>NC_142373.1:4965850-5333350 GCF_059441005.1 Hippichthys cyanospilos
GGATTGTAAGGGACAAGGAAAATTTGGCTTTCATTTCCTTCTATCTCTTTTCAAACCAAACACTTTGTATGGGGTGTCTATATTAACTTTTCTTGTTTTTATTTTTGAATTTGGAGATAAATTAAATTCAAATTTGAAAATTTAAGTTCAAATTGAAAGTGGACTGGGAGATTATGGACTGGATGGATGGATCTCATGCTAATGTATGGTTATCATTGCCACCACATGTGGGTGGGCACATAAACATGAGCATGCACACACAAACACACAAATTACTGTACTGCACTAACACTAAGGCATGCTGAACACAAAAGCCTGCTGGTCATGACCTATGTGAGCAGAATGCTAACAGAGAGCAAGAAATGCTCACCACAGGGACAAATTCAATTCCCCCATACACACACACACGCATGCATGCAAACACGAACACACACACACGCACACAAGGGATTATTTTCTATCATAGTGTGAACAACTCATTGATACAATGCATTTTCTAAACCCTAAGCATCACAAAAGATTGCCTAACCCTTAGCCTCACCCCAACCAAAATCCATTTCACACCTATATTCTAAAAGCAAGTCTTGACCCATAAAAGGAAGTCCAAACTTTTGGGGTCGACTAAAACGGTCCCCACAAGTAAAAGAGGACCCCACAAAGACAGTAAAAAAATGGATTTGGTCCCCACAATTTAGCACAAACCAAAGGCAAAAGAGAAGCACTTAAAAATGTTGTCGTTGTAGAAGTTGTTGATGTAACAGCTTTTGGGATGGACCAGGAATGCCAGAGAGCACTGATTTTTTTTTTCTTTCTTTCTCTGGTACCAACAGGCAGAATCAATGAAGGGCACATGGAAGCTTATTGGTTGCACAATGTCCAACAAATAAGAGTTTTCCATCTTCTTTTGCCCCAAGTTAATTGATCTCAAGCTCATATATAAAACAACACCAACCGTGCTGTCATATAGTCGATATTAGTCAAAGGATTATGTATCTGTATGTTGATAAGTCAAACCTGGTGCCTTTGTTTTCAGTCTTACTTAGTGAGCCTCACTTAAGAAACTGTTGCCACAACGCCCTAAAGTATTTGAACTACTTTTAACTACAACTACAAGACTGCCCACATAGTCTGGGAATATTTAGCTTTGACCCTTGACCCTAATAATCATCTGGAGAGACTGTGGGAACACAGCAGGCTGATGATTTCAAGGTTCACCCTGTCATCTGCCATAAAAAGCTCATGGGGGCTGGGTTGGTGGTGGGGCGGAGGAAGCTTGTGGCAGGGGAAGGAAAAAGTTTAAGGAGATGGAAGGACAAAAAAGCTCACGCCATTGCTTTGTTGTTAGCCTAAAATGAAAGATTCTTACTTTACCATTCCTCACATGCTCTTTATACATTATTTTATTATGTTTCCTTTTTCACTCAATGTATTGCATGTTTTATTAATAGGCTGGCAAACAACATAAAACTTGGGAGTAGCCAAGGCTGGACAACAATCAGTCGTCATTGATGCTATTAAAATGGTACCATGTTTGACAAGCCATTAAATCCAACCTCAAGCAATCAAGTAATTGGAGATGGTACCATCACAGCTGGTTTGCTGTATTTTGAACACAATTAAACCTGTAATTTGAAATTTGGTGGATGAGCTCCTAATCAAATTTTGTAATTGTAGGCTATTGAAGGGTTTTAACCCTTTCACTACTGATTTATTTTGGGGGGGTTAAAATGTATCGTTCCGTGAAGTAATTTGGGTTCTTAATAAAATATAGAAATGTTTGTGTTCATTTCATTTTATATTAAATTGTGAATGTATTCATGATTTCAGTAAAGCAATCAATTCATCCATGTTGATATATTTTAAACAATTTAATAATTTTGAAATATGTCAAATTAGACCCACGTCATCATCGACGCGCTTGATTATTTAGTAACTAAATATTTGACAGCAACCTGTTTGGGGGAAATTGACCCAATTTGTTATGAGGAGGCATGAAATTCACAATTTTTATTTTGTAAACTTCAGTGTGACTGAAAATTAACAAATATACTTGTCAAATTGAATCTGCTGGTGAATAATAAAGGCACTTATGTTTGGCTTCAATGAATTTTTTTCCCCGAAAACATTTGCAATGGGGGTCCTTGAAAAAAACTGCTCTCCTAAAAGGGTTCCCTGTCTCCAAAAGGTTTGAGAACCAATGCCAATAGACCACAATACTCGTACAAAAAAACGTGCCAATAAAGTGAAAAGCATCACCAAACGCATATAATACATAGTAATCAGTACAATCTAGAGTAACACACATACAGCACATATTACCAATATATTTCTGAGGTACCAGTACTTAATTGATGAGAAATTGTACAACGCAAGTTACCTTGTTGACAGTGAGCCCACCATTGGCCTGTTGTGTATGGAACAGTTGCCATTAAAATGTGTAGAGATGTGTATAGTGAACCACTGGGTTGCCATTTCATCTTATTGCTACTATTCCTATACCCACTGCCATTTTTCAAAAGCGAAAGGACGCATTGTCCCAATAAGATTGAAATCGTTAAAGGATGAATCATGGCAACGATGACTCTTCACCTTTACATTTTAAGTTTGGATTTCGTTAGAGATTTTAAGCAGAGAACTTTGACCTCATCATACATCATTGTTTCTAGCGCTGATTGTGAACCCCAAGAAGTTATTCTGCCATGTGTTTGTAATAGTCAATATATTACACAATACTGCAATTTTGTGGAATGATTGAAATGCATTGTTATGCTTAGAAAAAAAAAAACGTGGCTTTTTGTTAACATATTTTTTCATGCAAAAAATACTTTATATTTACTTCTCATAGTTTTCTAAGCCAAATACTACTGAACGAACAAATCGTCACGCTTCTCTTCTACCACTGACCTCTCTCTGTCCACTGTGGCTACATGTGTGTGTGTGTGTGTGTGTGTGTGTGTGTGTGTGTGTGCGCGTGCCCTTCACTTCTTACTGGTATCCCAACAACGACGCCCGAAAAATTCAGCAAGCTCGTAAGCTAATCACCTTCTTGGTGGATAAAACATGGGGCTTGTCAGTGGTGTTAAATGTCATTTAGCTTGTGATTTACTGTACATGACAAACATAGAAGCACATACCTGCTGCTCATTTCACTGTACAACCACAAAACCTTTCATTATCCGTATTAATGCGAGCCTGAATATCACAAATCATTAAACACTTGAATATTTAAATAATGACAGTAGGTCAGTAATGACAGTTGGTCTATGAAGTGTGGTGGTTGTGGAATTGATGTTTTGGGGGTATAAGCAGAGCTAGCTATTTTTATTTATTTATTTATTTGGGGGGGGTGAAAGACAGTAAACAGCTTAAGGCTCAACTACAGTTGAGTAGCCTACCCTAATGACCAGAAACGTGCTGTGCAAAGGATAGGGACAAAGACTACTGTAAAATCTAAAATATTGCACAGTACAACCATCAGAATGATTTAAATGCAGACTGGTGGATTTTTTTTATGATTATTATTATTATTTTTAACTGAGCCGAGATCAGAAGACTGACGGGGCTACTGAAGAATATTCAATTCCATTGCCTGGAAAGGCATTAAAATACAAGTCACTTGATTGGCAACTTTTTATTGTAGCTAAGCTTTATTCAATGATTTTAATTGAGTTCATTTGTGTTTATTTTTTTCTGCTAACTGTACTGCCCAACCTATACATGAGTTGCTTTAATTTAAAACTTTCCTTTTTCTTGCTCAGACGAAAAGTGATCTGGGAAGCCTATTGTTCTGAATAATGAATGTGGCTTGAGATTTCTCCCACACAGTGGTTCAAGCTCTTGATTAGTATGCCAAATACAAGAACACATATCGTGGCATTTACACAATGCCTCAATCTTTCATATCCTTTTTTTTAAATGGTTATAAGAAACATGGCATATCCAAAAGGTAATTTATGTTTGTCACACAGATATAATTTAAAGGGGTTCATTGAATATGACACTGCTTTTGTGTTTTTCAAATTTTTTTTCCCGCTGTAAAGTTACGTTGTAGTTCCCTTCATTAGCAGCGCTGGTATAAGAAGCACTTTGAAGGCTATCACAAAGTGCTACCCTACCATCAGTCGGCTTTCGGCCCCAGTCTTGAGCAATTATTGATCCGGTTTCTTTGGTGGAGAGCATTGAGTAGAGTGCTGAGTTCCCATGCCTTATGAAGTGATTATTTGCCTTGTGAAACTGGAGTAGCAGTATTGTTTTGCATATGATATATAGTATGCCTGGATATGTAAATAAGATAAATGACATAAAAATGGAATGTTTTCACAATATCCATCAATTTTACTGATAGTAATTTCTCTGCATTAAATTGAGTTCACATTCCATCTATACATGCAATAGCTACTGCTTTGTCCGGGGTCGGGACGCAAGAGCAGCAGCTTGAGCAGGGAAGCATGTTCTCTCTGGGCACTCCGGCTTCCTCCCACACTCCAAAACTATGCATAGCCGGTGTATTGGACATATTAAAAAGTGCATGTAGCATTCAAATGTAGTGATATCACAAAAGGATCAGATCATTTATACAGCTCCTCTCTGTGAATGATGAGTCTACGGTTGTGTGAGGGGCTTTTCCCTGGAACAAGTACAAAAATAAAAATAAAAACCTGCAAGCACTGCACTTTTCACTGCTACTGCTTTCGTGCTATGGAAGATAAGACTGTAGAACACAACAAAACACAGAGCAACAGATAGAGAATAGTGAAGGAGGAGTAAATAAAACCTGTTTGTCGGCATTTCAAACTGGCGACAGAGTAAAAATGAGTGGCTGCAGGCAACGTATCATTAATGCCAGGGTTTATTTTATGAGTAGAATATTGATGTTTTACAATGGGGGTGGGGAAGGGGGTACATGATCTGCTAAAATGACGCCTCCGCAGAAGCTGCGCTCTGCAGAAATGAGTGAATGCTTGAATGCTTGATGAGTGACGGTGGGGTGGGGGGGGTCAATGGAGTCAGCAGGGTAGTTCCTTACAAGAACCTGAAGCCCATCGTCCATGTGAAGATTCGTTCAAAAAACCTAGTTCGTTCGCAAATGTCACGTCGCAAGTTTTGGCTAATACAAGAAAAGGCAAAGGTAGGAACAGCAGATTTTTGGCAGATTTTACAATATTTCTTCTCCCAATAATATCTCAGATGGGACCGTTGGAGATACACTCCAGACAACAGAACATGGTTGAACAAGGCGAAGGACAACGCAAATAATTTGACTGAAGAACAAATTAAAAGCAGGGCAAATATAGGAAAACCAACAGAAAAAATGGTCATACTTAATGACACATCTGAGCTTGCATTTAAAGGCAGTGACAAAAACACATATTTTTTTTTACTAATCGGAAGATAAGACAAAGTATAACACATAAAAACACAGAACATAAGATCAAAGGTTGTTATCGAATGATATGACTCCAAAACCTAAAATAACTGTGCTCATCAAGTGACAAAAACAGAATTATCCAAGAACTTTTTATTTCTCTCCACTTGACGGTATCTTATGGAGATTTAAAGCTTTGAGCATTTCAGCCACCTGTTTAATTTCTTCAACATTTGGTAATTGCGTTTCTATTGAATGAATGAGTGAACAAATGTGGAACTACAATCTGGCATTTTATGAAAACAGCATTAGCCATCTTGCAGAATGATGAGTTAGAGTATTACGATTTGCTTGCTTGGTACTGCTCATCTTTTTTTTACCATATCTATAATAGGTAGCATATTTAGTCACATTTGGTAAAAAAAGATGATCGATGATAATACTTGCATTGATACAAGTAATTAAGATCCTTCAAAATGTCAACATTATTAAAAATAAAGGCTTGATGTAGCTTTCATGCGCTTCACTTATTTGGAATTTGTACAGACACTGTGTGCCTTCATATAACACAGATTGTTTTTTTTCAACAAGCACAAAGATCAAGCCGATGCAACACCTCTATTTTTAATATGGTTTACAAACATGCCACACACATTCTTAACACTTTCCAATGCTGTATAGAAGAGTAGAATAAAACAATTCTTAGACCGAACCATTTACTTTCAATGCATAGGATTACTTGAATGTTTGCTTTATGATGATTTTGCCTGATGCTGAGATGACCAGTGATGTCTGAAAACAGAAGTCACATTTAACAGGTAAAAACACAATCCCGCCCCAGGCACATGTTCAGTCACATTATTAAAGATTATTTCAGATGATTTCAGATTTTTGACATCATAGATATTTGGAGTGAAACATAGGGATATTGCTGTTTATTTCTTAGGTCTGAGGATGGCAGCCGTGGGGCGTGAGAGCCAGCAAGGCCTTCTCTGCTGGCCTAACATCCCAACTAACATGACATTATTATGATAATTATAATAAGAGTCGTTTCACTTTTTACGACGTTGAATTAACGTCTAGTTAACGTGCTACTTCGCACTTTGAATTTCGTGCCCTTAGTCTTTCGCATTTTTATTGGGGGGGGGTGCTCTACTTTATTATGGAGAGACATGCTGTGGCGGTTTCTTGCATGGCAGACAGTCGAGGTAACTATAAATGACGTGGAACTACTGCAGTACACATATTTACTTCTTAAATCTTAGATGATTAAACCTTATACACTTTCCTTTTAAGTCTCGAGCAGCTGCGGTCATATTAGCAGCGGCCCGGACGTTGAATTAAAGTCTAATTTGGACATGATCATACATGATAACAATGGAGCGTTTTCACATGAAATACCATATAATTATAAAATAATAATTTCTAGGCGCAGCCGAAGCATTAAGGGAGTCCGGTTTGGGAGTTTCAGCATTGCATCGCTGCTATTCCCAGACAATGTGGTGCTGTTGGCTTCTTCAGACCGTGACCAACTCTCGCTGGAGCGGTTCGCAGCCGATTGTGAAGCGGCTGGGATGAAGATCAGCACCTCCAAATCTGAGACCATAGTCCTCAGTCGGAAAAGGGTGGAGTGCCCTCTTCGGGTCAGAGAGGAGGTCCTGCCCCAAGTGGAGGAGTTCAATCATGATCCCGGATACAAGTGGCTGAAACTAGTTTCTTCCACAGGGTGTACATACATATTAAAAATCGGTACCAAAATAGTATAGTAAGTGCTACCTATATATAATATACATGTACAATGATCTCTCCTACTTCGCAGTCTCATATATCGCGATCTCAGTACTTCGCGGGTTTTTCCAGGAAAAATTTAAAATATTTCAAATTAATTTTTTTTTTTTAAAAATGCGCAAAAATGGAAAAATATTGAAAAAAGCAAAATAGTACATTATATAGTACTGTATTCATCAAATAACTAAGTAATATTAGTTAATAACTATGTTAAGAATTCTTCAAGCGTCAGAGTTTGTGACGTTTTTTTTTTATCTTATTTTGAAATAAATGCTTTTAATTTGTTGGGTTGCGTTGCGTTTCCGTTTCCTATTTTACGTTCTCTTTGCGTCATTCGTCTGGTTGCGGTGAATGACAACGTAAGCTCATATTTATAGTTTATTATCATTTATGTTGATGACGTACGCTACTGCCTATGTTTAGTAAGCGATGAGTGTTTATTCTGTTTATGTGTTTGTTTGTGTAGAGGTTGCACTTTATAGTTAGTAGTTGTTGTTAGTTGTTGCTAACCCGCTAATGTCGGCTAAAAATACAGTAAATTCATAGATTAAAGTTCAGCAAGTATTTATATGTTAGTTGACTGACTTTAACATTGTTGTAGATTTATTATTCAACAGATACTACATGATACACCATACATGAGCCAAAATAAATGTGAAGTTCAACGTGATGACTTGCGTACTCTTTCACCGGAGTCTTGGTTCAGATAACCAGTCCTGAGAACAAATTCTCAACAAACTAAGTAATATTAGTTATTTAATGACTATACAATAATGTTAATAAGAATAATGTAATGTTAAATAATAGGAGAAAGGAAATAAAATATGGAAAAAAAGGATTGTTTATGGTTACTGCGGCTATATTGGGGCATACATAGAAATCTAGGAATTGATACCCTACTTCGCGGGTTTCAGACTTCGCGGGGGGTTGACACACCCCATTAACCGCGAAGTATACAATTAGAAAACCTCATAAATAAACAATACATAAGGATTTATTTACCTTTGAGTGCCGCTTGTTATGCCCATATTCCCTAATAAGGGTTATCTCCAGCATCGTTTCCACATAAATAATCTTCTTACTTCTCTCTTTAACATCACTAGCAATCTTGGGACTCATGGCTAACCCTTTCAACTTTCCATGAGGAGACACTGACAAATAGCAGACCAGAATTGTATTGACGTGTTGCATGGATGGCAACTCAACATAAGTGTAATTACCTAAAAACGCTTACAGATGGAGAAGAAACAACACAAATACAGCCAACTCTAGGGTCACGAGTTGTTTTGGGCTCAAATCCGGGAAAATGTCATAAAGAGGGGATGAAAAAACTCAGTATTCCAGTTCGCAACATGAAAATAACGTAAGTCAGGGACGTTGTAAAACGGGGGTTCACTCTATATTTACTCCCACCTAAACACACTTTAAATGCTGACAAAAGAAAATTTGTGGATGTAAAACTGCACATTTCTGTAGGACTTATGAGAAAATATGCCATGAATTAGAAGATTCAAATCAAACAGGAGCAACTTAAATTCATCAAAGGCAAGAGGATGTCTGCCTTTTTCCCCACTGTTCCAGACAGGGTGGTTCTTTCAATGTAAAGTCTTAAGACAAAATAAAAAGAAAGAAAGCCCTGGGGATAGAGCCAACATTCTTATGACTTCAATAATACACACAATAATTGGCCATTTTACTTGCGCGTCAAATGTGCCTTTGAACGTCTAGGCATGTGTTGACAGGTGTGCATTCTTTATGTCTGCCGTGAGTTTTGAAATCCATGTGAAAAGTACCATGACTTAAAGTTGAACAATAACACTGTCTGGATGTAGCAAAATACAAGATGAGCATTGTTATGACCCTGGTTTTCACAGATGAGTCATGTCATGTCACTGTCTAGTCAGTTCGCCTTTGTAACTGTAAGACTCTTTATCTTCTTAATTACAATTAGATGGTCTTTGCGTTTTCTTGGAGAAAAGTTAAAGAATTGCTTGAGTAGAACACTTCTTTCCCATTTCCATTTTTCCACTGTGGAACGGGTGCTCATTGACAGAACAAGTTCAGCAGCCAAAATACTTAAGATTCAAGAGTTTTATTGTCATATGTATAGTATGATTCAGTGGCAGTCTGTGCATTTCACTCTTAGGCCTTCAGTGATTGGACCCCTCAGGCCCACACGGACGCACATACACAGGCTTCAGAGCATTTAAACATCAATAAACCCGCATCAGCAATTAAAACCTATCATTCTACGTGCCGAAATTTTCATAAACATTTCAAATTATTTGTTCACAAAGTTTTATGAAGTCCACCAAGAGCAGGCAAGCTTAAACAAGATTGTACGCTAAATTACAAATGGCAATTGAATATAAGTGTCATGTCTGTGCATGGTGAGTTGAGTTGGGAGGAGGAAGGAATGGGACCCAAAAAATGCAGGAAAACTGGAAAATATGTGGCTCAAAAAGGAAGTTTTAACAGGGAAATTAGGCAGGACTGAAGGGGAGAAAAACTGGATCGACAAAGTATCACCAGTCAGCTGGACCAAATCAAACCAACGACATTGCAGACAATAAAGGCAGACGCGAGTGGAACAGAAACATGAACAAAACCCCACAACAACAAACATGACGATTGAATGTATGTGCATGACATAAAATGACAAAAACATATTAACTCACCCAAAGCGGCTGCACACCAAATGCGAAAATTCATGTCGCGACGCTCATTCGCCGGGCTTTCTGTCGCTGTTGTACTTTTTGTCCACTTTTTTGTCGCGAGAGGGGAGGGGAGTGGAGCGAGCTTGCTGTGCACTTTACGGTAGATCCGGAAAGAAGAGCATTGCTAAAAACTTTTACTTTTCTAGGATGTGACAGAGCCAATATTTTCACCGACAGCAGCTTTATTCTTTGCGGCAATACTCGCCTGCCAAAAAATAAAAGTTTCAATGTCGCAATCGAGTGGCTGAGACCGTGCTAAATATTGTGCTGACAATGCTGCGCTATTGTTAGCTTAGCACTATGGTTAGTAACTATGGTTCAACAGCTGTTAAGTGAAGCAAACACTGCACATACCAGTTGTCCCAAGTTCTCCTTTCCGCCTTTCTAAAAGCCAGGTGAGTGCTCTTGCTAGGCTCTGTTTTGTATTGAAAGCTCAGCTAGCCGTGTTGGATCGGTCCCGGTGACCGCAAAGCGGCCGCCATGAGTCATTCCTGCCCCTTGCGTGAGCCGTTGAATGTTCCTGAAGTTGGTTGGCTGTCGCGACGCGAAACGCAAAAAAAAGTTTAAAAAATGTAACTTCACGCGAAAGGCTAAATTTCGCTTCTCTTGACCGTGCCCGGCCATTTGCGTCGCTCCATTCGCGTCCATCGCGTCACCCGACGCGCATTCGCGCAAACTCCACTGACTGCTGTGCAAAGCTCTCCGCTTTTTCACCTCGTTCAAGTTCGGTGTGCACGTAGCATAAGTGTAACCGCTAGTGCAAAAGATGTATTATAATAAATAAATATGGCAGCAGCAAGTCTGTGCAAATTTTGAAAGTGCATGAGCAAAGTTTGAGTTTAGGTGACCTAAACTTCGTCTGCCAGCTAGGTGTTTCTTCTGGCTGGGGCTGAGTGTGGGAGGGGGGAGGGTAGAGAGAGAGAGTTCAGCAGTTTCACGGGTGGGAAGGGGGGAGAGTTCAGCAGTCTCACTGCCTGGTGGATGAAGCTGTTCCTGAGTCTGGTGGTGCGGGCGCAGAGGCTCCTGTACCTCTTTCCGGAGGGCAGGAGGCTGAAGAGACTGTGTGCAGGGTGGGTTGTATAGGTGACAATTATGATGGCTTTGCAGCTAGGGTGAGTGGTGTACAGGTATTGCAGGGAGGGGAGTGGAGCACCAATAATCCTCTCAGCTGTCCTCACGATGCGTTGTCGAGCCTTCCTGTTCTAGCTTGTGCAGCTCCCGCCCCACACGGTGATGCAGCTGGTGAGGATGCTTTTGATGGTTCCTCTGTAGAATGTTGTCATGATGGGTGGCGCCGCACTTGCGCGCTCCAGTTTGCGCATGAAGAGACACCGCTGTGCTTTCTTGGCCAGAGATGCACTGTTGGTGGTCCTAGGACTTGGTGCTGCTCACCCTCTCCACTGCAGCACCGTCGATGGTCAGTGGAGGGTGTTGGGTTTGGCCTCTCTGGAAGCTGACAACAATCTCTTTGGTCTTGCTGATGTTTAGCAAGAGGTTGTTGTCTTTGCACCATCTGGTCAGAAGCTCCACTTCTTTCCTGTAGTGGGTCTTGTTGCCGTTGGAGATGAGGGCCACCAGTGTTGTGTCGTCAGCAAACTTCACGAGGTGGTTGGAGCTGTGGGTTGCTGTGCAGTCGTGTGTCAAAAGGGTGAAGAGGAGGGGGCTGAGCACACAGCCTTGAGGGGCCCTCGTGCTCAGGGTGATCCTGCCTGAGATGTTGTTGCCAACACGCACCACCTGAGGCCTCTAGCTGAGGAAATCCAGCAGCCAGTTGCAGAGTGAGATGCTGAGGCCCAGTTTGTCCAGTTTGCAGGTGAGTTGTTGTGGTATTATGGTGTTGAACGCTGAGCTGAAGTCTATCTACAGCATTCTCACATATGAGTCTTTCTTGTCCAGGTGGGTGAGTACCAGGTGGAGGGCAGAGCAGATTGCATCATCTGTGGATCGCTTTGCCCTGTAAGAGAACTGGTACGGGTCCAGGCTGGGGGGCAGAATGGATTTTATGTGTGACAGGACTAGTCGTTCAAAGCACTTCATGATGATGCGTGTCAGTGCCACAGGACGATAGTCGTTGAAGCAGGATGGGGAGGATTTCTTTGGCACACCGCTTCCTGGCGCACCGCTTCCGGCGCCTCCTTTCTGGGGAAGGGGTAGCAGGCAAGTCCGGTATATTAGCAGATCGGCGTAGTTGCCCCAGTTTCCTTACCGAGTTCTCCAGTTCTGTGTTTAGAGCTTGGCAGATCTTGCTTCTCTGAATGTGTAAGAAGACATGTCGACTGTACACGTATTGTGGCGTAAATTGACCATAAAAACTTTCAGACAAACACTTGTTTTACGAACAAAACAACGCATTGTTGGGAGAGCGAGGGGCCGCTGCGCCTACACTCGCCGCCATCTTGGAAGAAAAAAAAAACTTAGGCCCAAGTCCTAGGACCTAGCCCTTAAGCCTGGAGGGTAAAATGCTGTTAAAAGTGACGCTGTAGTCCGCGAACAGCATCCTTACTCAGGTGCCATCGCTCTCCAAGTGTTTGGTAGGTAAACTGTACTGTAGGGATTGAAGGGTGGGAGAAAGGAAGGGCAATAGGAGATCCTTGACCAGGCTCTCCAAGCACTTGCTAGCTATGGAAGTGAGGGCTATACGATGGCAGTCATTGAGACAGGTTGCCATCTGCTGCTTGGTAATAGGGATGATAGAGCTGGATTTGAAGCATAGTTAAAGGAAAGGCACTTATATCAGAAAACATCAGTGAATAATTCTATCTGCTGATAGGCACATGCCTTTAGGACACGTGTTGTGCCCCTTGCGTCAATCCACTTGAAGGAGCGATCAACCTCACTCTTTTGGATAGAAAGTGTGTGGTCTTCATCAGCCGCGGAGATGGAATTGGCACATGTGGATGTTCCGGAGGGCATCTGCTTTGACCGCCCTATGTCTGTAGTGGGGTGTAGCAGTCTTAGGTACTCGCTGTTGGAGATAGAAAAGAGGCCAAACGTGCCAGAGGGTCTTGCAGAGAGGTCAAAGCGGGCAGAGAAAGAGTTGAAGTCATCTGGAAATGTGGGCAAAATGTGTTGGTTTTGCTGTGTGTCACCCCTCAAGTCTGTTATGGCTTGAAGCCCCTTCCAAAGGTGCTTTGGATTATTGGTACTGAGTTTTGAATCCGATTGGTGATTATAGTTTTGAATCCATTTGGTTATTATAGTTCTTTGCCTTTTTCATAGCAGCTCGGAAATGACCGAGCTATTATTTGAATTTGTTTATTTGCCCTAAACAATCTTACTGTATATTTTAGTTTCATTTTTGGAAAGACCTACTATTAAAACAAAGTGTTTTATCTTGAAATTGATCATTAGTTCACTATTCATGTCAGAAATGATAAACATTTCTGTAGAAATGATAGGCTTGCCCAAGTTATTATCTGGATCAAATGTCTTAAAGTCAGCATGTTTTTGGGTTCATTGATTCAAGCAGCCTGTTCATCATACAGTGTTCCCCTTTATTCGTGGTTAATGGGGACAAGAAAAAAGCCCCTGTGATAAGTGAATTCCAGTCTTTGTTTCATAAAACCTTGCCTACCTTTATTTCCCATGCGCCGTGATCTCCTAACCATAGGACAAAGGATGAACTGGCATACAATGGCTACTTGGGCACAAACTTTTATTTACTTTTACAACCATCAATAGTCATTGCAGAAGATTGTGGCATGAGTTACAGCGATCACTCCATGAGTCTCAGCAGCAACTCTCCGCAGCCCCAATACCCATTCCCACCACCCATTACCCACAATGCAATGCATGTTTTCTTAAAGGGCCAGACTCAGCCTGTGCTGTCATTCCCTGCATTCTCTGATGCATCGAACACCCCACTCCCACAAGTGTGTCTCAGCATAGCTCTCTGTACATTTTTTGGGGGAAAAAAAAGCCCCAAAAAGCGAAGCGCCAAGACACAATGTATTTTTATTGCTGTATTTTTGTCATCCACCCTACCTTTGTCATCCATCTCATTCTGTGTCACTGTAAATGTATACTGCCTTTTATTTCTTGCATTATTTTTGTTATATTTGCAAGTCGAGAATTTTTCATGTTTATCATGCATTTTTTGGAAGGTAAGTCAGAGCACATGTGAGAAAATGTGTTTGAAATTGAATGCAAACAAGCCATCGAGTGTATGTGTTTGATGGTATCTTTATTTTCGTTAAGCTTGTCAAAGTATGTGCCTTTAAGTGTCTTCAAACTCAGTCGCCAAACTATTTGGGTGACAAATTGGATCACAGCCTTGCCTCCACATTATAGCTGGTCTTGTTTGAGACTCCACTACATCTCAATTAAAAAAAAAAATACAGTTAAATTATAGAGGGGAATAGAATTCAAAGCAAGAAAGACTTGTCTGTATATCAGGTATACAACAACATTGATAATGCTTCACTGATTTGTGCATATTTAAAAATAAGAATTATTGTTTCATAGAGTGCAATTGTTATTTCCAGCAAGTTCTTATTTTGTTTTCATTCAGATCATTAATGTCTCTAGGGAAAAATCTGTCTCTGAGTCTGTTTATCTGTCTAATTTGAGACCTGTATCACTGACCAGAGAGTAACAGTTTGATAGCTTAATGGCTAGGATGATTTGTGTCCTGACAATGTCCCTCGTTCAGTTTAGGTGGCAGGAGCTGGCAATGTCATTTAAGGAGGGCCAAGAGAAATTTTCCATGCCATGTTGATCACCCTGTGCATCGCTTTCCTGTTGGCTGCCGCGTACCACACTGTAATGCAGTATGCTAATCCAGGGACGTGTGGTCAAGGGAGGCAGGTGAGGCAGAGCCTCACCTGTCATCATGACAAGTAAATAAAATAAAGAATTCTAACATTAAATTTATATTAATATTTGTCCACTGATTTTTATGTGAGACTAATTTCAAACATTTAGTATCGTTAACGTCGCTGAATTTACCTATTTCCTGTTCAAATACAGGGATGAAACGAGAGGTGAGGCAGCAATGAGTCAAGCTTCATCTATGAATGCGTAATCATCTCAAACTGGGTTGATACGTGCAACTGGCGTGTGCTGCTTGCCCGTATATCTGCATGTCGCCAATATAATGTTTGCATATACGTTTTTTTGACCTGGTTTTCCACAGTCCGGCTAATGTCTTTAACCATTAAAGTTTAATGTTTGTTCGTGACATATTTAGTTTTGCTGATGAGAAATAAAACCGCAGTGAAAGGGCACAGAGTGAGGCAGATAGTACTCTGCCGCAATGAAGAGGGCGTACGTGAGCAAACGGGTACTTGTTTTGCTCTTCTTCTACACAGAGGCACCAGGCGAGTCAAGCGCTATTGGTTTTGTATTTTGCGACGTCGGACTGCCAAAATGGAAGAGGATTATATATCTAAGCTTAAAAATTTCTCAAAACTGGACTTTCAGTCAAAATTGGACGTGATTTACACAGTTAGACCAACGCCAGAGCGAAAAGGTTTGCTTCACACTACGGGACAGAAGATGACGCGCTCTTTTCAAACGGAATGCTATGTGGTTGAAAAACCGTCTTGCTTGCCTTTTGTTCTCAACTTGTGACAATGTCTGGACTAACACCGGATATTGCGCATGGACTTCATCTACAAATAGAGGTAAGACACAAACAGTTTTAATTTCAATCTTAAAAAAAAAAAGAGATTAGACTAAGAATAATACAATAGAATAACCCTGGAGAACCCATGGGGTCAAATCTAAATGCTGGCCTTAAATTAAATATTCTTTGTTTTTCTTTTCATGCTTTTCGTAAAGCAATCTGTATTAAATTGATTTAAGTATCAGAATAAAAGTTTAAAAAAAACTGACTATTTCACTGAAAGTCAAAATTGAATTTTGTGGTTTTGTACACCACTCTATACTCTCACAAATGTTGTATGGATTATAGAATTACGACGGCCAAAACATTAGTGATGCGCCGGTCAGTGGGTTACGTACGGTGCGGGTACAGAAATTCTAAATTCTCATTTGATCTCTGTTCAGGTTGAAGCTGGTCAGTTTTTCAACGAAATGCAGATTGAAATAATGCTGCTTATTATGAACATTTATTTCTGTGCAATTTACTCTGCGCGTCAGGGTGGGTTTGAAAAATAGAGGCAGCCGCGCGGGGTGGGTAATATTTTGCCGTACATGCGGGGCCCCGCGTGTTGAAAATATCCTGACCCGAGCATCACTACAACACATGGAGGGTGTGCATGCGTGTTTTGTGAAGAATGCTGATGAGATATGAAATAACGAGTAGCCAATTGAATAAGCTACCCTTTTTGGTTTATATATATGAAATTCTGACACTGAAGGAGTCAGTTCCTCACCAACCATGAACCTCACCGCACGTCACTGTGCTAATCCCATTTTTTCCCCTTTGTATCTCAGTTAGATAACAGCCCTCATGTAAAGGAACAATAGCGTCTTATGTCCTTTTCCTGTAATGTGATATGCAGTCATTAAAAAATGAATAAGAAATTAAAAAATTAGAAAATGGAAAAAAGACAAACATCAATTACACTAAACCTAATTTGTTAATACAACTGAAGATGGCCCTTTGGCAAATCTGAAGCTAATACACAATTCTCTAATCTCATTTGTGAAGAGGAAACAATGAAGCTCTTTTGTGGTGGGGTGGGGGGGGGATAAGAAAAAAATATTTCAAAGAAGCTTCTGGTATGGTGATAGCAAACAAATGTAGTGTTGAGTTCTTTGTGTACCTAAGATCATGAATAAATGCAATACAGATTTTCAAGGTATTATGGGATAATTCACAATGCACTGTTGATAGTGTGCATGTGTGCACATACTGAATGCAATCAAGGCTAAGTCCACATTGCAAGACGTGACAGTCAGATGATGCTTAGATTTTTTGCCAATCTTATTATGGACTCATTCATCTTAGAAAAACACGGGCAACTTCTAATGTGAACGCAACACATCCTGATTGTGACACCTATGCACACAAAGCACATCGCTGAGTGACGTACACACACACACACACACACACACACACACACACACGCACACACACACACACACACACACACACACACACGCACACACACACACACACACACACACACACACACACACACACACACACACACACACACACACACACACACACACAACACCATCACATCACACAAAATTTGCAGAAGTAAATATGGTTTGTGTGTAGGGGTTCATATCACCAGAGTATGATGGCAGAGGAAAAACTATTTTCACCATACAGTATGTTGCAACATGCCTAGATCTCTATTAAAGCTGAAGTCATGTCATTGCTACGTGTAATAAATGAATCGTGGCTCAATTACCTTCACCGCATATCACCTTTATACTTCATGGTTAAAGTGGGATTAAATTTAAGTCACATATAAGACAGCACTATTACATCAAAAAACTGCAGATTTATGGGGGATTGTCAGCCCTCTATCTCTGTATCCGTCAACCAAGTACTCTTACTTCTGCCTGCCTGGAGTGTTTGATGACATATATGTGTGTATATATGTGTGTACCCGAAATTGATTCAAACATTCTAAAGAGAACCAGGATGTATTTGGGGGGAAAAAGTGATTGTACTGTTCACACTCCAAGAAGAAAATGTGATATATGCATATGGGCAAAAACAAACAGTAATTGAGATGGAGTGTGAACGTAGCCCTAAATTAGCAGATCAGCAAAGAGTTAGCTTAACTTCATTTTTTTTTTAAATATACTCTTTTATTTTTTTCTTTTCATTTGGTAGCAGGCTGGATGCTCCAACAGTTGCAGTAGGGATGAGCGATACATTTGATTTTGGATTTGATCTGATACCAATAGCAATATCGTGACTGACTGGTCTAATATTATGATAGTGAAACAACATTGATATCAAAAGTGGTTTTAATTTTTATTTAATATATTTAAAAAAAAACCTGCAAGCATAACTACGTGTTTACTCACAAGAATGGGGGTGCACTCATTATTAGTTGAACCAAACTACATCGAAATATTTGTTTCAACCTCCATGTCATGCTTCCACATCTTTATGTTGGTGGAGGAATAGCATGTTGGGCATAGGTTTGGGATGTAAGAGAGGGCGGGAGCAGACTGGTGCTTTTGTGTGGGTGCAAAAGGTGGAATCAAAAAGTAATACAAATGCAGAAAAATCTAAAAATATGTTGATGATTTTTTTCTTGCTTGGCTCTCAGGTGAAGCCAACGCGCCTCTCCTGTGCTTTGTCCTCTTTTATCTTCTGTCCTAACTATTACTGTAGTCCCTGACAGTACTTTATTGTCCTTTAAATCTAACTATGGAAGTGGACAGCTGGGCTCTCGACTCAATTGACAACATTTTCTCGATGAGAGCAACTGGAGGGGAACCTTTTAGCCCATCCAGGACCTACACTGTCGGATATGCCATGGACCCATGGAACAAGTTTAGAATAATATCTTGTCCATAGAGGATGTGGAAGACACCACTGTTATTGGAATTATGATAACAGGGATCCTCCTTATTGTCGTCAGAGGATTTCTGATGTATTGCAAAGCAGGCCAGACGGGCAAAGCTGCCTTGGAGAAGAGGCTGCCTTGTCTTCTTTGAAGTAGTTGTGTGAGTGATCAATGCTCAAACTCATGCTGTGAGTGACCTGAGCCGCGAACTTATAAGGTTTTTGAATTTTCAAGCAAAATGGTTGTTATCATGGAGAAGTTTGTGTCTAGCAATGAATTATTCTATGCGAATTTGACTAATTCAAGCCCATTCAAAGTTCAAGGTTGATCATATCGTATATAATATTGTATATAATCAGTCTTTTTTCAAAACAACGGCTATCCGGACTCTCTCCTCCCGGAGGAAAAGGGGTTATTCAAGATACTAAAATCTCCCTTAACCTTTATCAGGTGGCCCGAAGACTGTTGGTTGAACTGGCCTGGCAGCTCAAGGACATTCTTATTTACACATACAGTATCTGCAGATATCATACATGCACAAACTTCTACCTTCAACATCACCGCTGGTCCTAATCTTTGTCTGCGTGATGTGATTGCTGTTGTGGAACCTGGCTGCTACCAGCACAGCTGCGTCATGAGCCCCTTCCCTCCAACCTCCCTCCCCCAGCCATCTACATTTTTGGATATGTGGTGTTGTCTTTTTCTTGGTGCATGTTTGTTTGTTTGTTTTTTACCATGATTATGCTATATCCTTGTTGGGGCATGGCCCAATAGTGTTTTTTTTCTCTCCTTCTTCACCCTCATGTCCCCATTTTGCTTCTAAGACCTTGGAGAGAGAGAAAGGGACAATGTGTAAGATTTAGACCATTTTTTAACAATAAATAAATTTAATCATTATAAATTCCCAAAACTTGCAAATAAATGTGTTCTTAACAACCAACAGTATGTTTTAAATATAATCATAGGTCTAGTTATCATTAAATTATATTACATCGGGGGTGGCACTGCTACGGAGGCCACATTTATTACGCTGCAGCACTGAGCGAGCTACCCCTCCCCCCACCCATTTCTGCTTGCAGGTCACTCTGCATTCTATAAACACATTTCCTCCTTACCCATTTTTGCATTAAAGTCCTCCCTGTCATCTCGGTCTACCTGTCCACAACACACCCCTCCCCATATGTACACTAAGTTTGTCACACATAAGCCCCAGCAGTGCGCAGCGCAGTGGTTTAGTTTGGAGAAAATTCCTTCATGAGAACAAGATTGTGAATCAGGACTATTGGAGTGCTCCAAACTCTATGTTAAGTTCATTATGCGCTGCTGTGAAGTGACGGTCCTTTGAGAAAAAAAGTGTATATATACTGTATACATTATATATATATATATATATATATATATATATATATATATATATATATATATATACACACGCACACACACACACACGCACACAGTGCACCCCGAGTTACAGCGTCCCTGGCTTACGTTTTTTTTTTTTTTATGATGCAGTGCGGAATAGTGAGTTTTTTCGACCCCTCTTAACGGTATTTTTCCAGCTTTGTGACAAAAACAACTGTCATGACCCGAGGGGGTTGGCTGGATTTGTTGGAAGCTAAGCAGGACCTCATTAATAATTGGATGGGAGACCAATTGGGAACACCAAGTGCGGTAAATGTCTAGGTGGAGCCCACCTACAGTCTCTAAGGACTTCAGTCCGTGGAGATCAGGCCTCGGGCACAGTGGGCCAACCACCGAAGGCCTTAAACCCTAAACGGTTACGGAAACAGAGATTGAAGCAACAGCAACTGTCTCTACCTGATGCCTCACCCTGAGGTAGAAGGAATTGATTGAAGCAACAGCAACTGTCTCTACCTGATGCCTCACCCTGAGGTAGAAGGAATTACTACTATGACTATTTAGTTAAAGGGTCTACTTGATTGCAGCTTTCTTCTTTTCCTGAGAAGGATCTTACCCAATGGCATCCCATAAAATAAACTCTAGGTAAGAGATTTTGAACGGTCTGGTGAACGTTATCTTTTCTCCTCTGTCTCCTGCATGTTGACACCAACGTGTGCTAGGGTGCATTTCATGACTGACAAGCACGCACACAGGGTTAACACAGTTGTTGTCAACGCAGTAGGCACATGCATGCAAGCACATTGTTGAGACAGAAGCACAGTGAGGAGCAGACGTTCACCAGACTGTTGGAAATCTCTTAACTATATATTTTTTTAACAATAAAATTGTAATTCAAGTGTAAACTCTCTATTGTTATCATGTTTGATCATGTACCGATTTGACGTTAATTCAATGTCCGGGGTTGCTGCTAATATGACCGCAGGTGCGTGAGACTTCAAAGGAAAGAGCTACTGTTAACTTACATTACAGTGTATAAAATTAAATCATTTAAGATGTAAGTAAATGTGTACTGCAGGAGTTCCACGTCCGAGGAGGGCCCGTGGCAAGTTCATTTATAGTTACCTCGGCTGTCTGGCATGCAAGAAACCAACACAGGGTGTCTCTCCGCAACACAGTACAGGGAGATGTCGGGTTACGATGGTCTCAACTTATGATGTTTAGAGGTTACGAATGCATGCTGTAAACAATTGGTCATCACCATGGAATTGAAATTACATATTATTAAGCGGTCCAAAAATGGTGAAACACCAACCAACAAGTTGCTTGGCCAACAATCTATTTTGGGGTTTTGTTGATGTTATAAAAGTGACGGTTGAGATCTAACCTGCCTCCACACTGCCATGCTTGCAGACTGCGGGCATGTCCACACGGCTTGTCACAGAATGAAGAGCTTTCACATGCCAAGGGGAAAATGGCCGCCACACTGTTTCAAGTTGAAGGCCCTTCAAAGAGTTCACTACAAACTAAAATGTGGTGCAAGAACAAAGTTTATCCGACAGAACGGGGGCAAAAAGGGGCAGAACATTAATATAATAATTTACAGTACAGTACGTATTGAGTAATCTATTTATTTTATTTATTATTTATTTTTTTGTTATTATTTGTATGGTGCTCCTACTTACACTGAAATTCAGGTTACACTGCATCTTAAGAACGGATCCATGTCGTAAGTCGAGGTCCCCTATTTAGCTTCTTGTTTTTATCCCCCCAAAAATGGCAAAAGACCCAAGGCGCAAAAATCAAAGTACGAAGTAGCAAGGGATCGATGTATATTCATGCGTGTGGTGTAGCGTCTCAGAGGACTGGACAAGGCAACATGCAACATTGTTGCATTTTGTTCTATGTACTGTAGTAATTCTCAGCATTGTCTTCACTCTCTGCTTCCCAATTGGTATGACTAAACTGTCAAGTTTATCTTACCCAAATACCTAACACAAAATAAAATACTCATTTTGTTATATTTGTCTTTCAGCAATCAGACCAATCCTCCAGTTTATGCCTGCTTCTAGTTCACTCTTGATGAGTCACAATAAATCACTGAACAGACACTTTGAAATACAGCAGGGCAATGCTGTCGGCCTGACCAGATTAAAGGAGGAAGGGCGGTATCTTCACACATGGCTTTGTAAAGAGCTGAAGGAAACTGCTTGACAGCTAAATTACCAGAAAAGAAAGCTGCAATTAATCATTTGTTCTTTTGCAAGCAAGGACATGCATCTGATGGCCTGTGAAGTCCCACCTTTTTACTTCAGTTCAAGAGTAGCATGAAATATCCTGCCATACGAAAAATCCAGATGGTTTATACAGATGGTTATATGTATAAAACAAGCGTAGCATCTTTCTTACATATATTTAAAATCAACCTTACATAAGTCATATAAAATATTTGACAAATTATTCATATTAAAATAAACCCAAAAATCAAATAGGAAAGTCTCAAACTCGTATGTGAATATCAGAAGTTCTACAAATTTCTACGTATGTGAACTAAAAATATGCCATATATGATGCAAACTAAGTTCTATATTTTAGTTCTAAATTGTATATATTCATTGTCCAGGCAGGAACAAGCTTAATGATAAAACAATATGTAGAATTAAGTGTTAGGGGATTTTTTTTTCCCATTTTGCTTTTTAGGGTTAGGGTTAGATTGATATGATTTAAATAATAGGAAGCATGCACATAGCTGGGCAAAGCATGATTGAATGCCTTTCCTTCTGTTGGCAAGAGGGGAATCAGATTGACAAAAGAACTCAGAGAGATGCAGTATACTGTAGTTGTTTGAGGAGCGATGGTCACATTTCCCCTAATCTCATCATTTGATCAAGATGTCTGCTAAAGATGACAACACACATTAATACATTTCACTGTCACAAATACACCAATTGAGTCTCAGACTAATTCACATCACCACAAATGTCTACTTTGTTTTACTTTTCAAGTGGGATTGAAATGAAGTCAAATGTCAACACTGCTTCACAACTTTGCAATTGCATTGACGAATGCTTTGGTCTGACCTCCCCCAATACCTCTACCACACACATTTGCACGCACACAGTCACCCACACCCACGCACACACATGCACACGAATAACAATGAGTAAAGCCATACTGTAACTGATTCTGTTACGACAAAGACTGCGTTTCCTGTGCTGACCTTAAAGGGAATGAGATGTTTCGCTTCCATTGGACATCTTTTCAGTCAGCTGTTTTCACTCCCACAATGATGCAAATGCCCCTTTCTTCATGTTTCCATTTATGAAAATGGCATAAAAAAAAAAATCAACCCATGCCGTTACAGTGACATTAGACCCTTGATATCTCTAGTACTGATCATTAATCAAACAGAAAAAAGCAACAATAGTTTTTCCGCCGATTAGAGTTTTTTTTGCAAGCCTTGCAAGACAATTGCATGTTGTTAACCCTGGCTCCTCCTCACATCTAAAATATGTCAGATATCAGTCAACAGCCTGCTTCTCAAGGGTGTCACTGGGCCAGACATGTGTCTCAGCCTAAACACTCATAAGAATTTAGAGTGCCTAAGTTGTTATGGGTGTAAACATACTTTCAAGAATCATAGCTAGGTCACAGTTGACTATGATAGTATGGGAGGGAGAGGCAAATGCGTATCATGACACTAGAACTTGTTTTCACTTGGGAGGTAAGGTAATACGCTCCAATTATGTGGTGATCTAATTCTACACCTGCACAAAATACCTTGATACCAGTACTGAAATGATACCATGACAAAACTTAGAACAATAGTAATTAAAAAAAAAAGCTGGTAAATTATAGCATGTCAACTATTGCTAATTTTTTCTTTTAAGCGACTTAGCATGATACAGTAAAGTCTCCCTACCAAGAATCTCCTGACCATTGCGACCATGTCGAAGAGTCCCTTGGTAAGACTCACCGAGTTGCTCCAGAAGCTGCATCGTTTGTACGTAAATGAATAGCCAGCGTAAAGAGCTTTGAGTAAGCTAGAGAAGTGCCTTTTACACTTTTCCCCAAAATTATTCATACCCTTATGAATTTTAATTTTTTTTGTGTCTGTGACAAACTGATTTTTTTTTATGTGACCAACAAATAAATGAAAACAATACATTATTTAAGAGATTTTTAATTTCAATGTGATATTATTGATAGATTTCCATTAAGTGCTATATTCAAAATTATTCATACCCCAGTCAATATCTCAACAAAAATATCAACAAAGATGTGACCAGGGGAATAAACGCATGTTTTAAAACAAATGATGAAAAAATGAACAAAAAATATTTTTTTAGAAGAGTGTAAATGAAAAAAAAAGTCTCCCAGTCATATTGGGCTTCTGTACATCATGGTCAAGAAGAAAGACCTGCGGGAGAAACTGTGATCTAGTCTTGTGTGTACGCCCCAATATAGATGCGGCATCACTCATAAGCTGTCCCTTTATGCTGATGATTTGCTGCTTTATTTGTCAAATCCTTCTACATCTGTCTCCATTGTCATAGACATATTGACTCAATTTGGCAAATATTCAGGTTACAAACTGAATTATAGTTAAAGTGAACTGCTTCCACTCAACCATCTGTCTAAGATATCTTTAGCGGCCCTCCCGTTCAAGGTTAAGCCGTGTGGGTTTCGTTATTTAGGCGTGTTCATCACCCCAGCCTTTGATAACCTGTTCGATGCAAATTTCCATCCTTTAGTGGAGAAATGCAAGCAGAACTTGACCTTGAATTTAAATGTTTTTGGTCAGCTCTCCCTCTCTGTCTGTCGGGCAGGGTTAACCTTGTCAAAATGGTGGTGCTCCTCAAGTTTCTTTATCCGTTCCAACACATCTTTATAAGAAAACGTTTTTTCTGTCAGCTAGATCGTTTTATCTCATCATTTTTGTGGTCAGCCAAGCCCCATCGCATCTAAAAGGCTTTGCTACAATCACCAAAATGTCAAGGTGGCCTCGCACTACCTAGTTTTATTCAATACTACTGGGCATGCAATATCGTGAAACTCACTCGATGGTTGGACAGAGGTCTCGACACACTTCCCTCCTGGTCCGAAATTGAATTGAGATCCTCAAGGCTTCCCCTACATTCGCTTCTTATTACACGGTTGCAACTCAAAATGAACATTTCTCAGAACAAGGTTGTCCTCAGCTCTCTGAAAATCTGGACCAAATTTCGTAAAAATTATGGCCTGATTGAACCGTCGACTCTTGCCCCGAAGCATCTATTCATATAGGCCAGCTCTGACCTTACCTTTGCCAGCTGGCAAAGCAAGGGCCTGGTGCAGATCCGGGATTTCTATATAGGTGACCATTTTGCCAACTTTGGGGAGTTGTCCGGATGGTTTCAGCTCCCCCAATCTCACTTTTCCGTTTTTTACAGATCAGGCATTTCAATCTGTCTATTCGAATTTTCCCAACAAACCGCCTGAATCCTTGGTTGACCAGGTGCTCACAGTGGACACAGACCAAAGGCGTGCAATTTCCATAATGTATAATTCAATGGGATCCTCTAGCCCTCAATCATTAGATTTTATAAAACAAAGATGGGAGGAGGAGCTGGGAGTGCCGTTATTAGCTGAACAATGGCAATAATCTGCAAACTTGTACATTCTTCCTCGGTCTGAGGTCAAAGCAAGATTCTCTTCAGGGTGCATTACAAAAATGAGAAGCTTGCCAAAATTTACCCTGGGGTTAGCAATAGTTGCAATAGATGTAACCAATCGCTGGCTAACCACACACATGTTTTTTTCCTGCCTTGCACTTAGTAGCTTTTGGCATCAGATTTTCCATACTTTATCAGTGGTACTTGGGGTCGACCTACACTTGGACCCGTTTTTTTTTTTCCCCCATTCATCCTTTGGCTACAGTCGTACTTGCTAATACAATGTGAGTTTTTGGTTATTTTATGTTACATTTGTATGCGTGGAGTGGAATGAATGGATGTTTGGTGTTAAAATGGTTGATGTAGAATGCCTATTTACCAAATGTTGGTTCTTGTCCTCATGCAATGCCTGGTATTGCACTCTTTAAGTTTGTTTACACGTTTATCGGATAAACATGTATGAGGCTTTGTTCTATGCTGTATGTAAAGCACCATTGTTTTTCAAAATGTTTGTATAAAAAGATTAAGAAGAAACATAGAGGAATGATCTGTGGGTAGTTTAAAAAAAAAGTAATGGTACCCCGTTGATGATTTCTTCTTTATCAGACAGTAGTAAGACTTAAAAACTTTAAAATTCGAAAGTAAAAAAAACTTTAAAATTTTAAAATTTGTAAGAGGTTGTACCTGACATGTTTTTGTGGATTTATTTTTCTTTCGCCTTTGTCAGACACTCTGAAGAACTCTTCAGACACGCTGAAGAAAGCGAAAAGAAAAAAAAAACGGTTGAGTGGTTGGCCCTAAAAACTTAAGAGCATGCACAGACGGGCCAGCATGATGGGAAATTGGTTCATTGTAGGAAAGAGGATGAAAAAAAAGGAAGATCAACTGAGGCTGGCTTTCATACATATGCTCAGGATAGAGTGGGCAGACTGTGGTAAGTCAGGGCAGGAAATCCGATCAGGGGCACACAGAATCTTAATCAGGTGGGCAGAGCATCCTTTATACTGGGAAAGCAAGTGATTGGGTTGTCGAGGGCAGGCAGGGTTGATCTGCCTATCCAGTTCATTCTTTCTCACCACACCTGTCAGACCACATTCCTGTCACTCAATTATTAATTGCACGACCAGGTTCTCCCAATTACCAGCTCAACATAAAGCCTGACTCTACCTGTCAAGTCCTCACCAGATTGTCTTTACACCTGCTCTGCCTGCATGGACCCTGACCCTGCCTGTCCCTGACCACCCGCTTCCCCGTCGTTTTGCTTCGCTAGCCAGTATACTGACTCTGCCTGCCTTTGACTATCTAAATGCCTACTGTCTCCATTGTTTGCCTGGATATTGACCTTGCCTTTCCCCTACTACTCTCTCGCCTGCTGCCCCGGTAAGAAGACCCACTCCATCTGCCTGACCACGCTTTCACCTCCCCCAAAACGGATTATTTGCCTGGACTTGAGTAAGCCTGCCTGTCCCTAGACTCTTGTGCCTCAGTTTAAATGCCAGCTTCTGTTGCTGTCCAACCCTCCCTTGTTGTTAATACCTGTAATAAACAAGGTCTTAATTCTTACCTGCCTCAGCATGCTCTTTCGTCTGCTCACACTCCGTGACACAGCATGTCTAAAATAATAACAGTTATTATCATTATTAGAATTATGATTTTAAAACCTGAAGCCTGTCAACTACTGGTATCTATAAGGCACGAGTGATCCAAGGGTCATCAGCCCACTTTTACACACACAATAAATATGTCTCCATGTTTTAAGTTGTTTTATTCTGCAAGTGAGGTAGACGTACTACTGGTCTTCCACTGTGCCTCCCCTAATATACACTGTACACTAATATAATATATTCGTGCTGAGTATATATTGCAATACAGCAAAGGAGTATATATATATATATATATATATATATATATATATATATATATATATATATATATATATATATATATATATATATATATGAATATATATATATATATATATATATATATATATATATATATATATATATATATATATATATATATATGAATATAAATCATGGCATATATATTAACAAATACCGAAAAAAAAAAAAAACATTTATTCTTTTTCAGAGGCCACATATTGAGATCCATGAGCACACATTATAAATAAAGAAACACTAACTTATCATTAAGTTTTCTTTTTCTGCTGTTTGTGCTCCTCCTCTGCCACCACTTTTGCTTTGAAACATGGCTTCACTCCAATGGTAATGTATTATAACATTAAATGCGTACATGGGAAGCTCAATGCCGTATTGAAATACGCGTATTACGTCACTTTTTATCGCAATATTATCGCTCAGGACTAATATACAGATGGACAGACGGATGGCAGTGGCGGTCCGTGCATTTCACACTTAGGCCTTCAGTGATTTGACCCCTCAGAAGCACACGTATGCATTACTGGGCGACACACTCTATTTTCCGGAGCTTTAAATATCAATATACCCGCATCAATTAAAACGTATCACTATATGTGATACTGCCAAAACTTAGGGTAATTAATAATAATTTTAAATTATTTTTCTACAAAGATTTATGAAGTTCTCTAAGTGTCATGTCGGCGCGGCGTGTTGGTGACGGGTGTGGGTAGGTGGATCCAAAATGCATATGAGATGAGCTCAACAAAAAGATTTATTATTCGCAGAAGCTGGGCAAAGCACAAAATAAACGCTGAATCAAAAGTAACAGAAGTAAAACCCAAAACCAAACTCACGAATTACACTAATGACAGACGCGAGGGAAAAACATAACATGAACCCAAAAGTGAAAAAAACTCAAACTCCACAAACTAAACCACCAACAGGAAAAACCCAGACAGAACACCGAGAGCAGGAAACCTTTAAAAAGATTATACGCTATATTACAAATCACACTTTAATATTGGAACATCATTTTATTTCTTTACCACTAATTGAATATGAATGTAATAAAATTACAAAAACATGTTAAAAATGAAAAAAAAATAAAATAAAATGCTTGACTCACCAAAAACAGCGGTCCCTCACTTATTTCAATACAAAATCCATTCTTCTTTCTTTCCTCAGAAATGACTTGCTTCTAGAGTTTGTGCGTTTCATTTCCAATAATAAATTGACATGGACACCAATGCTGAAAGTCATGTCAGTCCAATTTCCATTTTGATCCTCTTCAGCCATTGTGGGTTAAAAAACAAAAAAAGCGAGTAGATTTGAATTTTATGTTAAATGTCCGTGGGTCTGACTTCGCTGTACGCTACGTAATGCAGATTAACCAGTTAGCTTGGTTCAGCAACTTCTTTGTGTGTGTGTTTTTTTTTAATTAACTTTAACAATTTCCAACATTAAACATGGTTGCCCAATAAAGCACCGCCTCCCTGCAGTGAGCATCCAATCGAGTCACATTCAAAGTGAGGCTCCTAGCTTGCCAACTTATAACCCGATTGGGTATTGCAGCTGTCTATTTACTATATGGACCCATTCACATATCCATTTGCACATGCGTGGAAGCACGCAACTGTTGATGCGAATGCCCTGGCCTTTGGGCGCAAACAGATTGCATATAGCCTGGCTGAATTCTAATTGACTAAAAATGCTAAACTAAAACTACAGCACTGAAGGGAGCGTAACCAAATGGATATCATATGACATGAAAAGAACAGAATATGGAGAATAATTTTATATTTAAAATATAGATATTTAGTAGAAATAAATTTGAGATGAAATTGACTTTTATCATAGTTATTATTATTATTAGTCACAATAATGTCAAGTTATATTCGGCCAGCAAAGAAGGCCTTGCTGGCCCTGACGGTCCACAACTGGTTTTACCAAACATATTTCACATATTTGTGGCGGTTACTGTATGCTCGTTTGGTGTAAATTAGCCCTAAATGATTCTAAGAAAGTAAAAAGTGCAGATGCATGTGCTATTAAAATCTGTGAAAAGTGTCAGTGTGGAAGAGAGTTGTGGTCCAGGTAATTGCTGCGCTAAACTGCTGGCCTTCTGCTTGTTGCAGCAGTGGTATGCCTGGAAGATATAGTCCAAACAAGAGTAAAAAGTAATAGGCCTGACTTAACTGACACAGGGATTCCATATACTGCACTGCATCTCTGTGCTGCAGTGGCACGCTGCACACCCTCGCCCACTGTGCCTGCTGCGCTGCGGAGTCTCTGGAAGGTCATTTTGTGCTTGTGCGCAGGACTACTAATTTGTGCAATGAAAAAAAAAAGGTTTTCTACGATTTGGGAAAAAAAAAAGTCAGGTCCATTTGTGCAAGGTTTGCATGGCTCACATTTCATTGGATGCTTCATTTACAATGTGTGAGTTTATACAGTAGTCATTTTAACTTTGAGGTGAAATGATAGAATCATGAAATCAAATGGTAATCTACATTGGTACACACTCATCGGTGCTACTTAAGAGGAACAAAGTGTTTGCTCTTTTTCGCTCAGTGTACATGGCACAGTTGCTTTTGGGCTCATCCAATCAATCAGCTAAGGCAGGGGTGTCCAAACTTTTTGCAAAGGGGGCCAGATTCGGTGTGTTAAAAATGTAGGGGGTCAACCTTGGCGGGCGTTCTTTACATATAACAGCAATTAATTTAAATACATTTCAGCAAGCCGTTCTGTGTTTCACATTTGCTTTTTTATTTTATGTTATCTTAAGCATGTGTTATGCTTCATTTGAAACGTGCATATCAAAATTGAATGACATTAAATATTGAAATATTCACTTAATTTCACTTTTTTAACTGACTTTTTTGTAACAGTTGAACAGAAGTCATTGTACTCTTGGGTGCAAATTACATTTGAAACATAAAAAAAAATTCTCACCATGGCAGTTTAATATTTATAAAAATTTTAAACACAATAACAGAGAAATTAACAAGTAATGGTCATATCAACATGCAGGGCTCATTTAAAATATGATGGTAGTAACTATAAATGTTGGATTTTTACATGGTTATTTTTCTGGTGTGAAAACTTAAAAAAAAACGTTTCCAGACTTATCGTAAATGAAAAATGACTCCACATGAGTGTGATGGGTGAAACTGAGTTCTGGAGTGCAGGACAAAGGCCAGGTGTGGCTCTACGGCAGTGGTATGGATGCGCAAGATGTCTTGTAAGTGAGAGTCCGATAGCCGTTTTCTCACACGGCTCTTATTTAAGTTCATAACCGAGAATGTCTTCTCACACAAATACGTCGACCCGAACAAGCTTAGCATTTTCTTACCAAATACTCGAGTCTTTCGGAACTTGTCCTTATCCAGCTGTCAGTAAAAGTTGTAAAAACATGTATGAACATTGGACACATCATATTTTGACATCAACAAAGGAATCACCGTCCATCTACTCTTTTGTTTTGCCAAATTTTACCACTTTCGAACAGTTTTGACAACTTTGTTTGCCATGTTTTGTTTTTATCTTGTCCAAAAAAATGAACATCAATCTAGAAAAAAAACTGTGTTGTTTATATCTAATGCTGCTCACGCGATGAGGTAAAGATGATCAAGTAGCAGATCCTTGTCATGACCTTGCTTTCAGGAGTAATTTAAAAAAAAAAGCACACCAAATGCAACATTTTTCTTTTTTCTAGGTTACTTGATATCCCACATTTTATTTTGAAGCATTGTCTGGTTTCCTTACAACATGTGGCTGCTTGACAAAACTCTTTAATAGACTCATTGAACTTCTGGGCCAACAAGGCAAAAAATAAAATAAAAAGGTCTTGTCCAATATTGGAAAAATGTAAAGGTGTCTTGCCTGTCTGGGTCATTTTAGTCTTTTCTGCCTGAAAGGAGAAGCAATGTAGTGAAAGCCTACACTAAGTAAGCTGAGAGAGTCAGACATTGTCTCACACTGCAGTTGGACAAAACTGAACATGTGAGTGGCAAAAAAGGAGATATTAATTTGATAGATTTGAGTGTACTTGCATGACTGGTTATTGGGAGATTGACACTAGGTCTTTACAAAGATTCTTGGATGTGCTTTGATTATGAGATAGCTCATTAGAGATATCGTTTGTCTGTTATTGCTTTAAATTAGCCCCTAAGGAAACGACAAACTGCTGGCTGGATTTAAAAATTCCATACCCCCTGTTCCAAAACCAGGTTTATCTCGAAAAAAAAAAAAAAAAAAGAGACCAATATGAAATATTTCTAAGCATTTTCTATCTTTGTGACCTATAACCTTTACAAGGAAATGAAGTTTAAAAAAAGTTCTATGTTTGGTAATCATAGAAAAAATGTACCAATTACCAGAACAGTGCTTGGGAACAGGGTTATCTGTGAGCTAAAATGCTATCCTTCTCACACAACTCTAAATGTGCAGAACTGGCTCCAGGCTGGTGTGAAAATATTTTGGAGGAAAGAGAAAACAAGGGTATAAAACAACATTCCACAGGGTCGCAGGATGGCGTAAGTTATTCTTTGTCTTAGAACAACATTGTCTGATTCCGGGACACACAGTGTATCGCTTGTGCATGTGTATGCGCATGCGTGTTTGTGTGTAGGTGTGTCGGGCGAGGAGGGGCTTTCTGGATAACAAGGAAAGACAGCTGAAACATATTTGGAGAGAGCAGTTTTTCTTGCTAGGATGTCACAAATTGGACACCATTGATGTAACAGAAAAATACATGAACTGCCTAAGGCACGATCATCACTACCAACAACCAGAAAGAGTGGTCCTATCAGGTATGTCAAGCAACTGGGGAGACTTAGTGAAAATAAAGATTTAGGATCCGGATTTGAAACGGAAACAGTGATTGACGGATGTGTAGAAATAAGGTTAATCCCAAAGATGAGTAGACATTAGCAAATGATTGCAAATGCATGGAAATCTCAACAATGGAACCTATGTCTTTGGAAATAAACATTTATGCCTCTGAGGGCTCCCTTGTTCACTCTCTGTCCACCTTGTCCACTGTACTTCAATGCCTTTAGAGGATTTTTTTTTCTTCACAGTGGCCATTCATAGAAGCACGGTGCAGTGCAATGATGCAGTCTTGCCATTGCCTGCAAAGTAGACTCAACAAACTGCCTGCAAAAATATCATTTGATGTCATTTTTTTATTTTTTTTAATCTTCTTGGCTTGGATGGTCAAGGAGGACGTCTTTTGTTTTAAAAATAGTTCGTCAATGATAATCTGATTTGCTAAACAACCAGAAAAATGCTTATTTATTCATACTAAAATTGGTACACATTTCTAAACGTATCAAATGTTTAATATTTTGTTTAAAAATAAAATGGATTGTGTTCAAGCGAAAAAAAAAACTGCTCATTTTATTACTTTTTAATACTGTGATACCATGACACTGATATTTTTGCTCTATGTTATCATACTATCAGAATCCGTTATCAACCCATGCCCATTGTTAATATACGTCATAGAATATAAACAATAATAATGTTTTTCTCTGGCATATATTTGTTGACAGGTTTCTTACAATGAAGGCTTTGCTCAATGAGTTCATATTTAAAATGTTGATTTGAAAGTTCATGTAAAAGATATGACAGTTTGGTCTGCCAATAGGAAGCCGTGGAGTAGTGATGAGACATGTGATGTATGCGGAAACACCTGCTGATGTGCCAATCAATCAGGGCTAAAGCACCGCTTGATGCTTTTACAATATTGCCACAACAGGACCTGCCCGGACCACAATTTACGGATTTTGTGTGATGCAAGTAGGTGGCTATTGAGTTCATACTTTGGACCAAATAAACAAACTACTACTACTTCTACTATTATGAGTTCAGTGTATTTTATGACGCACCCAAATTCAACCAAACATGCTTTTCAGGATCTTTCTTTGTACATTGAGGCACAGTGATGCTGAGACTGAATACATCAGAAATTAATAGTCACTCACCTCTGCTTGATGTCCATAGAGTATTTCTGTTCTCAAGTTTTCATGACACAATACTCAAGAGTCACTGCATTAAAAAAAAAATATTAGATAAAATTCACTTATCATTTTCAGAGATTTGGCTGCCTTTAGGTTTCTGCACTTGGAAGTTCACCTTATAATCACTTTGCATGGCTAAATATCATCTCTTGCAGGAAAGAAACAACCGGGCTGTTCAAGTATGACACACAGGCACGCACACGCACACACACACACGCACACACACACCCTGCTTTGCCATTCTGCCTGCCAAATGCCTGCTAGGGGCACTTTTCTTCTTTTGTGATGCACACCATCACAGCACCCTGTTATTACCTTTGACTGTAATTTGCACCTCATCTCCAATCAAGTTTTTACTTTCTGTAGGAAAAAGACAACACTTAGCAGCAATCCCATTTTCATAGTCATGTCTGCCAGTGTAATCTATTGTGGCTTTTGGCTTGGCTTCCCAAAATGTTCTCACAACGTTTTTACTAGTCAAAAAGGCCTGTGACATTGCCAAAAAAAAAAAAAAAAAATTGAACGTTCTAATAGACCTTTAGTTGTTTATCGCCAGTTGGAGGATTAATAGGTGGTCTGCTATGTCACATTTATTATAGTTTGCACAAACATCTGAACTGCATTTGCAGAAAAACCACACACATGTAAATAGTTTAAAAAAAATCCATAATACTCATTTTGCTGTGTTTCTTGTAACCTAATCTCTTACAGTGCATTCGGAAAGTATTCGCAGCGCTTCAACTTTTTCCACATTTTGTCTTCTTACAGTCTCATTACAAATTGTATTTAATTAAAATCTCTGACAATTTTTTTTTTTTTTTTGCTGGTATGATAGTCGTCAGAGCCCCGCCCCTCTTCTGTTATCCAAGGAGAATCTTATTACCTTTCACAGCTACTGAGGTAACCCTCAAGAATGCAGAATGCGCTGGCCTCTATAAAGATTTAAACTCCCTGCTCCTCCTGTGGATTCTTTGGTGAATCCTGTACATATTTCCATGAAGGTTTCTTCTTCCTCTTCATTTACATAAATTGTTCCTATTCCACTATTCACAAAAAAAAAAAAATCGAACGATGGCAAAAAAAAAGACGAATAATGGAGCAAAAAAACAAATTGACAAGGCAACGACGCAAAAAAGACAAAAAAATGACAAAGAAAAAACACTCCAAACCTGTACAAAATAATTATTTACAACACCAAAATAATATTTACACAGACAACACTGCTTACTTAAAAAAAACAAAAACAAAAAAAAACAAAAAACAGCAAATTATCCACTATTGATGTATGGAAAGCACAGTGTCTGCTTTCAAAATGGCGTTGCTAGCGCAAACGTATTAGAGTAATGACATTTGAAAATCATTTACTATTGGAAAGGACATGTCCATCTCATCAGGGTAACTATTGTATACAGTGGTATCAAAAGGTTTGGGTACCCCCCTTGATCATTTTCAGGATTTTCCTTTATAAGTCATTGGTGGTTTGGATCAGCAGTTTCAACAAAATATATCATAGAGCAGATAAACACCGTGAAATTTGAGAAGTGAAATGAAATTCATAAATTTGGTCACCCAAAGATAAAAACGACATCATTATTTAGTAAAGCCTTCTTTCGCAGCAATAATAGCCTCTAAATGCTTCCTATGGCTTCCAATGAGGGTCTGGACTCTGGATTCTGGTATTTTCTGCTTTACAAAACATCTCCAGTTCAGTCAGATTTGATGGTTTCCGAGCATGGACTGCCCACTTTATATCACACCACAGATTTTCAGTAATTTTCAGGTCTGGGCACTGAGATGGCCATTCACAAACTTTGTACTTGTTCCTCTGCATGAACATCTTTGTAGTAATTTGACCAGTGTTTAGTGTTGTGTGTTATGTTGTATTCTTGAACATCGTTTTTCAAAAATCTGCTGATGCGGAATCCATGCAACCTTCAACTTGAACAAAATTGCCTGCACTGACCACACAGCCCCAAAGCATGATGGAACAAATTTTTACTGTTGGCAGGAAGTGTTTGTCTTGGAATGCTGTCTTCTTTTTTAGCTTTGCACACAGCCCGTTGTAATGTCAAAATAACTCAATTTCAGTTTCATCAGTCCACAGCACCTTATTCCAAAATGTGTATGGCGGGGGGGGGGGGGGGGGGGGGGGGCAAATGTGCTTTTGAATACTTCATGCAACTCTGTTTAGGACATGTGCACAGAAAAGGCTTCTGCCACATTACTCTTCGATACAGCTTCTCCTCACACAAAATACGCTAAATAGTTGAATGATACACAGTGACACCTTCTGAATCAGAATCATGTTGTAGGCCTTTGCAGCTGGTCTGTGGATTGAGTTTGACTGTTTTCACCATTTTTTGCCTCTGCTTATCTGAGAATTTTCTTGGCCTGCCACTTCAGGCCTTAACGTTAAAGATTTATTCCCGGTTTTAGGGTCATCTGTCTTGAATATTATCAACCGGTCACTATCCTCTGGCATTGTACCTGAAGCTTTTAAGCCGGCCTTAATTCAACCATTACTTAAGATACCTCACCTAGATCCTGAAAATCTCTCTAACTATAGGCCAGTGTCACACCTTCCGTTTATTGCCAAAATTCTTGAGAAAGTTGTAGCACAACAGCTTAGCGATTTTATGATAGACAATAGATTTGAACTCCTTCAGTCAGGTTTTAGGGCCAACCACTCAACTGAGACAGCCCTAATAAAAGTGACGAATGATCTTCTCTTACCCATGGATTCCAACATCTCATCAATATTATTACTACTTGATCTTAGTGCCGCATTTGACACTATTGATCATCATATTCTCATAGAACGTCTTAGATCATGTGTTGGTATCTGGGGATCAGCACTTTCTTGGTTCAGATCTTACATCCTGGGAAGGACGCATAGTGTCTCTTATGGCAATGCAATCTCTGAATCTTTCTCCGTCTCATGTGGTGTCCCGCAGGGGTCAGTACTTGGTCCCTTACTGTTCAACATCTACATGATTCCTCTTGGCGATATTATACGTAAACATGCTATTAGTTTTCATTGCTATGCTGATGATACCCAACTTTATATGCCCTTAGAAATAACGAATCCGTGCAAGTGCAGTTAACTGGAGGCCTGCCTTGCCGAGATTAAACAATGGATGTCTTCCAATTTTCTGCTTCTCAACCCTAGTAAAACTGAGATGTTATTTATTGGCCCTGCTCATCATCAGCACTTGCTTAAGAATACCACGTTGAACCTGGAAAACTGTATTATTTCCCAAAGTAGTTCTGCAAAAAATCTCGGTGTGATATTTGACTCAACTCTCTCCTTTCGGACACATATTAATAACATAACAAGAACGGTGTTTTTTTTCACCTCCGCAATATAGCTAAGATTCGCCCTATTCTTTATCGTAGCGATGCAGAAACATTAATTCATGCATTTGTCACGTCGCGCCTAGACTATTGTAACGTTTTGTTTTCTGGACTTCCCATGTCCTACATTAAAAGCCTGCAGTCTGTACAGAATGCAGCAGCGAGACTATTGACAAGGACGAGAAAGTTCGATCATATTACTCCGATTCTAGCAGACCTACATTGGCTTCCAATTCACGTGAGATGTGATTTTAAGGTGCTGTTAATTACTTTTAAAATTTTACACGGTTTAGCTCCTTCCTAGCTCGTTGACTTAGTATCACCTTATGTCCCGTCCCGACAACTTTGATCACAAAATGCCGCTTTGCTATCGACCCCACGGGCTAAAAAGAAGTCTGCGGGATCAAGGGCATTTTCCATTCGCGCGCCAGTACTATGGAATGCCCTACCTATGGAAGTTCGCGCAGCCACCTCAATAGAAATCTTTAAATCCCGACTAAAAACACATTTATATTCAAAAGCATTTAGTTAATTGAGCCTGTCTGCAGCTTTCTTCTTTTCTCTTTTTTCCTGCCCCCCTCTTCCGGCTGGGAGAGGGGGCTAGCTAGATGGTGAGGGTTGACTTGACCGCCTCCAATTGGGCCCTGCGTGGTCGACCATCGCGGGTTAGGAGATGGGGTGTCTGCGGTCCACCTGGTTGGAATGTGGGATGGTTCCTGCCCAATGGCTTTGCCTGCTGTCAAGACATCACTGCACTATATAGCACAATATGTTTTCTGTAATTTATGTTGTTTCTGTGTCTGGTACATGCAGCATCCACTTCAACCTGTGGGCCTGGAAGGGGGCTCCTCCTAATATATACAGTCGGCCCCCGGTTTACGAACACCCTCTTTTACGAAAATTTCGACTTACGAGCGTGGTCCGCGGAGTTTTTTTGTCCCCCACTTACGCACAGACCGTTCGCCTTACGAGCAATCTGACATGCCGGCCATTGTATTTGTTCATATATTTTCGCCTTGCCACGTCATCAAAATTAGTAGTTAATGCTTGTCACGGCAACGAAGAACGATATTGCTCTTACAATGTCACAGTCTCAGTCACGGTGTCAGTCACGGTCTCACTCACGGAGATGCTATTGGCCGGCGTCACGTCAATCACAGAAATGCCGATACACTATTGGCCGAACGCCTTTATCTAGCTTGATGGCACAGCTGATCGGGACGGAAGGAAGGAGAGAAAATGAGTAAAAAACGGAAGGAAGGAATGTTGTGAAGACTTTGCAAACTTTGTCTGTTAGACATGGCTTCTAAAATTGTAAGTGGCGGTAAAGGAAGAAGTAAGAGGATGATGACAATAGAAACCAAGCAGGAGATAATAAAAAAATACGAAGGAGGCGCGTGCATAGTTAACCTTGCTCGTGAGTATGGACGGAACCGCTCGGCAATCTTCTAAGGGCATGACTTTCCTTGCCGGGGGACAGACCTCGCTCGACAACAAAATGGAGAGGCTTCTTCTATTATGGATTAAGGAGAAGGAAATCGCCGGTGATATGTTCTAGTTTGAGAAAAGTTCTTGTTTAAGAAAATAAATAAATAAATTCTGCGGGTTGGTCTCTGCTCACCTCTGTCTCCACTCAGCTCAAGTCACGTCAATCACAGAAATGCCGATATGCTATTGGCCGAACACCTTTATCTAGCTTGATGGCACAGCTGGTCTTGACGGAAGGAAGGAGAGAAAATGAGTCAAAAACGGAAGGAAGGAATGTTGTTAAGACTTTGCAAACTTTATCTGTTAGACACGGCTTCTAAAATTGCTAGTGGCAGTAAAGGAAGAAGTAAGAGGATGATGACAATAGAAACCAAGCAGGAGATAAAAAAAAAAAAAAAAAAATACGAAGGAGGCGCACGCATGGCTCGTGAGTATGGCCGTAACCGCTCGGCAATCTTCTAAGGGCAAGACTTTCCTTGCCAGGGGACGGACCTCGATCGACAACAAAATTGAGAGGGTTCTTCTATTATGGATTAAAGAAAAGGAAATCGCCGGTGATTTGTTCTAGTTTTGAGAAAAGTTCCCGTTTAAGGAAATAAATCAATAAATTCTGCGGGTTGGTCTCTGCTCCCCTCCGTCTCCACCCAGCTCAAGTCACGTCGCCCCAAAGGTAAATGGCATTTTTCCTTTGTATATTTATGTTATTTAATTTAACTGTACGGTTGGTTATGTTACTCATTTTTAATATGTGTATAAAGTCGTGATGTTTTTACCTAAGGTTTTTGCACGCGTTGCACGCATTCCCGAATTAACATAGGTTTGGATTGCCTATCATACGAGCAGTTCGAGTTACGAGCGTAGCAGCTGAACGGATTAAGTTCGTAACACGGGGGCACACTGTATATACATATATATATATATATATATATATATATATATATATATATATATATATATATATATATATATATATAGGCACACTATATATATATATATATATATATATATATATATATATATATATATATATATATATATATATATATATACCTTAATTATTTTAAATCTGAGAAAAGTAACTATACATATGTATTTAAAGATTACTCAAGTACACACATTTTCCTAAATCTTTAATTATTAAACCTTATACAGTTACTATACTGCTATCTGTTCCTGTTTCCGTCCTTTAGCCAGTGGTGGACAAAATACACAGATTGTTTACTTGAGTAAAAATAAAGCTACCCTTATGTGAAAAATGAGTGAAAGCAAATGTGCTGAACCAAAAATCTACTCTAGTAAAAGTAAAAGTACAAGCCTTGAAATGTACTTTTAATTACAATAAAAAGTAAAAAGTATTTTTTTTCGCAATTCAAAGCGCAATTCCAATTAATTAATTTTTTTTTCTATTTTTTTTCTTTTTATGCTGTTAAGGTAAATATTGTCAGTTCAAGAAGGGATGGCTCGGTGGAAGAGCCGCCTTCCTCACACATTCTAAAAACATGCATGGAAGGTGTATGGGACACTCCAAATGGTCACATTCAAAATCAGGGGTGTCAAATAAAGGAAAATCTATTCCCAAGTGGGCCGGGCAAATAAGATCATGATATATATATTATTTATGTAACAATAAAACAGCAACTTCAGATGTATTATTCTTTATTTCTTTATTTTTCAATAATTTCCAAAATAGTAAAAAGACAAAATCACTGATAGTGGCAAAAAATTAAAATGACTAATAATCATGAAACATTTCAAGTTGTTCTTTGAAGAAGAAGAAAAAAAAACCCAACAAATTCTTATACTTTACAAAATCATCATGGGCTGGATTGAACCTGTTTGGGTCAGAACCAGCCCGCGAGCTGTATGTTTGAAACTTCAAATTGTCCTTAGGTCTGATTGGGTGCATGCATGGTTGTTCGTGACTGTGTGCCCTGCGAGTGACTGGCAACCAGTCCAGGGGGTTCCCCTGCCTACTGCTTGAAGATTGCTGGGATAGGCACCAGTAAGCCGGAGACCTCAATGAGGCTAAGCGGCTACATGCATGAAGCTATAATGCATGGATAGATGCATTACTTGACGGAATGTACTTCACTATTAAGTTAGCAGCATTTGATGTGATTTACACGTACTTTTGTGTTCTGGATGAGACCAGGATTGTCTTAACTAGGATGACATCATACTCATACGGGCATCATTTTTTTAAATAGTACCATTCATTCTAGTGAACTTTACATACAAATTTAATACAGCAGTGCTTTTTATTATTCTTAAAGTAGCATGAGCATTGACTGTTATATCTAGACTGTTACCTTAATAATGTGCATAGTCATAAAATTAAGTTGCGCACTTTGAAAATCATCGATCCATCCATTATCTGTAGCCGCTGATCCTCACTAGGGTCGCCGGCTTGCTGGTGCCTATCCGAACTGTCCAAACAAGTTGGCGGGGGACACGTTTGACTGGTTGCCAGCCAATCAGAGGGCACAGTGATGAACAGCCATTTATGCACCCACTCACAACTAAGGACAATTTAGAAAGTCCAATACACCTGCCATGCATGTTTTTGGAATGTGGGAGGAAGCTGGGGTCACGGAGTGAACCCATGCGTGCTCGGGGAGAACATGCAAAATCCGCACAGGTCGGAACGAACTGGATTTGAACTCGGAACTCTGAACCATGAGGCGGACATGGTAACCACTCTTACACCCACGTGCGCTGTGAAAACCAAATAAAGACACGTACTGAACGTAGTATTTGCCAAGGACATAAAAAAAAGTAAAACTGCAAATGAATCAAGTTGAAGTACTCAATTCCTTTCAAACTCCCCTGTAGTTAAATGCACAACAGTGTAATAATTAGTAATAATAAGTAATAAACTGGTGAATAAAATGATGATAATAATAATAATAATAATAATAATAATAATAATAATAATATAATAAAATATAATCATAATGATTTTCAAATTTTTCTGCCTTTAGGATGTGTGGGAGTTGTCTGCATTCAAGTTCAATAATGCCTAATATGCATATCATATTTAATCTTAAATTTAGGGAAACAACATTTCTGTTCGGTTGAACCTCAGTAATCAACTCAATGATTTCTATGGTGAAAAAATCCCCACAATTTTGCCTGGTATGGGCTACCCCTGCTAAATGAGGTTTCTTACCTTGGTAGAAGTGGAAAAAAAAAAAAAAAAGAGTTAAGAAAACCAAAAAAAAAGAACCAATGAAAGTTGTTCTATACCTTTTTTAGCACATCTGGATTTTGTCTGGCCTCTATCAAAAGGAAAAATAAATTCATTTAATGAAACATTTAAAGAGGATGACATTATTTTAGGCACAGGTGTTGAATAAAAATTATATTCAGCTCCAATTCTGAGGGACGAATATCTCTGCAAAGAAAGGTTAAAAAAAAACACCACCCTTCTCTTTCATTTTATTTTTTAATCATACACCTGAGAAAATAATGGCAAGATTTTATGAAATTCAAGGTGTGAACTCTATGTGCTGGAGCACACAGGAGTGCAAAAATTGGTGAGCTAGAATAACATGTTTTATTCATCAGTTTTGACACTTCTCCATAGGTGAGGGCCTAATGCACACGCCACATATTGTGAGATACATGGCTATTCAAAATTAGTTCTTTTCACAGTTTGTGGTAAGATGAAAAAAGCCAACTACTGAATTTAAAAAAAATCCCCCATTATTGACTTACTTGTAAGAGGCAACAAGGAGGCTTACTATACTGGAAGTCACTGTGTTTTAATTTTTTAAATTTCATTCCATTTGTGGTAAATTTGTGTCATCCACCCAGTCCCTCAAACCTTTTGGAACCAGGGACACCCTTTAGGAAAGCAGATTTTGCCCATTGCAGATGTATACAGAAACAAAATATATACAAAAAAAATCATTTAAGCATGTGCCCTTTTTATTCACCAACATATTCAAATTGACAAGTATATTTGTTACTTTTCAGCTATATTGATGTTTCCAAAATAAAAATTGCAAATTGCACACCTCATAAGAAAGTGGTTCAATTTCCCCCAAACATATCACTACTAAAAACTAAGCAAGCTCTCTGATGATATTACATTTTCAATAATACTGTATATTAAACTGGTTGAACTGATTACTTTATTGAAGAATAATGAATACATTCACAATTTAAAATGGAATAAAATGAAATTAACACATAAGGATAATTTTTCATTAATAACCTAAATTATTTCACAAACGCCCTACTGTCAGGCCATTGAACCTGAGGGATCTGCGGACCCCACCTTGACACCCACTGCCATGAACAACCCCCACACAGCCCCCTAAGGTACCCTAATCCAATTTTTTACCATGTCTTTTGAGATCACTGTCCAGATCACTGGGTCATAATCTTTTTTGAATTATGTACCCCACCTGGGAAATACTTTTTCCAACCAAGTACTTCCTAACCAGCACAAGTATGACTGAATGAAAAAAAGGACCATTTTTATTCAGTCTTGATAAAGTAGATGAGGGCTTTCAAATTCGTTAGGTTGCGGGCTACATGGAGTAAAATCTATTCCCAAGTGCACCAAACCTATAAAATCATGGCGTATATTTATTTGACTTTAAAACAAAAACTTCAAATGTATTGTCCCATTTAAAGCAAATAGTACAACATTGATTAGTGATCCTTTGCTACTTTGCACTTTGATTTTGGCACCCTCAGTTCTTTTTTTGGGGGGGGCGAAAAGAAAAAGCTGTACTGTATTGCAGAGAGTCAAGTTGTGACGGTTGTATGCCAGACAGACGAGGTAAATGCACGGGCCCTTGTCGGACGTGGAACTACTGAAGTACACATATTTACTTAAGTCTTAAATGATAAAACCTTATACACTGCACAGTAAGTGAAGAGTAGCCCTTTCCTTTGAAGTCTTGCGCAGCAGCGGTCATATTAGCAGCGGTCCGAATGTTGAATTAAAGTCAGACATGTACATGATCAAACATGATAATACTAGAGCATTTACTCTTGAATTTCCATGTCATTATATAAGAAATCTAGGTAAAAGATTTCCAATTGCCTGGTGAACGTTGTCTTTGATCTTCTGTCTCTGTCTCCTGCCTGTTGACAACAACGTGTGCCGGGGAGCGTTTCATGAGTTACGCAGCACGTCCCCGTGGAGTTGTAATCTACTCCCGCCCCAATTCCAGCTTATACACCCACAGGGACGTGCCATGTGAGTCATCAAACGCACCCACAGCAAAGGGCACAGACATTGTCGAAGCAGTAGGCACACGCATGCACACACATTGTCGAGGTAGAGACATAATGGAGTAGACGTTCATCCGACCGTTAGAAATCTCTTACCTAGATTTTAAAATGAAATTGTATTTCAAGTGTAAACTCTCCATTGTTATCATGTTTGATCATGTACAAATTAGAAATTCCGCTGCTAATATTACAGCAGATGCAAGAGACTTCAAAGGAAAGGGCTAAATGCTCACTTACTGTACAGTGTAGAAGGTTTAATCATTCAAGATTTAAGTAAATATGTGTACTGCAGTATTACTTGTCTTATATAAATCTATAGCATGAAGACTTTTCACAAAAAAAAAAGTTTTTAAATTTGAAAAGTGGGGACGCTACTTCGCAGGTTTTACTTTTCGAGGGGGTATTCTGGTCCCCATTAACTGCAAAAAATGAGGAATCAATGTAATCATAAAAGATTCATTACTATTAATCATAAACCATTTCAAGTTTTTCCTTTATTGAAAAAAATTGAGCTAATTTTTACACAGCATCACATAATCATCTCGCGGGCCGGATTCAACCCGTTTGTCTGGCCATATTTTTGTTCCTGCATCAATCTTTATTTAAAGTAGAAGCATTTCCGACCAACTGAAAAAATTGATGCAGAAAAAGGTTGCTCTGATAAAAATATTTAAAGGGGTTTGTGCAAAATTAAGATTTTAAATTTGTTTAATATCATTTTTCCCCACTAAAAAATTTCCCTCGAAAACAGACTCATTTTTGTCGTGGGCCATTTTGTAAAAACAATTTCCCTCATTTTGCCAATATGATGAGGAAACACAGTCCAATTTTTTTTTTATTTTTTTTAAAACTGGGTTTAAACAAATTGATGACTTAGTAGTTTTTAATTCAGAAGTAGATAAGTTTGTTGATTTATTGTTGAAGTTACCCTAACAAAACTAACCAAAACGTATTACAAAATCTCAACTTTATTATTTACGATATATAACAGATTAACATTTTAAGAATGAGTTTCGCAAGGGCTCATGGATTTTTATTTTCTGAGGCCACATAAAATGATGTGGCGGGCCGGATCTGGCCCCTGGGCCTTGAGATTGACACCTGTACTGTAGATAAGATTCAAGAGATTTATTGCCATATGTATAAAACAATGAAATTCTTATTCTGTTCATTTCCCCGAGCAGCAGACTACATTCCACAATTGAGCAATGAATAAATAGCAATAAACAACAAAAACAGAGACAATGGTGCTAATGATGTAGTGCAGAATACCATGTACCATTGTTTCTCACTCCTCACTTACTGATATTGTGCAATCATTGAAACCTACCAACTGTCCTCTAGATGTTATTCCTGGTAAAATGCTAAAGAGTGGTTTCAATACTGTTGGGCTTGCACTTTTAGTATTAGTAAACACCTGTCTTAGTCTAGGATCTGTCCCAGCTGCTTTTAAACATGCTGTAGTTAAGCCCGTTTTAAAAAGGCTTAATTTGGACCCCTCGGCAAATTTTAGACCTGTCTCACATTTAACCTTTCTCTCTAAGGTGTTAGAAAAGGTTGTCTTTGTTCAAATTAGGTCCTTTCTGGAAAACTGAACTCTATTTTTGAAAAAATTCAGTCAGGGTTTAGATCCCGTCACAGTACTGAGTCCGCCCTGCTAAAAGTGCATGATGATATTGCTCTGTCTGTTGATGCCAAGTGTCCTGTTGTCTTAGTTGTCTTACTAGATCTCTCTGCTGCCTTTGACACGGTGGACCACACAGTCCTCCTATTTCGGCTCGACCATTATGTTGGCTTTTGCGGCTCAGTATTTGAGTGGTTTAGATCATATCTGTCTGATAGAAACTTCTCTGTTAAGATTGGTGACTTCTGCTCCTCCAAAGCTGCTCTCTCATGCGGAGTCCCACAAGGTTCTATTCTCGGCCCTATGCTGTTTTCTTTATGCACCTTACCACTTGGGTCAATTATAGCAAGACACAACCTTTCTTTTCATTGTTATGCAGATGACCTTCAAATCTACCTGCCACTGAAATCTGCTTGCATGTATTGCTGACATCAAGCAGTGGTTGGTTCAAAATTTTCTACATTTAAAGCATGACAAAACAGTGCTTTGGGGACACTGCAATAACTGGCTTTGGCCCCCTGTCTTCCTCTTTTAATCCTTCTGTTAGAAATCTGGATGTGATTTTTGATAGTGCTTTTAAATTTGATAGGCATGTTAACATTGTGGTTAAGACTAGTTTTTACTAACTACGCCTGTTAGCTGAGGTAAAAAATATTCTGAGCCGTCATGACCTGGCTCCCGTAGTATCTGCCTAATGGCAGCATTTCAAACAGGTTGTTTTTCACACAGGGTGTGTGTCCTGTCCTTGATGATGTTGTGTGCCCTCCACAGAACCCAGGTGTGGTAAATGTCGTGCAGTGAGGGTAAGGCTGCTCCAAAGATACGCTGTGAGGTCTTGATCATAAGCTGGAGAGCCTTCCTGTCTTGTGCCGTACCAGACTGTGATGGAGGTGGGGAGCACACTTTGGATTGCGTATCTGTAGAAGTTGTCAAGAGTCTTTATTGACATGCCAAATTTCTTCACTCTCCGCAGAAAGTACAGTCTCTGTTGGGACATCTTGATGATCTGTGGACTGTTGTGAGACCAGGTGAGATCAACGCTGATGTAGGCGCCGAGAAATTTGAAGGCTTTCACCGTCTCCATTTCAGTCCCATCGATGAATAGTGGTTTGTGTGGCTCCACCTGCTGCCTTGGGTCTATGATCAGTTCTTTGGTTTTGTTCGTGTTGAGATGGAGATTGTTGCTGCGACATCCTGCCACAAGTTCTGCCACCTCTATCCTGTATGCTGTCTCAGCCCCACCAGTGATCAGACAGATGACTGTAATCTCATCCGTATATTTAATTATGCTGGTGTTGTTTTGGGAGGCAACACAGTTATAGGTGAAGAGTGTGTAAAGCAGGGGGCTCAGTACACAGCCCTGGGGTGTCCCGGTGCTTCGAGTGCTGGTGCTGGATGTGCGTTTGTTGACTCTGACTGATTGGGGTCTGCCGATAAGGAAGTTCAGCACTCATTTGCAGAGGCAGGGTGCTAGACCAAGTGCAAGGAGCTTGTCCGTCCGTTTTTCAGGGATGACTGTGTTAAACGCTGAGCTGTAATCAACCAAGGGCATTCTTACATATGTGTCCTTGCACTCCAAGTGCGTGTCTTGAGACAGCCTTGTAAGCACCTTTCACGTTGCTGTAGACTTGGTACAGGGTGTTATTTTCCCTTGTTGGACATCTTATGTGATGATAGAGTTTAGGATTAACAGTCCTGAGGTCGCAGTGATTGAAATCCCCCACTGTGATGAATAAGTCTGGCTGTTTGATCTTGTGTTTGTTGATGACGTCATAAAGCTGGTTTAGCGCGCTAGCGGTCTAAGCTTGTGGTGGAATGTACACGGCTGTCATAAACACCGCGCTAAACTCACGATGCAGGTAGAATGGCCTGCATTTCACCATCAACAGTTCAGTGTCTAGGGTACAATATATCGTGGCAGTTCACACGTCCGTGCACCATCGTTTACTCATGTAAACACAGATGCCGCCACAGATCCCGTAGCTAATGTCTGGTCGCCTCGGTAGACTGCGTGGGTTTCCAGCTCGAACGCCGAAGCTGGTGTGTCATCTGTCTGGTTTCAATGAAAGTAAAGACACAACACTTTCTGATCTCACGATGGATGTTAGTCCGGTTTCTCAACTTGTCGATCTTATTTCCAAGAAAGCGAACGTTGGCCACTAGCAGGCTAAGTACCGGTTGACGTGCAGTCCTAGCTTTCAGCCTTTTGTGCAGGCCTGCTCTTTTGCCCCGTTTCCGCCTCAAGAAACAAAACAAAAAAAAGCCAAAGTCCGCGAGGCTAAATGAGGGTTTGTGATGAACTTTATCAATGTTAATAAGTGCCTCCCTACTGTAAAAGAATTGTCTGCCGCAGGAAAGCGAACCAGAGACGTCAGCCGCGGTGGGCGCCATCTTGGGAGAAAAAAATATAACATCCTCTGTTATACTTCTGGCTAATCTTTCAGAAAAGTCTGTCACTTATAAAAATTTGAATCTGAAATAAATATCACAAAATAAAGGCATAAAACATTGTGCAAAAGTATTGCTATAACAGTTCAGCAATACAGATCCACCCCTACATACAAACGAGTTATGTTACTGATGGCCATTCGTTACCTGAATGTTGCTTATTAGTATATTGAGAGCTTCTCTGGGAGGAAAAGATCACTTTACCAAGGGAAGAACTTCAAAGCAAAACCATTGCTGTCACAGAACACAAAAGCTCGGCTCACATTTGCAAAAAGCAACTTGGTGACCGACCCTCCACACATTGGATAAGCATTCTGTGAACTTTTGAGCAAAAAATTGTACTTTATGGAATGCGTACATTACTCTTTTTTTCTGCCTGATTCAAACTGTTACACATTTATATACATCATTATATACATCACAAAACTCCTTTCTGAAAACAATTACCTTTTGTGATGAGTGTATGAATTATAGGTAGCTGTTATCAAATTGTGATTAAAATTTCCAACTTTTATGTTTCTCAATTGAGGTTTCATGATTTGAACAATATTTTCTAAAAATGTCACTCATTTTTGTATGTTTTCCCACTGTTTTTTTTTTAAGTTTTTTTTTTTTTTAGTGCTTTTTAATTTTTTTTTACTTTTAAAAGTGGTGTAGTGCCAATGTTTCCCTCAATCAACCAATATGGGAAAGCAGTGAGCCAAGCCAACAAAAGTGTTTATTAAAAAAAACAACAAAACATTTCGTCTTTGCTAACGTTCACCCAAAGCTCCTCAAATAGAAATCCCTCCTCAACATGATTTTTCTTCTCCATAGAATATAAGCATGAACTCATCTGGTGTGCATTAATAGTATTATTTTTCTTATGACCCACCTCCAGAGGATATGACATCACCTGGTCATTTTGTGTGAGGGAACGGTGGTGTCCAATTGAGGGTTAATACGTTTGCTTTAAACTCTCCCGTTTTCATCTTGCCTCTCCCACCTCCTGCCAAAGGGCAGTAAATAATTGTCACCTAAAGATTTGAAACCCTACTTCAGAAGGATGAAACAGTGCCAGAGTGGCTTGTTATGTTTTATGACTGTGTCAGAGCCTCGACTGATTGAGGGTATGACAGAAATGTGTTTAATAGCCTCTGCAGTCAGGACAAATTGCAGCTGATTTTTATTGTTTGCGCACGTACGTGCATGCACTTGTGAGTGTTCGTGTGCATGCGTGTGTTTTCCTGCCTGTGATTTCTTTTACTATATTTTTGCAAGAATGATTACTTTCACCTACAAGGAGAGAAAGAAAAAAAGGACCTCAAATGGATAATGGAAGTTGATGAATTATATAGAAAGAAAAATGAAAACACATTCAGGCATACATAAAATGTGCTTTTGATTTTAAAGTTTGATAGTGTTTCCTTGACTTTCCCCCAAGGTTAGTAGGAGCAGGTGCTTGTGAGATCACTTTTGGCTGTAACGTGCATGCGTGAGAGATGAAATAAAATAGGTTTAAGAGAGGTTTAACAAAAAAATTTAGCATGCCAGCATGCAATGAATTCATAAATACTGTTGGATGTGGCTAAACTTTATTTTGGCTGGGATGGGTGAGGCATAGTTGCCAATACCAAAATGTGAAAATGATATAATGAGGGCCATTACTGCTGATTGAACCATTTTCTTGGTGAATTGTGTTATTCATGATTACCATGGCCAGCTCACTCATTGAGCCAGGGGTTCTCAAAGTTGGATTCGGGTGAAATATAGTAATACTCATAGTAATAACAATAATAACTCTCAATAGCATAATAACTCAATGTCAATATGACCAACATTGTTCAACTGTAAACACACAAAAGAAACAGGTAAAGCTTACTTTATCAGTTCATTCCCCATCTACGAATCCCCTTCTCAATATTGATCCATATAAAAGGAGCATCTAAAAGGCACACCATCGGCTTTTAAAAAAAAATAAGGCTTTTAGGTGCGCATTATAGTGCAGAAAATACGGTATGTGTATACCAAAAATAACACGCGCAAGGTGAAATCTGTGAAGTTGCCAGCTTTATTTTTTTTCATTATTTTACAACGCAATACTAAACTATAGAAAAAACCCAAAAATCAAAACCCGTTTTAAAGCTCCAAATTTGTCTAAAACAATAATTTTAATATAGTAATACAAAGTTGGAAACATTGTCACTTGCGTATTTCACTGTCCCAGCTATGCCTCTTCGTCCTGAACGAAACTGAGTAGTTTCCCAGGCTCTTTCTTTTTCTGAGCAAGACTTTTAAAAGCAGATATGCCGGACATCGAATTAAAGTGAAGCCTCTTATAACAATACACTTGAAATTTCAATTTATTACAAAAGAAATCTAGGTAAAAGTCAGATTTCCAAAACTGCGGATTTCTCCGTTGCTCTCTGTGTAGGCACACAAATGGGTGTGTGCGTTTGGCCTACGAGTCACGTGATCGGCTCTCAGAGCCCAAGCTGTCAATCAATGTGCTTACTAGCAGTTTGTGTGTGTGCTGAGCTAAACGCGCATAGGATAAGCACGCACAGGAGAGACACAGGAGAGACGAAAGCAAGCTTTTGGATCCTCTTGCCTTTTATAATAAATTGACAAGTGAAAAACCAATACAGTACAGCGTCAATATTTTATTTCGAGACAACAGTAAAGACCCTGAGCCAATCAGGATTCAGAGCACAATGCGCTGAAAAAAAATCCATGCTGTAAAAAATCCGTGAAGCAGCGAACCCGGGAAAGGTGAACCGCGACACAGCGAGGGATTACTCTCTCTCTCTCTCTCTCTCTCTCTCTCTCTCTCTCTCTCTCTCTCTCTCTCTCTCTCTCTCTCTCTCTCTCTTTCTATATATATATATATATATATATATATATATATATATATATATATATATATATATATATATATATATACACATATATGACCAACATGTAACACATATACTTCTAAAATTGAATATGTCAGTGAATATGTTTGGCTATTTTTTTATTGTTTTTTTTATTTTCGGCAAACATTTGCAGTGGGGTCCTTGGAAAATGTAATTCCCTAAAAGGGGTCCCTGAAGGTTTGAGAACACCTGCAATAAGCAATATAGGCAGATGCTTAAGGTACCGGACACTAGAGGATTTCACAACTTGGGTGAAAATTCACCGGCACTGTGTAGAAGAGACCACTGTGTAGAAGAGACCATATTTTGAAAGCATACACCAAGTGAGCAGGAGAGCGAGTGAATTACATATACAATTGACCATTGGTTTCAGTGCAAAAAAGCACTGAATAAACAAAATTTAGGCAAATATGTAAACCCCGGTTAGCTACCCCAGATTTTCGTGGACATAAACAAGGAGGCCATCGGCACCGATGCCTGACAACTGACACAAGTGCTGCACAGTACACACTCTATGGCAAAAATCCAACACTTTCTACACTTTTTCTAAATATACACACAACTCAGTCAAGTAGAATGCAGGGCAGCAATCCAAGCACACTAAGAACACACTAACAACAGGTAACAACACAGTGCATGCTGTGAGCCGTCCGGTTGCATTGCAATGTCTTTGCTGCTGTATTTTATGTTTTTTGAGATGAGGAGACAGTGCAAACTGCCCAGCTAAGACACACTACTTCAAGCAACTACGATGTTGTCAGGGTTTTCAACAGTAAGCAGTTCGAGGAGCGGTGTAGTTAAAAACGTGGTCTCAAAAAAGATTCTTCAGTTGTGAGTTGCTTTATGAGAAACACAGGATCATGCCAAACGCTAGAATATGTTGGTCTCTGTTTTAGTCAGTGACCACCCGGTTTTTTTTACCTGCGTGTTGTTCTAGCAGGGGAGCGGGTGGGCTGATGTTGCCCTCATATTCAGGCAGCCAGTTGTCATCATCAGCCAGCAACCCAGGAGTTCGCTCAGTTTGACAACATTATGTCCAACTGATGCACTGAACATAGGGGTACACAGTCTTTCATTTCATTTATGTCAGTCTGCAATTCTAATTTTCCATTAGTGCTATATCTCCATATTGTTTTATATTGATTTTGTATTTTGAATTATACTTTGAAAATGACAACATTCATTTCCATAAGTTTGACTCTAACCCAGCTTCAATGCTGAACTTGTTCTTAAAAAGGATATTAATGTTATTTTCGATAATTTACAGAGTTGAAAACCACCTAATTAAAGTGTCCAAAATGGCCTTTTTTGGTCTCGAGATCGTCTTTCGAAATTCTAGGGCAGCCCCCTAAATCTTGGACTGCGTCAGCGTAATAACCTCTGATCAATTTTGGGTCACTACACATAGTAAAGGGCCTATATGCCAGATCATTTTCCCCAAAAAATCATTGATGATACCTTTATACGAATGCCATATCAGTTTGTCATAACTGTTCATGTGCCAATTAGGACCTCTCAAAAAGCAGCTCTGTATTGCATTTTGCTTGCCTTTGTGATACTACATGTTGTACATTTAACGTACATCCACGGGTATCCGTGGAGCTGGCCAGAGTACTGTCGTTCGTTGCTGATGAACTCACCAAAAAACGCAAGATCACAGTGCCTATTACGACGAGAAAGCCCCCTCGCCCTGGTTATTCTTTTCTGATGTCTCTCTTATGACAAAGTCATGTCTGTACATGCAAGAATGGATTTGATGTCTTTTTATGTGAGGCCAATGTTAGGTCCCTGTGCCATCAATGTCAGAGTTTGGTTCACATTGCCAGCAGTAAGTCAGATTCATCTCTAGTGAGGGCTGGACTCTGCCAAGGTGGCCCTTTGTCACCAATTATGTTCATTATCTTTATGGACAGAAATTCTAGGTTTGGTGGTCTCGGAATTGGATGCCTGATTTTTGCACTTTTGGCTTCTTCGGACTGTGATCGCCAACCCTCATTGGAACGGTTTGCAGACAAATGTTTAACAGTTGGATTGACGATCAGTACCTCCTCAGCCGGAAAAGGTTGGAGTGGCCTCTCCGAGTCAGGGATGAGATCCGGTCCCAAGTGGAGGAGTTAATATATCTCTGGGTCTTGTTTAAAATAATTGTTTTAAAATAATAAACAGATGCAACACAAAACGTGCACAGAAATCTTGAACTCACCATTAACGCCAATTTATTGGGAGCCCTGAGCTTTTTTTTTCCGGCAACAAATCGGGTCCATCTAGGAGTGATGGGGAACATTACTCAAGTGTGTTGCTTTAATCCATTTCATGTATTAATTTTGTTGCAGTCATTGCAGAAAACCCCACTTAATACAGATAGGATGTTGCAAATCTCAAACATACTTTTAAGGCCACCGTCATTTGCAAGCTCCAGCATTTGACCATCTTCTTACACAGCCATGCTAGATTCATGTGGCATTCAAACTCTTTATGAAATACTTATTTCACGTTGTACTCATGGTATTGCCTGGGCCTTTTTCTTTTTTTTTCAAAGACGTCTTATTTTGCTTTATTTGTGGGTGAAATTTTGCCTCTCAAGTGACGAATCGAAGACAATCCAGTCAGTTTTCAAAATAAACATTTTCCTAAATAAAATGTCTTTCAGGTGCAGATAATAAATAATACAAAAATAATTATTTTGGGTGTGGCCCAGTACCAGTTGATCCAATGATCGCTACCGGGCCACAAACCAGTGGTTGGGGACCCCTGGGTTGGACTATGTCTCTTGGCGGGCCTGGACCCCAGAGTAGCTGAGAGGGAAGTCTAAGTCTGGGTTTTCCTGCTAAAGCTAATGCCCCTGTGACTGCTGACCTAATCTTGGATAAATAGTAGATAATAGATTAACGCAACACCAGAAAGTACTTATGCTGGATACTTTGGAGAATTCACTCTTCCATATAACGGGTTTGGTTGTGACATACATTTTCTATGAGGTTTATTTATTGATTTATTTTGTAATGGTCAAAGTTGCAAAATTCAGAGGCCTTTTATTTTTAAATGCAAGACCAGATATGAATGAAAGTTCCTGTGCAGGATACATGTGGGGTTACAGACTTTTTCTAAAACGGATCTAGTTGCAGGATAACACGTTTTTAATGTGTTTTCATGTTGTTATTTTTTTTAATCATGTGTAATTGTAAACTAAAGTGATACTGATGCAGACTGTATACAAAAATTGGGAATACCGGATAATTATCAAACATTAGGTCCTTTTTCAGTACTTCAGACTATGTTGCATGTTCATGTAAGTGGAGAGCCATGTGAAACAGACTTTTTAATTACCACCTTTTCATGATCACTACTGATGGCAATATAAGTCATCATAGGTAACATGCAGCAACTGTCTTTGTGATAGTGCAAGCATCATTGCGGTCATCATGGTACCCATAATCAGCAAGCTATGCTTTGAGGTTTCACGTAATGGAGGGCCGTCTCTCATGAGCTGTAATCAGTGGTTAAGTGCATGTTTATTTTTGTGAAGGCAGTACACAATACAATGCTTTTCATTTTCTCACTCTTCCTCTGGGATGTTTGAATAAATTCGGGGGTGGGCTGTGAATTTCATATCATATGTTTTATTTGCAGGTTATAAGTTGAAACCAGTCAAAATGACAGATGCTCTGGTTTTGTCAGGCTGCAGAGCTTATTTAAAAAAAAAAAAAAAAGCTCCAAAATTTTTGACTGATCCCTCAAGACTCTATGGAGGACCGCAGCCACCGCATGGTTTGCGCTGAGTAAACAGCATTGGTTTCTTGGTAGCCAAAGGAGCAATGAGTTCTGCTTTGTTGCCGCCATTTTGTTTGTCCTCTAAGCCACAACTTTTACCAGGGAGCAGAGAGGCAAACAGCACAGTTGAGCCTCTACTGATTGATTAGGTATAATGAAATTTGAGATTATTTTGAGCGCATTTGTCTCTTTGTAACCCAACTGGATAAACACACGCAAGAAGTGCATCAAGGACTTAGGCAGTACATGTTGCATGTGGTCACTTTTTCACTCACATACACACAATATGTATTACACACAATCACATAAATACTGCCAAATATACAAATAGCGCATGTGGTGATTTTCTTATTTGATGATTTTAGTGTTACAATACATAAAATAATGTGCTTACTAAAGCCAATCCACTAAACCCATGGAAATTAATCTATACAGACTGACCTTATAATGATTTTAGCAGGCAATTGTATGCTCTGCGTTAACGATCAGTGCTGTGGTTCTATCCTCAACAAGGAACTTATCTCACTACAGTGAAAGGTTTTAACAAAACTACTCAATTATATCTGACATAAAAAATACATGTGGGTAGTTGAGATTACGCCTAGTTTTTCCACAATCAAGTAAAAAACATCCACTAAAATGTGTTCTTTTTCCACATAACTGATGTTAACAATTCAAAATAGGATGTTTAATGTAACAGTCTTATTTTCTGATTACTATCTCTTATTGTATGGTGAACATGTTAAAAGTCCTGTGGTGTGACCGTAATAAATTAAGTATGAAATACGAAAAAAATAAATTGATTTCTTTCAATAAATGCCATAAAGGCTTTTGGCATTAACTTATACATATTTACTGTATCAATCAATCAATCAAATTTTATTTGTATAGCTCTGAATCACCAAAGTCGCAAAGGGCTTCACAGATGAAACGAGGTCATGTTGAGACTTCTTTCGAAAAAAGAAGTCATACAGAGACATCTTTTTGGTGGAAGGTGCACAACAGCATCCCCTATCAAAGCTCCCAGAAGGGGAAGGAAAAACCCAAAAACCCCAATTTGGGGAAAATCAGAAACCTTTAGAAGGGACCACAGGTGGGAGGAGCCCCCTTCCAGGCCCACAGGTTGAAGTGGATGCTGCATGTACCAAATACAGACAAATAGTTACACATTACAAACAAATACAGGTTAAAAAAATATAAATTACAGAAAACATTGTGCTATATAGTGCAATGATGGCTAGACAGCAGGTAAAGCCAATGGGCAGGAACCTTCCCACAGTCCAACCAAGTGGACCGCAGACGGTCGATCTCTTAACCCGTGATGGTCAATCAGCGCAGGGCCCCTTCTCGGAGCCGAAAGTAGTAGGCACGAAAAAAAAAAAAAGGCCCATTAATTAAATGCTTTTGAGTATAAATGTGTTTTTAATCGTGATTTAAAGATTTCTACTGAGGTGGCTATGCGAACTTCCATAGGTAAGGCATTCCATAGTACTGGGGTGCGAATGGAAAATGCCCTTGATCCCGCGGACTTCTTTTTAGCCCGTGGAGTCGATAGCAAACCGGCATTTTGTGACCGAAGTTGTCGGGACGGAACATATGGTGATAAGTTGATGTGGTAGGAAGGAGCTAAACTGTGAAAATTTTTTATAAGCAATTAACAACACCTTAAAATCACATCTCATGTGTATTGGAACCCAATGCAGGTCAGCTCGAATCTGAGTCATATGAGACTGCAGACTGCAGGCTTTTGACGCAGGATATGGGAAGCCCAGAAAACAGAACGTTACAATAGTCTAGGTGCGACGTAACAATTGCATGAATTAATGTTTCAGCATTGCTAGGAGAAAGAATAAGGTGAATTTTAGCTATATTGCGAAGGTGGAAAAAAAACACCATTCTTGTCATGTTATATATGTGTCCGAAAAGAGAGAGTTGAGTCAAATATCACACCGAGGTTTTTTCCAAAACTATTTTGGGATATAGTATAGTTATCCAGGTTCAACGTGGTATTCTTAATCAAGTGCTGATGATGAGCAGGGCCAATAATTGAAATCTCTTTTTTACTAGGGTTAAGAAGCTGAAAATTGGAAGACGTCCATTGGTTAATCTCGGCAAGGCAGGCCTCCAGTTTACTGTACTTGCACGGATCTGTTATTTCTAAAGGCATGTTCAGTTGGGTATCATCAGCATAGAAATGAAAACTAAAAGCATGTTTACGTATAATATCGCCAAGAGGAATCATGTAGATGTTGAACAGTAAAGGACCAAGTACTGCCCCCTGCGGGACACCACATGAGACGGAGAAAGATTCAGAGATCGCATTGCCATATAGGACAGTATGCATCCTTCCCAGGAAGTAAGATCTGAACAAAGAAAGTGTTGATCCTGAGATACCAACGCATGATCTAAGACGTTCTATAAGAATATGATGATCAATAGTGTCAAATGCGGCACTAAGGTCAAGCAATAATAATATTGATGCGATGTTGGAATCCAAGGCTAAGAGACGATCATTCGTCACTTTTACAAGGGCTGTCTCAGTTGAGTGGTTGGCTTAAAACCTGACTGAAGGAGTTCAAATCTATTGTTATCTATCATGAAATTGCTGAGCTGTTGTGCTACAACTTTCTCAAGAATTTTGGCGATAAACGGAAGGTGTGACACTGGTCTATAGTTAGAGAGATTTTCAGAATCTAGGTGAAGTTTCTGAAGTAATGGTTGAATGATGGCCATCTTAAAAGCTTCAGGTACAATGCCAGAGGAGAGTGACAGATTGATAATATTCAAATCAGATGACCCTAAAACCGGGAATAAGTCTTGAACAAGTTTGCCTGGAAGCGGGTCGAGCACGCAGGACATTAGCTTTGCTGCATTTACCAGGTGTGTAAGACACTCCAGGGATACTAAATCAAACTGGAACAGGGTTATCAGACTTTTATGAACCTGATTGTCTGAACTAGCATCAGCAATCACAGCCAAGGGGGTAGTTAATTTCGTCCCTTATTAGCTGAATCCGCTGAGTAAATAATCACATGAAATCGTGTGCTGAATGGAGGGAACTATGATTAATCTGCTGCTTCTTGCATTAGCTTTGCTACAGTATCAAATAAATATTTTGGGTTGTTTTTATTAAGACCAATCATTTTGGAAAAGTAAATTGTTTTTGCTAACCTAAGAGCCTCTTTATATTTCAGTAAGCTATCGCACCAGGCTTGACGGAAAACCTCAAGTTTAGTTGTTCGCCATTTATGCTCAAGTTGTCTACTTAACAATTTAAACGTACGCGTTTCATCCGTAAACCATGGAGTGTGCCGCTTCGGATAGGTTTTCAGTCTCAACGGCGCTATAGAGTTTAGGGAATTCATAAGAACCGTATTAAAAATGGTTTGTGAGCTTATCGACTGAACCAATGAAAGACGGAAAGGCAGCTGTTGCGAAAGGCAGTAGTTCAGAAAGTGCAGCTTTGGGTGATGAGTTATATCACGGCTCTTAAAGCCTTGGTTGTGGTCAATAAGACCAGACTGAGCTCGGACTTCAAATCTCATACGATAATGATCAGACATAGTGTTAGTATACGGCAAAATTGTGACATTTGAGGCAGTTAGGCCACAGGTTAACACTAAATCTAAGACATTACCATTTCGGTATGCCGCTGCTTCTATTTGTGTAAAACCAAATGCACCGATTATTGCTTGAAATGCTACAGTAAGTGGCTCCAATGGGGAGTTCATATGAACATTAAAGTCACACATAATTAATATATTATCTGCATGAGTTATTAAATCAGCCATAAATTCAGGGAATTCATCTAAGAATCCAGACTATGGACCGGGAGGACAGTAAATAACTACCACATAGAATGGTGGTGAGGAGCTCGATCGCATAACGAGATCCTCAAATGTCTTGAAGGTGTGATTAGTGCTCGTGCTAAGTTTAAAATCAGATTCTGAAATTAGGGTGACACCTCCCCCTTTTATACAAGGACGGGTGTGAGCCCACAAAATTTGGGGGTGAGGCCTCATTTAATGATACTAATAGAAAGGTTTGAAATGCACAAGACTTGCATAATAAAAACTACACAAATTAATTTTTGTAATGAAAATGCTGTTCTGCGGCATGACATGGAAGATGAGGTTTTTGAAACAGGAATTTTCATGGGACAGCTATAGGGGTTCTTCTGTCAAGAGGAGCTGGGAAGTCTCTGAAATATTGCATTGTCATTTGAAGATTGAAAGGTGAGTGTTAATCTCTTATTAATGTATAAATTTCATATTTTGTGTCAAATAATTAACATCTCCACTTTTGTTAGTCCTGCGGTGTGACGGCTGTATTTTCAGAATATTGAAACTGTGGCAAAGAAACCACACGTTGCTGTGCTAGTGTATGGCTTTACTCTTTGCATGCCATCACAAAACTGCACAACACTGAGACCACGAGTTGGCATTGCCAAATGGATGTTCTGAGGTTCCAAAACTGTACAACACTGAGACCACGAGTTGGCATTGCCAAATGGATGTTCTGAGGTTCCGCAGGAGCCAGAGTGGCAGCACTGACCTGGATTTTGGCAGGCATGGTTTCTGAGGGATGAGCCTGTGCTTGGGCCAGAATCTTCTGCGGCACCTACCAGCTGACCCAGAGTGGTAGTTGGATGATGCTGGCCTACTGCTAAGGCCAGACGGCATCGGTGGTGGATGAAGCTGCCCGGCTGGATGATCCTGGTCCACGGCCCGGGACTCTGGAACTGGACTGCACCAGCTGTTCTCACCAGCGCCTGTACCAGCATGTTGCTGGCTGGCTTAATCCTGGGGACACCGAGGTACTGGGCGACGGGCGAGAGGACCCTTGGTGGGGTGCTGGCCGGGACCACAAGACTCTCGGAAGCAAGCTGACCTAGTACCAGCCTTTTGCATTACCCGACATGTAGTAGGCAGGTCTAGGGATGCCACGACCATATGGGATGTCTGCGGTTATTTCTCGTAGGTAGAACAAAGCCTCAATAAGCTGAAACCACGCGACCGGATTGCTCTGCCAGAACTCAGGCACTTTCGCCTGTGTCACGACGGCTGCGTCTTGCGAGTGTTGGGGCGATGTGGCTGAGGAAGACACCTCTTCAACAGTTTGCTGAAACATCTAATGGCTAACCCTGTGGAGGAAACTCATTTTAGCTCCTTTTATCCGGGATATACTTTCGGTCACGACCCACAATTCGTGACCATAGGTAAGGGCAGGAATGTAGATCGACCGATAAATAGAGAACTTCACCTTTCGGCTTAGCTCTTTCGTCACCACAACAGACTGGTACAGCGTCCGCTGTGTTGCGGACGATCCACCTGTCGATCTCCGGCTCCTTCATACCCTCATGAACAACACCCCAAGATACTTAGGACACCTCCACTTGGGGCAGTATCTCATCCCCGTCCCGAAGAAGGCACTCCACCCTTTTCCGACTGAGGACCATGGTTTCATATTTGGAGGTCTTCTTTCCAGCCGCTTCACACTCTGCTGCGAACTTCTCCAGTGAGAGTTGAATGTCACTACGTGAGGATGCCAACAGCACCACATCATCTGCAAATAGCAGAGATGAAATTCTGGGACCTCCAAACTGAACCCCCTCAACGCTTCGGCTGCACCTAGAAATTCTGTACATAAAAGTAATGAAGAGAATCGGTGACAAGGTGCAGCCTTGGCGGAGTCCAGCCCTCACCGGAAACAAATTCAACTTACTGCCAGAAATGTGGACCAAACTTTGATATTGGTCGTACGGGGACCGAACAGCCCATATCATGGCATCTGGTAACTTGTACTCCCGGAACACCTATCACAGAGTTCCCTGAAGGACATGGCCGAACGCCTTCTCCAAGTTCACAAAGCACATGTAGACTGGTTGGGTGAACTCCCATACACCCTCAAGGATTCTGCCGAGGGTGTAGAGCTGGTTCACTGTTCCATGGCTGAGTCAAAAACCACACTGCTCCTCCTGAATCTGAGGTTCAACTTCGTCATTGACCCTCTTCTCCAGCACCCCTGAATAGACCTTACAGAGGAGGCTGAGGAGCGTGATCCCTGACACGCAATATTTTTAATATTATTATTACTGTATTGTGGCATTTGATAGAACTACCTTGTTAGTTTTATTACTTTAATCCTCCCGGAGGAGCTGGACGAAGTGGCCGGGGAGGGGAAAGTTTGGGCTTCCCTGCTCAAGCTGCACCCAGACCTGACCTCGGGACAAAGCGGGAGCTAATGGATGGATGGATGGATCTTCAGAACAGATGATACTGGCAATTTCAAATGGTTAGGTGTGCTTTTTATTTATCCTGTGAACAATAACAGGAAGCGTCATTGATGGTATGAAGTCATTTGAACATAAATTTGATTGTTAACTTCGGGACAGTTATGCCATTAAGCCCACTTTCTGTGTTTACATGAGTAGGGGAGATTTCACTGTCTTTTGGACTTGTTTTATAGTTACTGTGTCTTTATCGTTTGCATCAGGAAATTACCAGTCAAACAAAGGGTTAGTAAACTGGACACACATTGCTGTCATTGAACACAAGCTTTGTACCTGCAAAACGCCCAGGTTATTGAATTCAAGTTTGTTTTGGAATGATGCTTAATTACAAGAGAAATCATGTTTCTTCTGATTGGAGTAAAGTTTTCAACACTTGGATAATATGGATAATATGTGAATCTCAGTGTGTGTCATGGATTAAGCTGCAAGACAAAAAACAGGGGCAAGATTTACCAGGATGACTGAATTGGACTTGACACTTCGAGAGCTGGTGTTTTAAGTGTCAAGACTCCCTTTTTATTGTTTTTTCATTTTATGAAGTTTTTTTTTTTTTTATCTAACTATTTATGTATGATGCGTTTTTGCACCCACTGACACCTCTACTTGATGCTTTCATTGCTTTGACAGCAAAGGCACAGTACATTTGGTCTATATTTTATTCATATCTTACCTTTATTTCATCATACAATTTTTACAAGCAAAGAAATTGCAAATTCAAACACCAGATGGATGATGTGTGCAACACATTGAACTTGGATGCAATTATTTATGAAGTACATTTTTTTTCATCTACCCTGACAAAGATATATTCATTTAATAAATAATTTAGGGTGATGTGAAATGTAAACATTTGAATTGACATGTGACATGTTTTTAAATAAAACCATCACTTGTAATTAATGATCAATGTTCTTTTGAATGTAATTTAAAGTTTAATGTGTAACATTTAAAGAATCCGTATTTTACTCCAATCTGACTTCTATATGTATGAGCTCACACACACAGCCAGCTTTTTTCTTTACAGTACAGTATACGTCATGTTGCATATACCATTACTTGGAAAATATGACAATGTTTCACATATAGATTCTTTCAAAACTTCTACAATCAATGTGCAATAACCAGAAAAGCTATTGACCTGATGCTTACTGCAGGGACATTAAATAGGTTTGGGAAGGTGAGGGTTAATTTTGCTGTAACACACATAAAATTGTATGGCACTGACAAGAATATTTAATGGTTAAGTGACCCTCTGTTCAATTGAGATAATTCTTACAAATTGGAGAGACATGCAAGGCGATCTTTTTGCAGCCACCTTCGGTATAAGAGCAGGAGTTAATTAAAAGTGTGATCACTTGATGAATGTCTTGGGTGCTGTTTCAAAGCAGGCATTCACACGAGAGCATGGGTGGGAAATTCTTGGTACGTAGGTGAGAGAGAAACGCATTGGAGAGCAGCAAAACACAGCATTTTTATTTTCATCACAGATGTGACTCGTCAGGCTAAATGTACAACTAGCTTTTTGATTGACATAGTTTTACCTTAATTACAGAGGGGACAGCTTCAGTAGCTACATCGCTGTCGTCATCTTTCTATGCCTAAACATGCATAAATTATTTTGCCTCATTTTACAATTGCAATCATGAGTCAGCACAAACAAAGGAACTTACCTATTATCTGACAACACACGGCAGTGCTGTATAGACTGAGATTTTGAAAGCAGTCTTGCTGGGCTGGGCTTTTAGCATGTTGTTGTCTGAAAATCTTTGCCTGTATATGCTTTTAATGGCTACAGGTGGCAGGATTTATAATTTAAAATACTTCTTGACGTGTTTTGTCGTTTGAAATTGATGAAAACAAACTTTGCAAATGTGAGTATCGGCTCAAGGAGCCAGTTCATGGAACAACTATGAAATAGAACTGCAAAGATTTGACTCAATGGCTGTGCACAAAAAGAGTTTTAAAATATATTATTACAAATATTTAAAAAAAAAAATGTCTAAATGGAATAAAATTATTCTGCCCTTGGAAAGTGCAGTACCACCTTTGTTGTTTTAGATTTGTACATTGACTTAAAGCACCCTCTTCTGGTTACTTTTAAAAAAAAATTCTGAGTAGACGTGAGTCATCCAATGTGTCAGCACGCAAAGACGACAGGTTAATGTTCGAGGATTGTTGATCGTTTTTTGTTCTGCCTTGGACGAGAATTCTCCGTAAGTGCACACGTTGTCAAAAATATGACATTGTTCATCTGTTTTGTTTATTGTTTCAGACATTGGAAATAAGAGTATTTTTTCAATGTGCAACTTGTTAGTTAGCTTGAGAGGTGCTATGTATCATTAGCTGATTACGTGTTTTATTTTTCTAGTTTTACAGCGACCTAAAGAGGGTAATGGTCAATGGCCTTTGTTCAAATAAAGCAGACCAAAAGGAAAGACAGTCTGTTTGTTTGAAACATCGTTATCCAGCCATCATGCTGGCCAAAAACCCAATGCTTCAGAGTGAGGACGGCATAAAGATCTTGAATAAAAGTTTGTGTTTGATATACAGTATACAGTATAAATGATTGTATTTATAATTTTATGATTGTATATATTATTTATGTACAGTGTGTGCAATGTTCACTAAATTAATTTATCAATGAAACAATGGGCGACAGAATGCTGTTAAAGAGAGGATGTTGCAGTTGGTAGATGATTTAAAAAAATTTATAGAAAAAAATGTAAATATGCCATCTTTTTGCTTAAATATCTGATGTTATGACCTGCGGCTGATAGTCCAGTGTGACTTATCCGTGGAAAAAAGATGTTTTTTGGTCAATTTTTGCTTCTGCGGCTTATATACCAGTGCGGCTTATAGTCTGGAAAATACAGTAAATATAAATACAAGTATTTGTTCTAAAATCCATGCAGAAGTGTTCTGATGATGCATGAGGATCGGTGATTAGTTAGGAAGTTCGGATGTCTACGTATTTCACACAGTTCACCAAACGCACACACAAAACACCAAATATTGCGATACGACAAGAATTTACCTTAGCCTGTGGCTTCCTTCTATCACGGATGGCCCGCTGCATGCGTTGTGTTGTTGCCTGTTGTTAAACCTCATGTGCCTGAATCACTGTCCTGCATTCTTCTTGACTTGTAACAGTTGTGTTTTCATTTTCTTTATTTCCGCGAAAGCACGGGGTAACTAACCAGCATTGACATATTTGCCCAAATTTTGTAGGTTTTACGCGAATGTGCACCAATGGCCAATTGTACGTGTATGTATTCGCTCACTCTCTCGCTCACTTAGCGTATGCTTCCAAAGTATGGTCTCTCTGTGATACCATAGTGCACATGCTGCTTTCATATAACACCAGTAAACGGCAACTCTAAATAATTCGCGATGTTACTTTAAAGCATCCCTCCATTTTCTATAACTGTTTATCCTCACAAGGGTCGCAGGCTTGCGCGTGCCTCAGCTGCCTTCGGGCAGTAGGCAGGAAACACTCTTAGCTGGTTGCCTCCCGATTGCAGGGCACACAGAGACAAACAATCATTCACGCACCCAAGGAGAATTTTGTATGTCCAATACACCTGCAATGCATGTTTTTCGAGTATGGAAGGAAGCCGCAGTGTCCAGAGAGAATCCAAGTGGGCTCGAGGAGAAATTGGAAACTCCAAGCAGGAAGGCCGGAGTGAGGTGGATTTGAAGTTGGGTCCCTGAACTGTGATGTGGACGTGCTAACCAGTGCCCACTTTAAAGCAAAACAAAGCAAAATAACAATGTCTGATGGTCAAACTGCAGGCATGTCCAAACATGGTCCTTGAGGGCTGCCTATTCTTCATATTTTGGATGTTTCCATCATCCAATGCAGCTGATTCAAATGATCAACATCATCATCAGGCTTCCAATGAGCTTGCTGATGAGTTGATCATTTGAATTAGATGTGTTGGGAGGACAGAAACCTCAAAAACATCCAGAATAGGCGGCCCTCGAGGACCAGATTTGGACCGACGTGCCATACAGAAAGACATAGCTTTTTAGTTCACAAGATTCAATTAATGTTGTTTACAACAAAAACTAGATACAGTGGGCCCCCAGTTTTCGAGATTAATCCACGGTTGGGATCGTGACGCGACCCACACCTATGTTAATTAGCTAAATAGCTTAGGGTCCTTCATATGCCTACAAATTTTGGTAGCTGGAAGGTGAACCAACTGGGTTTGGCTGCAATCCTTCGACTTTAATGACATTTTTTTATCCCACTAGGTGGTGTTCGCAGTACGACAAAAAAATGGTTAGTAGGTGTGTTTTACATTGGACTCCCATCAACTATATGTAATTTACAAAAGATAAGACCATCTGGGTCCAATTAGAGAAACTTTTTCGGATTGGCAAGACATCGGAATTTGAGACGATGTACTGGCCGCGGCCATTGGCGAAAAGTTATAAAAATGGAGAACCTTCAGTTTCCATGCCTCAACGCTATTCTGCCCAATTTTCCGTTAAATTGCTCAAACAGGATTAGCACAGTGCAAAAACTGAAATACAGTCGGCCCCCGGCTTACGAGCACCCTGATTTACGAACAATTCGCCTTACGAGCGTGGATCAGGGAGATTTTTGTCCTCCGCTTACGAACAATCCTCTCGCCTTACGAGCAATTCGACATGCCATTCGACATGCCGGCCATTAAGTATGTAGAAATGTTCTCGTTTAATTGCGTCAATAAAATCAACAGTAGCGACATCATCAATCATCAATAGAAACTTGTGGCAGTAACGTGAACGCTATTGGTCTTACAACGTCACACTGACTGTCTCACTCACGGTGTCTAAATATATTACCATTTAAGTGTAGTGTTTGTACAGCTAAAGGGAAAAACAGCTGACATGAAATTAAATGTGCCGATTGCAGGACAAAGAATTGTCATTGGTTTAAATGTGTGTTTTTTTTAAAATTAATTGTCAATACATTCCAACCGTTTAAAAAAAAAAGTGCGAATAATTATCAGTCAGTCACGGAGATGCGAATATGCTATTGGTCGATTAAGGTCACCCGGTCTCACTCACGGAGATGCTATTGGCCGGCGTCACACGTCAATCACAGAAATGCCGATATGCTATTGGCCGAACGCCTTTATCTAGCTTGATGGGACAGGATGGAAGGAAGGAGAGAAAATTAGTGAAAAACGGAATGTTGTGAAGACTTTGCAAACTTTATCTGTTAGACATAGCTTCTAAAATTACTAGCAGCGGTAAAGAAAGAAATAAGAGGATGATGTTTTAGTATCTGCGTGATTTGCACCCTGACTGAAAGAGTTACTGTAACACTGTAAGACCAATAGCATATCTATCGCCTTGTTAACTTTGAGCGTTGGACTCTGCCCCCCTCTGCTTACATCCAGCTCAAGTCTCGTCGTTTCAAAGGTAAAAGCTATTTATCCATTGTATTTATAATATAATGCAAGTGTACAGCAGATTATGTCACTCAATTTCAATATATGTATACAGTGTGTCGTTTTTACCTAAGGCTTCGGCGCGCGTTGCACGCATCCACTTAACATGGGTTTGGATTGCCCGCTATACGAGCAAATCGAGATACGAGCGTAGTCGCTGAACGGATTAAGTTCGTAACCCGGGGGCCCACTGTATTAAGTTTTTTGTCACTTTTTTGTCTGTAATTAGGTGGCGCTATTAGAAATTTGAAAATGTATCATGCAGATATTGTAAAGCTATAACTAGTAAATTTTCTGTAAAGTTTCAGATTTTTTTAAGCTTGCACATTGGAGTTATTAAGGTTTTTGTTGCTCACGGCGAAGGAAATTTGACACACTTAACTTAAAGCCATGTCCCTATCATATATGTGGGCGGATCTTCGCGAAATTTTGCCCATTTGTGGCCCTTTGCCTGATAATAAAGCATGAGAAATTTTAAGTCAGTAGGGTCAACCGTTTAGGAGCTATTTGGAGGAATTTGGTACCTGCAAACATCCATAAGCGGTCCAAAAAGGCAAGTGAAAAAATTCATAACTCTGATTCTGTACATCCTAGCACATGACATTCTATAAATTTTTTGTAAGTCTTGAGGTCCTATATATGCCTAAAAAATTGCATAGCTCTAGGTGAAATGGGCCGTCTGTACAGTGGACCCCTGTTACAGTGTCCCTGGCTTACGTTTTTTTCATGTTGCAATGTTTTTTCATCCCCTCTAACAATCTTAACTGCTTCTATGCAACGCGTCACTACAATGTTGGTCTGCTATTGGTAGGCGTCACCTCATGGCGATGGTATGATATTGGTTGGCCTCACTTGTTTCAAAATGGCGGAATGGTAAAGCTTTGTTCGATTGTGAGTGGTTACAAAACCGTATTTATAGTACATTTTACTGCTTAATTTAAGAAGAAGATGGTTTATATGGAAAACGATATGGAAACGATGCTGGAGATAACCCTTATTAGGGAATACAGACATAACAAGCGGCACTCAAAGGTAAATAAATCCTTTCAATGTTTTTATTTATGATGTTTTCTGATTGTATACATGTATATTATGTATAGACAGTGGGCCCCCGGGTTACGAACTTAATCCGTTCAGCGGCTACGCTCGTAACTCGAACTGCTCGTATGACGGGCAATCCAAACCTATGTTAATTCGTGAATACGTGCAAAATCCTTAGGTAAAAACATCGCGACTTTATACTCTTATTAAAAATGAGTAACATAATCTACTGTGCAGTTAAATTAAATAACATATACTAAGGAAAATTGACATGTACCTTTGGAGCGACGTGACTTGAGCAGGGTGGAGGCGGAGGGGAGCAGAGACCAACCCACAAAGTTAGTACAGTTACGCTGATATGCTATTGCTCTTACAATGTCGCAATCACTGTTTCAGTCACGGTGTCAGTCATGGAGATGCTAAAACATATCATCCTCTTACTTCTTCCTTTACCGCTACTAGCAATTTTAGAAGCTATGTCTAACAGATAAAGTTTGCAAAGTCTTCACAACATTCCTTCCTTCCGTTTTTCACTCATTTTCTCTCCTTCCTTCCATCCCGACCAGCTGTGCCATCAAGCTAGATAAAGGCGTTCGGCCAATAGCATATCGGCATTTCTGTGATTGACATGACACCGGCCAATAGCATCTCCGTGAGTGAGACCGGGTGACCTTAATTGACCAATAGCATATGGCATCTCCGTGACTGACTCCATGACTGACACCGTGACTGAGACAGTTACTGTGACGTTGTAAGAGCAATAGGTTCATGTTACTGTCACAAGCGTCAACTGCTAATTTTGTTGACGCAGCTATGCGAAAATATATTTGCATACACAATGGCCGGCATGTCGGATTGTTCGTAAGATGAAAGGTTTGCTCGTTAAGTGGAGGACAAAAATCTCCGTGGTCCACGCTCGTCAATCGAATTGTTCGTAGAACAGGGTGTTCGTAAACCGGGGGCCGACTGTATAACACTCACTATACTATTTTGGTACCAATTTTTAATATGTATGTACAAATTGCATGTTTTTACCTGGGGATCTAAACGCATCAGCTATTTAACGTAGATTTTGACCCCAACCGCCGAACGGATTAATGTCGTAACACGAGGGCCCACTGTATTTTCATTACCAGGGAGATGGAAGTCTGGGCATCCCTGCACAATCTACTGCCCTCGCGACCCAATCCCGGAATACAACGGTAGTAGAGGGATGGATTTTTAGCGATGTGCAATGAGACACATTTAGCTATCACACTTCATTGTGCCTCTTATAAATCACGCACACTTCCTTGTGTAAGTGACTCTTCCACAGGAAGGTACTTTTCAGCAGGAATTTTTTTGATTGATGTGGTCTTGTTCCTCTCGCAAAATTTAATATTTTACATACTCAGGTGCCTCTGTTCAAGTTGCAGAAATACCTTTGCTGTGCTGCTGCATTTTGTTGCAACAGGCTTTAAACAAACATTGCCATGTGATATTAACTGCTCAACGTCTGTTGTCGCAAACCAAAACCACTGAAGATAGGCTCGCTTTCTTTAGCTGTAGTCATGTTGCGCTAGCCTTATTTCAGGTCATTCTAAAAGAAGCCAAAAAGTTTGCTTCTTGGACATTTTGTTACTTTTTCCTGTCACACTGAATTTAGAATGAACCATGACCCCAAAACAGAGGTTTGATGAAAATGCGGCTAATATATATCAAGGCTTGAAATAAGCTTGCTTGCAATGCGTTTTACAATGAACATTTTTGACTTCACGTCCCATCTGAGCACATAGAATAGCTAGACTATTGATACTGTATGTATTTCATCAACCTGTACCAAATAAATCTGAAGAAGCTATGATAATTATATCCCCGCCTAAAAAATATTCCTGCCAGAGGAGAATCACACTTATTGTCTCGCCCACCTGCTGATCTAAGCACTTGCATGGGTTTTGGTGGGGCCTTCTGAAGGAGCGTGCAGGACAAGGAGTGGCTCCATATCCGGTGAGCCCTGCCAGGACCTTGTTTGGCCTGCCATGGGTTGCGCAAGAGAGGAGCACCAATGGCAGCCACAGTGGTGGAGGAAAACAAGAAAAATGCCAACAAAGCAACATTTGAAGCCAGGCTGCACAAGACCCTTTGAAGTACTGATCAATTAGAAAAGACTATTTTCACATACATTTTCAAGCAAGCAGTCAACCGCATCGATCAATACATAGCAATACATAGTTACATTTTGCTCCATGGCGCCTCTCTTTCATATCAGCCAGTAGGTAGGACTAGACAAGTTCTTGTACTTAATTCTACTCCCTGGTGAAATTATTTTAATAGGAACTTTGTACTAGATACTTTATGATTGCCTCGGTTTTCTCCTTTTTAATCAAAACTCCTCTTCAGTGAAAACATCATCAAATGCTCTCATTGTCTTACCTTAGAAAAATAACAAACGAGATATATTCAATGTTTTTCAGCAGCAAGGATGGATTGAAAGGCTTTCCTTGTACTATGAGAAGAGAAAAGGAGATTGAAAGAATTTTTGTGTGACAATGTCGATGTCACCCATGAACTATTGCTTTGCTTTTGCCCGGAGGCGTCTTGCATCGCGCTAAAACTTGATGTGAAGAAAGATGTTTCAAACGCCTTCTTTTGGCCAAACAATTTGTAACTTAGACAGCTGTTTTGCTCCAGGTTAAAACCCCAGAGTGGATCCCTTAATGAAATAAATACCACTTACATCTCAGTGCCTTTGACTTTTGACCTGTAAAATAACCAAAACCCAGTTGTGTGTCAGCCTTTTCACATTACCTGTGTGAAAATATTTCCTCATATTCACTAAAGAAAATTTGCCTGGATCTGATCTAGGGGATTGTTTTTCATCTCAACTCTATTTTTAGAGCACCTTATAAAAACAGTTGCAGTTATTAAAATAATAAATGAATACATCCATACATCCATAATCAACACATAAAAAAGGGATAAAAATAACAACAACAAAAAACATAAAAACACTCTGACATTTCAAGATTCCTTCAGCATTTTGTGTGTGTCTGAGGACCGAGCTGTTACAGTCCAACTTGCTGCCAGTGGTCTATGGGTGGTGTCAATGTGGATAAGATTTTGAGTACACTAAATGACTCAGAGGAAGAAGTAGGCCATCTTTTCCCTTTACTTTGGCATATACTGAGCATCAGGCATGCAGCATATTATTTGCTGTCCTTGCTGTCTACATACTGTATGGTTTTGACAAGTAGATGAGGGCAAGATGGATGTCTTTACTGCCCACTCTGAGGTTACTGGGATATTCAAATTCTAATTACATGATCCAAGCATGCATGATGTCATTCATGCCGACTGTAGCAGTTGATAGTTGAAGATACACAACTCAACTCCATTTATAGAGCACTTAAAAAAAAAAAAACACTGTTGCATTTAAGGTGCTATACGTAGAGTAAATGTTGTTTTACAAGAACAAAAGAACAAAGTCATTTCAAAATAATACCAGTAATGACAGAAAACAGTAGGTCCAGAGTTGTAGTTATGTGTTTGCTCTTATGCGCACCAATTTATGTAAAAACCTAAAAAAACTACTGCCATTTTTACAAAATAGTCATTTATAACCTCACTTCCATATAAATGATGAATTGAATGAACGTTCAGGCTCATTCAATTTCTCATTTGACTGTCCCCCTCTAACTTACTTTGGCACAGAATAATTCTAAACAGTGTGCCATTTTGGTACCGAAATCGCCATCACAAGCAAAGCAATGTGTCAAAACATTTTTTAAGATATTTATTTATTATTTTATTATAATTATTATTTATTATTATTATTTATTTATTTTTATTTAAGTTATTTTTATTCATAAATTTATTTTATTTTGTAATTTAGGGCTGTTAATTAAAAGCAAACAAACACACAAACAATAACTATCTTTAAGTCCAGAGTGCAGAATCTTACCTTCATGGTGACTGACTGATTACTCTCCCCTGTGTGTCTGGTTGGGATACTTGCCCGCTGGCGGTTATTCGTGGCTTGGATTATTTTTCAGAAAGCAAAAAGGGGCGTGGCGGCTGACGGACATCTGATGTGATGTCTAGCCGGACAATTACGACGACGGATGGAAATTGCAATTCCTACATTTTTAATTTGAGGATTTTTGAGCAATCCCATCATTAGTCGGCCCGCGGGCATAAGGTGGACATTCTGTGAGTGCTCCCGAAGTACCAGCCCCTGCTAATTGCTAATATGAAATGGATTTTGGAAAGATCGTAAATAAGTACTTCAGTATACAGTAAACTTTTCACATATATCTTGCTGTAGAATCTACAGAAACCAAAATTAGGCTGGTGCATGAATCAGGACAATTTTTATTTTCTTTTTTTGAGCAGAGGTGGGCAGTCCGTCGGTCTGTCACAGACAGATGTATTTTTCAAATGACTGGAAACCCTATAGAAATGATGAAATAACATGACGAATCAGAAGTTTTCATCCGTCCTTGTAATCGTCAGAAGTGAGCGGCCTGAACATGCTGAATTAAACATGATGGGAGTAGTTATAGGTAAAATGATGTCAAACATGAGCTATTGCTTCACTTTTGCCATTTTATTTTAACTTGGTTGTCGTGTGTGTTGCAGATGTGTTGTCCTCATGTGAATTGACTTTATGGAACCATGAGACGGCATGCAATGGGGAACAACGACTTCTCAGTTAAGAGAAGCATGAAGACTTGTACATTTTGGTTCAATAAATCTTATGTGCATGTTGCTGGAACAATTTTGCACATGATAGCCTTGTTTGAACTTTTGATGAAATTAAGATGAAACTTCAGTTTTTTGTTGGCTAATGATGCATTGGACGCCAAAGTGGGTGATGGAGTGACGGACTGACGATACAACTAATACATCAGAAAAAAAAAGTGAAATATATTTGGATATGGCTCGCGCTCATTATTAGAACCTTTGTAAAATAAATTAAACTTCTTGTGAAATTCAGTTCGCAGGTGCGTGTTGTCAAAAATGTTAGTTTTAATATAAGTAATACAGTTAAAAAAAATACAACCACGTTTATTGCACTCATCTATTGCATGTATGTGTTGTGAAGTACTTTCACTAGCTTTACTGTTTTTTGTTCTGTGACCATTGTAAACATGATACATGTTAACAAACGCTTGCCTGTGTTTACCATTTGGTTTTCACATTGCTCATTTATTTTGGCTAAATAATGCATTCAAAAGCTCTTTTTTTATTTTTAATAATTTACCAGTGTGCTGCTCAGTGTCCCCAGGGAGCGCTACATTAGATTCAATTTCAGGCCCACGTCAGGCAAATTTAGGGCAGTCATGTAGACATCTCTTGAATGCACAGGCTGGAAGGCTGCCGGACTGTTTGTGGGGATGCGTGTCTGTGTATGGCTTTGTGCGTGCATGTGCAAAGAATTTTGTATGCCCCTGCCCAAAGGCCTCAGCCTGTCTACATGGTGGTTATCCCATCTGCATCATTTTCATTAGGACCATCCTGCAAGCCGGCCGTAATTCAAAATAAATTGTGGAGTTCTCTGTCATAATGAGGTTTACAAGTGAACACACATGGGCCGAATTAATTAAATGATATCGTCCAAACTTGTCTAAACCTTGTCAGTTTGCAATACAATTTGATTTTATATTTCTTAAAATGTCACAGAGAATGCCTAAAACAGAGCATGTTATTCACAAATGTTTATATATATAAAATTATTTTGTTTCATATTATATCCATATGGTTCACTCCTACAAGTGCTGCCGTTTTAGTGTAGAGTTTGTAGCCAATTAGAATTCAGCTAAGGTGTGTTGCCAGGCAGACTTCTTGGCAGACTTCATGTGCATTCGCTTGATTCGCTTGAACTTTTGAAGGGTTCTGCCCAGTGTGCAATGACATATTGTTTACGGGCCCATAATTTTAATAGACTGCTGCAAGAGCCAATCGAGTCCGATTACTGACGGCCTAAGTGTGAAATGCAAGGACCGTGACTGATATTTACTAAGCCAGAGGGTTGAGTGCAAAATCTTGGCTGTTCCATGCATTGCACTCTTCTGCACACAGATGCCAGTTGTTGGAATCTGCTGGAGCTGTCCATTCAGCTTGGGCGTAACCACTTTTGTATATATTCAATAGTGGCATAAAAAAGTATCCGAACCTTTTGAAATTTCTCACATTTCTGCAGATATCCTCATTAAATGTGACCTTATCTTTTCCAAAATCACACAAATAAAAAATGGTGTGTGGTTTGTTGAAAACAAACATTTAATGCATTTTTAATGGGAATATCATGCAAAGAAATAAGCAACTGAAAGTGAACAGAACTGGAGAGCAATTACAGTATTAGCATGTTATTTTATTTTACTAATAATTCAAATTAGGGTGTGTTCAATCAGAGTCATCACTTAAAGCTTCCCTCCTCACTTTAATGGGAATATTATACAAAGAAAAAAGGCAAAGGAATATGCAACTGACACTGAACTGGAGAGCAGTTACAGTATTAGCATGTTATTTTATTTTTAATAATTCAAATTAGGGTGTGTCCAATCACTGAGGCATCACTTAAAGCTTCCTTGCTTACTATAAAGACAGATTTGGTGAGAATTATGTCTTTATGAAAAGCATTAAGAGAAGTGCATCATGCCTCACTCAAAGAGCTCTCCCCTAAAACCAGCAAGCAACAGTTGTTGATTTGTATAAAGCTTGGAAAGTTTACAAAACAATCTCTAATAGTCTGGATGTTCATCAATCCACAGTTAGAGAAATGATCTCCAAATGGAGAGTTTGGCAGGGTCGCTTTGCTCATAAGGAGTGTCCTTCTATCAAAAAGGACACCCATAGTTTCGTGCTGAATATTCAGCTTGGTAAATAATGAATCCAAGAGTGTCTGCTTAAGAAATCATTGGCACTTTCCAATATCTTTGTACTAGTGCTGGGCGATGATAATAGTTATACTGTGCTGATATACAGTGGAGCCCCGTGTTACAAGATTAATCTGTTTCGTGGTTGGGCACACATTCCGTGGGATTCACCATATGACAGGCAATCCAAACCTATGTTAAATAGCTAATGCGTTTGGAACTCCAGGTAAAGACCTCAAAATTGTACATACATATTAACAATTGGTACCAAAATAGTATCAGAAAATACAATCAGAAAACAACATGAATCAAAAATATTGAAAGGATTTATTTACTTTTGAGTGGCACTTTTATGCCCATATTCCCTAATAAGGGATATCTCCAGCATTGTTTCCATATCAATCATCTTCTTACTTTTCTAGCAGTCTTGGAACCCATGGCTAACCCTTTCAACTTTAAATTAAGCAGTAAAATGCACTATAAATACGGTTTTGTAACCACTCACAATCAAACAAAGCTTTACCGTTCTACCATTCTGAAACGAGTGAGGCCGACCAATAGCAGACCACCATCTACGTGAGGAGACGCCGACCAATAGCAGACCAGCATTCTAGTGACGCGTTGCAGGGAGGCAAGTGTGGCCACAACTGAAAATAAGTGTAATTACCTAAAAACGCCTGCAGATGAAGACAAAACAACACAAATACAGCCAAGCCCCAAGGGTCATGATAGTTGTTGTTGTCGCAAAACAGGGAAAATACCATAAAGAGGGGATGAAAAACTCAGTATTCCACATCGCGACATGAAAATAACGCTGCAAAACGGGGGTCAGCTGTAATTATATTGTGATACAAAGTGATGCAATAAGTGTATTGCAATACGACGTCCAGTGTCCACTATATCGCACATCGGTTTTTAAACGCCTTATTTTGTACTATTTCTTTTTTTTTTTTTTTTTTTTTTCATCGATCCAGTGGCTTTCTAATCATAATTTTTGTCATATTATGAATTGTCTTTTAAATGTGAAATAAATATTCCCAACTATGGACCTTTGTCAAACGGTAATTCTGACCCCGGATAAAAACGTATGCATTAAATTTTCAATGACTATATTGCATTAACCATCGATCCCTTGCAACAGAACTTTCGTTACCCGGGAGCTACACAGAAGCCCGCAGTTGCACAAACGCAGGAAGCTCCCGCACGATAACACGGAATAACTGTGTCTGCGACTCCCTTTTCATTCTTCTATCGTTGGATCCAAAACAATGGCATATAAGTGACTCTTTATTGTTATGAGTTTGGCTGTAATTACAAAAGATTTTACTGTTATTCATTTACGTCCTGCCGATCATGGCATCTATGAGAAAAAGAATGGATGAAGATCATGATGTGCCCAACTCAACACCTGATGAAAAGCCACCGTTCAGCAAGGAAGCGATGGCATCAAAATTCATTCTGTATGCACAAGTATCACCAGGACGTCAACGATGATCAACGGGACATTTACTTGCAATTAGCAATGCTACTGTATGATAGGCAGGCAAACATTTATAACATGCAAAAGAATTAAGCCAACACTTCAAAATACACATTACAAAGTACATAATACAATAATGTAGTTAAGTACTGTACTGTACTGTATTAACGTCATTTTAAAAACAGTCCCGGTACATTATTTGGACCATGTTTTTGCATTTTCCAATATTATGTTCATATTCCGTACATGTCCTGAATACTGCAGTTTTTGTTTAATAAACAGGTTTTGAACAATATATTTTTGCTTGTGTTCTTACACATGTATATCTTTTGCAAGGATGTCCTGGAGAAAAATGATTTAAGAACACAGAGCAAGATCAGATTCCAACAAAACTTTAGAAGAAAATGTTAATGACAAAAATAATAATCTTTATAAAATTGGTAACAGCAGCAGTAATAACCACAGCAATACATAATAACCCAATAATTACAAGTAGTGGTAACAGGACGTTGAGAAGTAACATGCTTGAAGTCAACAAAAGGGATGAGAGAGCTGAGTTATATGTGAGCTTCCAGATCGTTCCATGCCCATGGCCCCAAAGTAGGACAGAATCAGTCCTTATTGTGGGAATCTCAAACACAGCCAATATTAGATCTGAGATCAATGGTTGACTTGCAGGGAATTTGGAGCAGATATATATTGAGGGAGTTGAATTAAGATAGCTATATAAAAAAAAATTGTTTGATACTAACATTAATTAATAATAACGTTGATACTCAAGTACAGTTTGAGTATCAAGGGATAATACTCCTGTGAGAAAATATAAAATACAATGGTGAGGTTTTTTTTTTTTCTTTTTTTCATAAATCTCAGGGCTGAATGACAAATTAGGGTCCAGTGGGCACTTGGTAACAAGTCACAGCCTGCCTGTATGACCACCTCATTCTCTCTCACAAACCAGTTTGACCACATTCCGGTCAATCAGTCCAAATTTGCCATTTGCACATCTTTGAGCCACTTTTCAGAAAACAAACAAACAAACAAAAACATGGATACGCAAATGTGCAACGTGAAGCATGCCATGTTGCGAATCAGTGATTTCTGTCTGGCATGCGTACCAGCGTTTTAAGTTATGTGCAGGCTTGTACATTACACGTGTAATAGTGTATTCAATATAAATCGGCAGAGTTTTAATCACCAGCATGCACACACACAGCCATAAAAGATAACATGATACAAACAAGTTATTATTTTTTCATCTTTTAAGACATTATGACAGTGATAGAATGAAAACCTAATGAAACAGTACCATCTCCTGGACAAACATTTCAAAAGTACTGCATTGCAACACTTAAACCTTTTTGACCATTTTTGGATATTTTTTTTCCTTTGGCATGTCACCATCTGGATTAAATTTCAGCTCCCTAGTGACTTTCATCAATGGTTTCCCTTTGATGGGAAATGTCTTTGATGTAAAAGACTGGACAAAATACCTCACAAAGGTTAGTCATGCCCAAACAATGCTTCACCATTATTCTATAAATAAACCGAAAAGTGGACTTGTCTGTTAGCTACAATGAGGTCAATGACTTTTTGTTACACAAGACCCAATGATATGAATTTACCAAGTACGAACAACAAAATGATTACGTTTAGTTTTTGCTTGAAGTGGGGTTAATTATGCTTACTTGATACAAAACAACCACCTGCCAACAAGTCCGACATTTCAATAATGTTTCGCAAACTTTACGATTTCCGACTTCCGGTTGGTGTGTGAAGGCCCTCTGTAGTGGCATTTTCTTCTGATGCGGCTGCTTCTTGGCGCACAGACTGAGCAAGTTTTGTGCTTGACTGCCTTCTCTAAATTTGAACACCTAAAACCAAGCCATTATAGTAGCAGTGACATGTGATAATACAGCCCAAGCACTTTTTGAGAAGCGGCCTAAATAAAGATGGTCATCTGCCCATATTGGGACAATAAAGCCCATCTTAAAATAAGGAAAACCTGGAAAAAAAATAGAAGATAAAAAAACAGGGTGAATGAAGGAAAATCTAAGCTTGACTTCATCCAGGTCCACAAATCTTGACTTTTTTTTTTTTCTTTTTAAACCTGGTTAAAAATTTACACTATTGACTAGTTATGTCAGGGGTAGCCGTGATTGAGTAGCCTAAAGTTCGTATCTCAGTGAGGGGTGAGTGCATGCAAGGGTAGCAAATACTGAGTTTCATCAGGGTTTATAAAATTTTGCAAACATACTTGCAAATAGTTTTATTTCTAACTAACAATAGGAAAGCAGTCATTAACATTTGTAAACCATTACAAGGCATATCATCAATGATGTTTTTGATTAATCAGTGCTAAAGACCACGTGACCATTGTTCCAGGCCAGCCAGAATGTCTCATACATGCCTAAATGGATTTGTTTTAGTGTTGAATTTGTTTCTTTCAATTGAGGCCAGAGGTGCCAAACACTGATCTACAATCCTACATGTATTAGATGTATCCCAAAATCTGAACGAAACGAGGGAACAGAGATTGATATTTGAACATGCAGAAAAATAGATACAAATAATTTATTCTCCACAGTGCATACCAAAAGAAACATGCTGCATTTACATATGAAAGAGTCATGCTTGTCCTTGGCTATTTTTTCCCCAGATGTATACTGAAAGAAACATTCTGTATCTATATACATTATGCAGTCAATACAGTTTGCAACTCAAAGGTCAAGTCAAATATGGTGATCACCACAATACAAAATGGGTGGGAGGGGCTGTGAATGCATTCTACCAGTGAGGATCTGTGTTCTGAGTCTTTTGAACAGCTCCTCACTTGTCTGAACAATGGGAACTGAGTTTTTGTAATGAGCCTATAAAACTCCTCCCTCCTCTCTGTCACTTCTGAAGGCAATATCATCTTAGCATATTAGTGCTATAGAGTTGTGAGTGGGGCTTTAGCAAAATTTGTTACAATGACCAACATTCCTAATGTACAACTATGACATGATTTCAGCCCACACACTCACACACTCACACACACACACACACACACACACACACACACACACACACACACACACACACACACACAAATACCGTAAGGGTCCATCTTTTGAACAGGTCTTGGTCTTTAGTTTTAAGTAAACGGCTCATGATTGTACAACTCTCAAATGTCCCATCATTAGCGGCAATAGTCGAAATACTGTTGTATGCCAGGACCACTTTGCAATAACTGAATGTCACTTTATTAAGGTTTCCTGCATACCAAACAAACGATTTGATTGTAATCTCACAAGCCACACACTCTTTGGATGATGGCCTACAGTGGAGCCTATAGCAGGGAAAATTCCAATTGAGATCTAAATCAGAATTCCGATTTATTACAACAACCAAACCATATTGCTCGCAAAGAGCGTTCTCACTTGCTTGTGATGTGGAATGCGCGGTGGAAGGACTATGATGAGGACAAAACAGAGCGGTGGGAAGATGTATGCTAGAGTGTTCTTGTAATAAATTGGAATTTCAAGTGTAAACTCTCCTTCCCTGTTATGATGTTTTGGTCAGCTCTAGGCTCTAGGTTGATGTCTGAGGACTGTTACTTCCGAGAGCAACTCCATATTCCTCGACAACGGCCAAGGGATGGAAACAGGGAGGGACAACAGTACAGTTTGTGTACAAGACTTCATCATTCAAGATTTAAGTAAATATCTGTACTGCAGTGATATTTGTCTTGAATATGTAAAGTATGAATACTTTTCACACTTTAAAAAAAATTGCAATTTGTGTGTAGAAAAGGATGGCACTCACATGGGTAGATCAGACCGTTGAGGCGGATATTTAAAGTTGACCTATTTTAAAGTTGACTTGTGCAACTTAGTCAAGAAGGGAGGAAAGCACATTTTTCACTCAGTCAAGTTGCATAAAAAAATATATGAATACATATTTTAAATGTGTTATCTTTGTCTGATCTTTACATTTCTTTGATGAGCTTAAACATTAAAATGGCCAAACTGAAAATGAAATTTTAAATAATTGTTTTGTAAGTGTGTAGAAAACCTGACACATACTTAAAAAAGTGAACACAATGAATTCCAGATTGCAAATTGTTGTCCTGACCAAACATTTATCAAGCCTGTCAAATGAACAGACATTCTTTTGAATATAGCAGTCATAACAGAAATGAACGAAGAGAAAATCGATATTATTTAGGCAATGTCATTTCCCTTGATCTGCTACTGTAGTTATTAAATGACCGAACATGCAAGTTACATACAAGTTCACTTCTGAGGGTTGCCATGAAACAATTATTGCCTCTGAGCTATGCTTTTACAGTGTGAGAGGCTGCTACTTCTCACGTGGTGCAACATTTCAGGTCGAGGTGCTGATTAGAACTAATCATCTCCACGGAACTTAATTAAGTACGCAACAAGAGCTGATTGCCTCTGCCTCCCACTGCTGCTGTTATGGGGATATCAATAGTAAATGAACAGTGTCATTAATGCTGATCAGACCTAAATGGGTAGTGAGTCGTTCTGTCAATCACCATAGTTCATACTAATTCAAACAAAAGATGGTACGATATGCAGTACGTGTCAGAATAAGCAACATAACAGAATCTGCCAGCAGATCTTTAGTAAATATTAAATTTATAAACCAACTCCAGTTCTTAAACTCATTTTAATCCAAATATGGGTTAGCGTCATGGCTGGGATCATTTCATCCCACAATGATGCACAATGGTGCTGGGAGACAGGAGTGAAAAAAAAACACTCCTCACCCTTTTGTACCACTGGTTTTGGCAATAGATTATAGATTAACATGGCTGCCGTGGCACGTGAGATGAGCGAACCGTTAAATCACCAAAGGGTTGGCTGTTCAAATCAGGCTCTGTCTGAGTCATGTGTCGCTGTGTCCTTGGGCAAAACACATCACTGACTTTATATTTCTTATCATGGGGAGAACAACTAACGTGTGTGACTAACAGTTCGGTAACAGCGATGCATGCAAACAACAACATTTATGCCACCAAGCAAGCTATTCAAGCGTTACAACTTGAATCCAATCACATTCCCAGTATGTTGTACATCAAAGTGGAATCCAGTGCATGCTGTGTACGCCACGCTTACATTTAAATATGCAAATCATATATAAATGAACTCTGCACCTGAGATTTCCCTATCTTCACGATTACAAAAAAAGGAAACAAAGGGATGGGTAAAACAAGGAAAAAAGAAAAACTTTGCTAGCTGCAAAGTGGAGCTGTATAAAGATGTGCTCTTTGGTGCACTGTCTTCTGGCATAATGAATAAATACCAGAGGAGTGACTTAAAAGTAAGGCTCTCACTCACAGGAGGAGGGAAAGAAGAAGTGGTCCCATATAAAGCGGATGACGGCTGCCCACTGTCCCAGTGTGGTTAGCATGGCTATGTTGCGCTTTTGTATCCACTCATGTAATTGAAGCAGTAATGGGCAAAGTACACAGATTGTTTACTTGAGTAAAAGTAAAACTACCCCATGTAAAAAATGACTTGAGTTAAAGTAAAAGTGCTGAACCAAAAATCTACAAGTAAACGTACAAGCTCTGAAATGTACTTTGAAGTAAAATAAAAGGGAAATTTATTTTTTTTCCACGATTCAAAGATCACAATTCAAATTAATTTTTTTCTATACTGTTGAGATAAATCTTGTCAGTTATGTTCAAGAAGAAGCGGCTCGGTGGAACTGTCTACGGGTAGTAGGCGGGGGACATGTTTCCTCACACATTCCTAAAACATGCATGGAAGGTGTATTGGACACTCTAAATCAGGCATGTCCAAATTCCGGCCCGGGGGCCAAATGTGGCCCGTGGTTAATTTCCATCTGGTCCACAGCCTCTGTCATAAAATCAATAGCGTCTGGCCCGCATGGACAATTAATACATTGGGCAGCAGCGCTGTTACCTACGTGTGCTAAATGCTGGTATCTATAGGCTCTATTAGGAACAGCAAATTAGTGTATGAGTTATTGACGGTATGAGCCACTAATTTTCTAAAATGGCGACAATCAACAAAAGGAGGAAAGTTGAGCTGCAGTGTGATGGAGTGAGCTACGGTCAGCACCAGCAGCTTTATATCACCAACTTTTACTGACAGCTGGATAAGGACAAGTTCTGAGAGATTCGAGCATTTGGTAAGAAAATGCCGAGCTTGTTCGGGTCGACGTATTTGTGTGAGAAGACATTCTCGGTTATTAACTTAAATAAGAGCCGTGTGAGGACACAGCTATCGGACTCTCACTTTCAAGACATCTTACTCATCCATACTACTGCCATAGACCCACACCTGGCCTTTGTCCTGTACTCCAGATCTCAGTTTCACCCATCACACTTATGCGGACAAGTCATTTTTCATTTACGATAGGTCTGAAAATGTTTTTTTTTTTCTTTACTCCAGAATAATAACCATTTGAAAATCCAATCAACATTTGTAGTTACTAATTTCATATTCTAAATGAGCCCTGCAGATGTTATGACGATTGTTCATTTCTCTGATATTGTGTTTAAAAATTCTATAAATATTAAACTGTCGTGAGATTTTTTTTTATCAAATGTAATTTGCACCTAAGAGTACAATTACTTCTGTTCAACTGTTTCCAAAAAGTTAGTGTTAAAAAAAGTGAAGTTAAGTGAATATTCAATTTCAATATTTAATGTCAATTCATTTTTGATATGCATGTTTCAAATTAACCAAAACACATGCTTAAGATGGCTGAAATGAAATTAAAAAAGCAAATGTTAAGCACAGAATGGCTCGCTGAAATGTATTTAACTTAATTGCTGTTATATGTAAAGAACGCCTGCCAAGGTTGGCCACCCTACATTTTTAACAGACCAAATCTGGCCCACTTTGCAAAAAGTTTGGAAACGCCTGCTCTAAATGGTCTCACACAAAACTTGTTTTGGGTTTTAAACTTGTTTTAGCTTGCAGGCTGCACATAGGAAAATCTGCAAATAAAAACCATGGTAAATATTTATACAACATTAAAACATCAACTTCAGATTTATTATTCTTTTTTTTAATACTGTCCAAAATAGTACAAACACAACATCACTAATAATGACAACAACAACAAAAAATAACATTACTATTAATCATTAAACATTGCTGTTCTTAAAAAAAAATATATATATATATATATATATCACATTTTTATACTTAACAAAATCATCTTGCGGGCAGATTAAAACTTTTTGGGCCAGAACCAACCCGTGAGCTGTATGTTTGACATCCCCGCTCTAAATTGTGCTCAGGTGTGATTGGGTACATGAATGGTTGTTCGTCACTGTGTGCCCTACGAGTGACTGGCAACCAGTCCAGGGTGTCCCCCGTCTACTGCCCGAAGACTTGTTGGTGCCTATCTCAGATAGGCACCAGCAAGTCAGAGACCTCAGTGAGGCTAGGCAGCAACATGCATAATGCATAGATGGATGCATTATTTGACGTACTGTACTTTACTATAAAGTTAGCAGCATTAGATGCATTTGTTATTTATACGTCACACTTCTGTGTTCTGGATGAGACCACGATTATCTTAACTAGGATGGAATCACACTAATATGCCCATATTTTAATCAATTTTTTTAAATCGTACCATTCCTTCTTTTTGAAATTTTACAGCAGTGCTTTTTGTTCTTCTCAAAGTGGCGTGAGACTAGGCAGCAACATGCATAATGCATAATATCAAAAAATTGTAAAACTGCAAATGAATCATGTTTAAGTACTAGTGGTGTAAAGATAAACCGATACAAATCGGTTATCGATCTGTAGCGTATGAGATCCGAGTGCATCGGTCGATGGAGCCCTGAATCGGTTAAAATACACTTTGTGTGCAACCAACTCGTATGTGACGCACATAGGTCCGCATAGTCTATGATGCGGCGCACCATATTTCCCCAGACTGGGAATTGAGGAATCACGTCTTACAAACCAGAATCTTCAATGACAGTCACACCTGAAGTTTGAAGTTATTTTTTGCCTTTAATTGGCAACTGTTTTATTAAATAACTAATTCTTTTTTTTTATATATATAACTAACCTCAGCTCAGTGTATTAGCAGGAAGTTTCGCAAACCTGCCAGTTTTGCATTTCAGTACATTATAAGGCTTACATTCATGTTGAGTAGGCCTGATATATTATTTCTTGGACACTAAATAAACAAAAGGTGAAATTACACGTGTATGGGCCTCATTGACAATATCGTTGATTTGTATTGAATCAAATCGTACCGAATCGTTTACTTGTATTAATGAATCGTCCCTGAATCGGATCGTAGCCTGCGAATCGAGATTTGAATTGGATCGTTTTCTTGGTAAAAGATTTACACCCCTAATAAGTACTCAATTCCTTTTAAAAATCCACTCTCCTTCTTTGCACAAGAATGTAAGAAACTGATAAAAGATAATATAATATGATTTAAATGAATTTTGATTTTCATATTTCTGACATTGGAATGTATGGAAATTGTCTGCAGCCAACTCCCATAATGACTAATCTGCATATCCTATTTAATATTAAATTTGGGGAAACGACATTTCTGTTCGGTTTAATCTGAGTGATCAACTAATTAAATCAATCAAATTATGATGGAAAAATCCTCAGTTTTGCTTGGTATGGGCTGCCCCTACTAAGTGGGATTTCTTACCTTGGTAGAAGATAAAACCAATGATAACATATTGTGGACCTAGACCTTTGTCAAACAAAAAGTTAGCTGACATCATTAGCATTGTCTTTATTAGAGTAGCAAGCTAATGCTAGCCATGTTTTGAACCTATCCAAGGTAGCTAGCGGATCACCAAAGTTATAACGGCAGTAGCCTTCAGCCAACTTACCTCATCATGGTTTATGATTTTCGAATGAGAGTTCTTGAAGGCAACCACCCCATGACGTTTTGGGGTCCCCAATGAACGTTAAGAAATCATTCAAGTAAGGTCATGGGTGAGGATGAAAGACTGTGGGATTTGGCCTCTTGAGCCTGTGCTTATTCGGCTTATTTGTTCGTTTCTTATTTGACGCGAGCTTCTAGCAAAGGCTACCTACTGCCTACTTCCTCTCTGCTCTCCAGGTTATGCGGCGCTGACAGTTGTGGGACGACCTTATGTTTTTTTTTTTTTTTTTTTTTTTTTTTAATTTAGCGGCAGCCAGGCTGATTGGTCATACATGGTTTACGTAGTTTGCGCAAAGGTCCTGAAGGAAAAGTAACAAGGCCTTCTATTGTGAATTGTTAAAAAAAGAAAAAAAGTCACAAGACATTTCTTAAAATGTAGCAAGTAAAAAGTACAATATTTGTGTTTTAAATGTAAAGGTAAAATGTCAGGAAAAATCTACTTCTAAAATTACAGAGTACAGGCAAAATTTACTTCAGTACAAGTACAAATACTTCATGACTTCCCATCACTGAATTGGAGACACGTCCTCTCTGTGTGCGCGTGTGTGTGTGTGTGTGTGTGTGTGCGTGCGTGTGTGTCTTAATTTTTCATTAGTGTTCATGTGTCTGATGTGCACATCATTCAATCATCATTCAGAGGACTGTTTTATCAGTTACACATTTCCCAGTGCCACTTCTACAGTAATGCCACTTTTCTATAAGCCCCAAGAACCTGGTGATTCTATGCTGTTTTACCTGAGGTGCATATACACACACACACACACACACGCACACACACACGCTCACCCCCACACACACTGAATTCAGGGTTCATTTTATGTATTACAGAAAAAATGCATGCATGTCACTTGCCAATTTAATGTTGACCACTAAACAATCTGTGTAGGTTACATTTTCTGTGCACAGTAAATTGTGCAAGAGATACTCATAAAGTTTAATATTTTTGGTAATATTATTGTACTGTGAAACTTCATAACGCATGCATGTTACTCCATGGTAAAGTAAAGTCGTTGTGTTCACCACTATACATATTAGTATATCAGCATTCATTTTTTAAAGGCACACTAGTCAGGATGTTGCCATGCATACAGGTTGGGGAAAAAGTGTTCAGTCGGAGAAAAACCCAAATAGTGTCTGATTGCAGGTCGCAGAATGGGAACGTGTCCCCCCCAAGGTCTAAACGCCCAGTCATAATCGGGATGTCACACGTCTTGCCTGGAACATTCAATAGTAATGGGAACAGCATGTCTCTGCCCACCCCACAGGTACTCCTAAAGGAGAAAAAAGCTTAAAGTGATATTGATGATTTCAACTTGGGTCACTATCAAGTTGCTAAATCTTATAAAAATGATTAAGGCGTATTTTTCTTAGAATAGACCTGAAAAAATAAAGCGTTCTCACGTTCCTAATGACTATTTCAATCTGGTAAAAGGGAATTATTTTCTAAAACCTTTGTAAACTGTCATGGCATATGCATACTTTTTTTTAATTATGAGTCTAAAGCGCATTTATTGTGCACCAAAATTAACAGCATCTGCCATGGTTAAAGTCTGATCTACAACCAATGAGCTCTCTGCAACCTTGCCCATAATACAAAATAAGTAGACAGGAAGTTCAACACTAACAATAACGAGGCTCATTATGAGTTTGACACATTCTCATGTTACCTTCTATAATTTTACATGTAAAATTTAACCATCTGAATTGTACTGAAATATCTAGCTATACATTTTCATAGAGAAATGACTGTATGTTCAAGTCAAACAATTTTTTTTAACAAAATAAAGAAACACTGTACAAAGATACGGGGTGCCAATTGACAAAAGCTCCTAATTAATATTAACTAAAGGAGGGATTAGAAAGATGTAAAACCAAAGGAAAACTTAAAATCATGTGGACAAATGCATGTGTGCATGTCTATTCCCAGGGAGTGTTCACATCATTTTAAGCAGTCTGAAGTGGACCTCTGGAATGTAAATCTCAACTCCGTCTGATTTCTGGGCTGATGACATCTGTCTGAATGTGCAGCTGAGAGCAATTACTTCATGATAACTTTGAGTGGGTTTTCTTGCACACTAATTAATCTTTACTGCAGGCGAGCGCATACACGCACGGACACACGCTTACACACACGCACATTCATGCGCACGCACATTCATGCGCACACACACATCTCAGCACAAGTTGACACAATGAAACAAGTACTGTGTCTGCACTTACAGACTTTAGGAACCAAAGACACTTTAGCGTGTGATTTGACAGTCAGTCACACAGCCTCATGTTCTTACATCTGTCATTTACAGTAAAAGGCAAAATATTTCAATAATTGTATAAAATATTAACTTTGTTAGGTTGTGGTATAGCTATTTATTGTGTTGCATCCTGACCCTAACCACACACAGGCATGCAAAGAAAGATTCAAACAATGCTAGACCTCTTGAGCAGGGCATGTGGGAACTGCGGCTTGCTCATAGATAGTAACCAGGAAGTATGTTGCCACTTTAGATTTGAGTGTTCACATGCTCAATTCTGTGAAACAGAATTTTCCCAAATGGCACTTATCCGATAAAAGTCTAATAACATGTTTACAATCCCTTAGCACATGAACCAAAATCTTATAAACCCAAATTTCACACGTATAACAAGTAAAACAGTAGTATAACATGAGGCAGCCAACAACAACAAACAACGTCAACTGACTCTTCATAACAATCAAAATTATGCAAGGGGTCATGCTTGTCGGCCAGTTGGACTCTACAAGGTACAGCTCTCTTTTAAACTCTGTGGTGTGATCTGTTGTCATGTTCTGTTATATCTCGGGTGGAACCACCAGCTGGGCACCTGGTCTCAATATCCATCACTTATTTACCGCAGCCGGAGCAGGGCGGTGACATTGGATTATTCTCTGAACATCCGTCTTGTCAGTTTTTCCGAGTTTTCCTAGTTCCTGTCTATTGTATATGTTTGCATACTCTGCGAGTTGTTTCTCTCAGTTGTCACTTTGTTCTTCGTGAGAATTTTTCGTACATTCTTTGTTGTTATTTTATCATCCCTCGAGTCTTTTCCAAGCTTTTTACTTGGCTCGACGTCGCCGCCCCGTGGATTCCGGCCCTCCAGTGTCCGTCCCTTGTTTCACATGTGCTAGACTCGCATTGAGGCATTTTGTCTATGCAGCTTTTTGTTCTCCACTTGGCCTATGTCCTGTTTTGATTTTATTGTTTTCTAATCCCAGTAGCATGTTACATGCTCCTTTTGTTATTAAACTTTTTCCTCAATTCATACTTTGTGTTCAGTGTCTGTTGGGTCCAGCCACTCCCGTTATTTCCGGTGACGCAAAGCGTCACACCAGTTATGTCTGAGAAGTTGTGATGAAATGGTTAACTCTGATCAGGAAACCCTCTCTGCCAGCAAAGCAGAAGGCAGTACCAACAGTGCAAGACCTTGAAACTGAATTTCAAGACCTATGCCTTGCTGCTCAGAAAGGAATTCAATTTCCTGTAACAACACTGAACAGACCTGTTGTGGGTAGGGACGCTTCTTCTAGACTTTTGCTATGTTATGGCAGAGTCCGATTGTAAGTGGTCGACTTAGTCTGTTGCCTCTGGTCTTTGACTGAGTGGTGCTGATTAGATTAGTAACAGCTGCTTCCAACTGAAGATGGAAAGGTACTCTAACTGAGCCAATCAGGCTAGACATGCTGGCCAGAGGCACCAGTCACAATCAATGATGGAGCTCTTCTCCTTTATTTAAAGACAGTGAGTATAGGGGCTGGGGCGGCTGCCGGTGGTGGACGTGAGGGCTGTGGACGGGTCAACGAACTCAAGAGAGGACAACGCTATCGAGAGGTGGCTGGACCTGGAGGGGCGAGGAACCAACGGATCGATGCCCTGCTGAGTTTCAGCCTGACTGCAGGTTGAGAAGGGCCCGTGTACGCGAGTGGCAGAGGCTCCGAGAGTGTGAGTTCTCCTGGCCAACGCAGCATTTTTTGCTCAACCCCTGCCAGTGGCCACCTGCTGTGCCCGTTCCACTGTGTCTTCATGGGTAACCCTGGTGTGTGCCCCCCTCCCCGACCTGGACTATCGGCAATGGACTCTTGCCAGACAGACCATCAATTGCATGTTTTTAGTTGTTGTGTGTTTTAGTGGGACATTTAGTTTTTTTAAAGGTGAGTTGCATGCGTTTCAGGATTGACTTTTAGTGTTTAAGGTTGGAAAATGGCCACCAACCAATAAACTGTTTTAAATAGAGTTCTGTGTGGTTGTTCAAGCACTGCTCTCCCCCGCGATTAATAATAGGACAAAAAGGGTGGTGGTGAGGGAAAGGTTTGGCAGCTTGGCTGTCGTCCTGCTCCCTTTGTGACATGATCTATGTCACAAGGAGAAACTGGGGTGCCCCTGATCCCTTACAAAGGATGGTTGAGGGCTCTTCTAACAAGACAGGCCCATGAAGCTAATTACAAAGGTGTTGCGGGTACAATTCTCAGAGTGAGGTCTAAAGCATGTGTACTACGAGGGTCAAGGAATGCCAGAAAGGTCATAGACTCCTGTTTGCATTGCCGCGGAACCAAAGAAATAATGTGCCAACAAGTAATGAGTCAACTGTGATTTGAGAAAGCTGCAGCCTTTGAACTTATGCTAGATCTCTCCAGGCCTTATGTTGTTAAGGACACTGTGAAATGAAGAGCAAATGTAAGTTTGGGGTGTGGTGTTCAGCTGGATGGCCTCAGGAGCAGTGCATGCTGATATCGTACAGGACTTGTCAATGGAAGGATTCCTAAAAACATACTAGCATTTCACAGCTCTTAGGTGTTACCCAAGAAAGCTCTGGTTATATCAGGGGACCTGATTTCCTGGAGAACATTGACAAGGATTTGATCCAAATGAAAGTAGCCGATGTAGGAACTGACTGGTCTGGGCGTTTCATCCGGCAGACTCTTCGTCTCATCGACTCATCGTAATGCAGCGGCTACAGCAAAGTCCATATACTCTTTGTTCGCCAGAAGTGGAACAGGGTTGCAGTAAGCGACCTGGTGTGGTTAGCCACCCAAAACGCACCCCGTGGCCAGTGATGTGCAAGTGCGAACATGCCAAAGTTTACCTTGCATTTTGTGGACAGTCAAAGAGGAGGCAAATTGGGAAAATCTAGCCTTCCACCATCTTTCACAGGGATATGAGGTGTTTCTTTTACCAGTAGAGAAACAAGAAAGACCCCCCCGCCCCCACGGTGTGTTTCAGCAAAGGATTATCGCGTTCAAAATGCGCATGTACAGTAAACAGACTCTTGGGACTGGCGATACATCTTGGTATCACATTACACATGCGTGAAACAAGTTGTCAGCTTTCCAGCTTTTCACAACGAAGAAAGGACTAATTAGGAATTAAAGACCAAAAAAGTACACTAAAGTACTCTACAAAAGAGGACAGAAACAGATAATGAGTTAGTTAGTTAGTTAGTTAGTTAGTTAGTTAGTTAGTTAGTTAGTTAGTTAGTTAGTTAGTTAGTTAGTTAGTTTGGCTTGGACAATCGCTGTTAGTTAGTTAGTTAGTTAGTTTGGCTTGGACAATCGCTGCATTTAAATTTTATTATGACCACTCGCCACTGTTTTCCATCAACCCCAACAGCCAGACCACACCTATCTGCTTGACCATGCACCACACCACACAGCTTCCTTTGAGATTTAGATTTTCAATCACATTCCAAGAGGTAGCGGAGGGAGCAGAATCAACCAAACAGTGGAAGCCTCCCACAGCAAGTGGTGTTCTGCAGCAGCATTGTAGAGTGCCAAGTTTCAGCCACTGTTTTTGTGCCATTATAAAATATGGATACCTGTAGTTGTTACTTGATGCAGCTACTTGAAAAATAACATACAGAACATCAAATACAGAGAATATTTCAAATTTAGACAAAGCTGTTTTGAGATTTAAAACAGTGAGACAGCCGCTTGCCACGTTAGCCACATTATTGACAAAAATACAGTAAATACAGGACACAAAGGTTGTATTTTATATCAGCATTGAACCAATTTTACAATTTTACATGTACCATGAATGAAATCACTGTGATTTGAAAAGCTGGACACAAAGCTCACCAGAAGTGATCATTCATTGTGAATGGAGTACTTAGTGTCATTAATTTGGCCGCTTTCTGAGTCAAAGCCTCATTGTCCTCATTCTCTGGTGGAAGAAGCTCTCTAGTGGTCCCCCAAAGCTGCCACCCCCACCCCAAATCAGAGACTACAACCATTAAGAGCACAAGACTTCCTGCTCCAGCTGAAGAATTTTCTCATTTGAGATGCGACATGTGACATCGAGACTCCAGAGCCCGTGTCAGCCGGGTAACACAGATTACCGTATTTTCCGGACTATAAGGCGCACCCTTAATAATGACATTTTTAAAACTTTTTCCATATATAAGGTGCACTGCATTATAAGGCGCAACAGTAGAAGCAGTTAAACTTTATTAGTAGATTACAAACCAACTTTCTGACAACTCCATTCACTCCCAAAATTAATAAACAACTGTCTCATGTTTTATTATATTAGTATTTCCATGACTGTTTATCTTTTAACAGCAAGGTGTAACATGTAGTGCAACATTTATATCAGGGAACCTTTCCTCCAGTGAAATCACAATATAGTAATACTTAAAGTACAAACAATAATAACTCAATAACTCTAAACTCTCAATAGCATAATAACTCAATGTCAATATGACCAACCTTGTTCAACTGTAAACACTCAAAAGAAACAGGTAAAGCTTACTTTATCAGTTCATTCCCCATCTATGAATCCCAATCTCAATATTGATCCATATATAAGGTGCACCTGATTAAAAGGCGCACCATCAGCTTTATAAAAAAAGTAAGGCTTTTAGGTTCGCCTTATAGTGCGGAAAATGCGGTACTTGTAACAGTACTTCAAAAGCTATGCTCAAACATCCATTATCACATGATGACATATGAGGCCTCATTTGTGAAAGTGTGACTGGAAATTACGTAACTGATTCAAAAGTATCTGACCCTATGCAATAATAATAATAATAATAATTACCCAACCCCCCACAGCAATTGTTAATGGCAGTTTTGGGAAAGCTGACTTCACTTTCACAGACCATACCCAAACTAGATTGCCGCCACCTTTGTTGAATCAACTACAATGGTAATCTATGGTACGTGAGGCCTGATCCAGGCTGTGGGTCTTTTTTATTCAGCTCACCAAAAATGGTACAGAATTAAAGTCTGATGTGCATTATTGCATTTATTTCATTTTTGAACCCATTGATAGCAATGTCAGGGAAATGAAAAGGTGACAGTGAGAGCCAGGTGTTTAAGAAAGAATGGACGCCTAAATACTTTATTTGTTTAAGTCCTGTCTGAGGCTGAATGTCTTGTTTGCCAAGAAACCGTTGCGGTTTTGAAAGAATATACATTAGCTGTCACTTTTTCACAAGACATGCTAATTATGAATTATTATTAACCTTTTCAACCAAAGAACGTACGGCTACCACTGACAAATTGGTAGCTAGCTTGCAGGCTCAGCAAAACACCTTTATTCGAGCAACTGCCATCCAAGAAGCAAGTACGAAAACAAGTTATTGATTGGCATTTAAACTACCAAAAGCCAGGAAGTTTTTCTCCGAAGAGGTTTGTTAAAGAGTACATGGTATAGAACCAAGTATGTTATGTCCTCAGAGCAAGAACAAACATGAAAAAATTAAAAAAAAAAAAAAACATATATATATATATATATATATATATATATATATATATATATATATATATATCACAGGTCAGTGAGTCGCCATATTGAAGTAAGGGATGAACATTTTACTAGCAAGCTAAACAATGAATCGGAATCATTATCATATTGTTTGGCACTGGACAGAGGCAATGATATACTGTAAACAACACTGCATAGCTTTTTATTTTTATCGGAGGTATAAATGAGAATTTCAAAATAACCACCGAGTTTTTGTATATGGAGTCCCTGAAGGGAAAAACAAGGGGAGAAAACTTACTTAACAGTGTATCGGTGGTCATACAGAGGCATAAGGTACCTTGGAGTGAGCTTGCAAATGTTACCACAGATGGATCACCAAATCTGACAGCAAAAAAAAGCCAAGATGGTCAAGAAAACTCAGGACAGGTAGAAAGAGGACATCTTCACAGGAGGTAATTATCCTACGTTATATAATTCACCAGGAACCATTGTGTAAAACTGTTGCAGTTTCACCACATAGTTTAGCCAGTTGTGGAACTCATTAACTTTTATAGAGCTCGGGGACTTATCCATCTACAGTCTATTCATTTGATGGAATAATTGTATATACATTATGTCAGTGGCGATCTGCGCGTTTCACACTTTGGCCTGCAGTGATTCGGCTCCCTCAGAAGCAAGATGAGCGCAATAAAACGATTTATTACTCACAAAAGCTGGGTGAAACACGAAACACTAAAGCTGGACCACGCTCGTGACAGGGTTAGGGGTTAGGGTTAGAAATTACACAAATTACACTAATTTTACTAATGACAGACGCCATGCAAAAACAACACGAACCCAAAAGCAAAATAAGTCAAACTCCACAAAATAAAGCCACAACAGGAAAAATCCAGACAGAACGTGATACTAAAACCAGGCAAGCTTTAACATTGCACACTAAATTACAAATCACACTTTAATATAAGCACATCATTTTATTTCTTTAACACTAATTGAATGAGAACAAACAAAAATTACAAAAACATATTAAAAATGAAAAAAAAAATATCAAATGCTCGACTCACCAAAACACGTGTCTCCCACTTTCAATACTTCCTTCTGGTGAAGGAAGATTTCACACAGCATAGCGACACAAGTTCGCTGAATTCAGATTGCCTAAAAACTCTAACATAAAACTACAGCACTACAAGGAGCATAATCAAAAGGATATAAAACACGAAAAGAACAGAATACAAAATCCATTCCTCTTTCTTTCCTCGGAAAGACTTCAATTACTAGCTTGTAGTTTCTACGTTGCATCTCCAATATAAATCCTTTAGTAGTGACATGAACGCCAATGCTGAAAGTCATCTCAGTCCAATTTCCATTTTCTTCTTCAGCCATTGTGGATTGAAAAAAAAAAGCGAGATTAGACTTTTCTGCTAAATGTCTGCAGGTCTCGCTCCGATGTACGCTATGCCTCATGGTTGCCATTAGCTTATGGTTGAACAACATTTCGCATATCGCACCGCCTTCGTGCAGTGAGCATCCAGTCACGTCACATTCAACGTGAGGCCTCTAGATGGCGAACCTATGGCTCAATTGACTATTATAGCTGTCTGTTAAGCATTAGGGCCACTAACATATCCATCTGCGCTTGCGGTGAAGCCCGCACCGTGTTGAAGCAAATGCTCTGGCTTCTGGCGAAGGAAGATTTCACACAGCATAGCCACACAAGTTGGCTGAATTCTGATTGGCTAAAAACTCTTAACATAAAACTACAGCACTACAAGGAGCATAACCAAATTTATATAAAACGCAAAATGAACAGAATATGGAGATTAATTTTAAATATAATATATATATATTTTATAATAATAAAATTAAATTGACTTTTTATTATAGTTATTATGACTATTATTAGTTATTATAATATCAGGTTATTTTTGGCTAGCAGAGAAGGACATGCTGGCCCTGAGGGTCCACCACTCCAGTAGGTATATACAGTATGTTATCATATAAAAATACATTGCTTGCACACCTATTGGCATGTACACACACACCTACACAACAGACATAAACAATTCCTTATATGATATTTTTGTGAATCTTTTAGCTGCAATAAAACAATGAGGAGAGCCTGAGATCACCGGGAGATCTTGGTATTCTCTTCCTTATTTTGCAAAAGATCTTTAGTGCATGAAATGCAAGCAATCAAAGCCGTCAAAACCATGCCATTTTTATTAAAAAAACAAGACAAAACAAAAAAAACTTGTTTTTTTATTATTTGCTCAGTTCCACACACTGGCTAAGTAAAAAGAGGCCCGCAACATGTGAAAATTGTATATGAAATCAGTGGATCATCTGCATGAAGAACACTGGCATCGGTTCTGGGATTTTTAAAAAATTGACTGGGTATTTCAGCTGGTGTCATGTTTCCTCTCACAAGCCCCAGAAAAGATGCCACAGGAGTTGCAGTTTGAACAATTTCAGCAGTTTGATCTCCAAAGTTAAAGGTGGTCAGGAACAAATTCAACTCCATGAAACTGGATGAGTTTTATGCTCCATTAAGTGCAGACACATTTCCAAACATCCAGAGGATGGCACAGATGATGCTAGTGTTGTATGCCTCTACATATGTGTGTGAACAGACTTTTAGTGTGATGACCACCCCACAGATCTCAGATGGGTAACGAATACTTCAGATCTGTTCTGAGAATTGCCACAACAGGATTACCACTAGACTTTGATGGGTGATCGATAACACTGCAAACCTTCCCAGGAGTGGTCAACCAATGGAGATTACTACAAAGCCGCGTTCAGATGGAGCGTGTCGTTTACATTTTACGCGAGGCGTTTTTGTTGCGTGGTCAAGATGAAGTTCACTTTTCAGGCAACAGTTTCACGCGAAGGGAGGGGAGTGAGCTTACTGTGCATTTTACAGTGGATCCGGAAAGGAGAGCATTGCTGAGAACTTTCACTTTTCTGGGATGTGGCAGAGCCAATATTTACTCCGACAGCAACTTTTTTTTTCTTTTTTTACCCTGCATGTCCCTCGCTCTACGGCAATACTCGTCCGACAAAAAAAAAGTTTCAATGGTGCAAATCAAGTGGCCGATACAGTGCTAAATACTGTGCTGTCAGTGCTGCACTATCGTTAGCTTAGCACAGTAACTACGGTTCAATAACTGTTAAAAAAGGAAGAAAACGTTGCACATACCACTTGTCCCAAGTTCTCCCTTCCGCCATTCTACAAGGCAGGTGAGTGCTCTTGCTTGGCTCCGTTTTTGTATTGAAAGCTCAGCAGGCCGTGTTTGGTAGCTCCGGGTGATCGCAAAGTAGCCGCCATGATTCATTCCTGCCCCCTGTGTGGGCCGTTGAACGTTCCCGAAGCTGATTGGCTGACGCGATGCGACATGCGACAAAAGTTCAATTTTTGTATCTTCTGGCTTCACGCGTAATTACATGCTGCGCGTCGCTTGCCCGTCCATCGCGTCACCCGACGCGTCATCGCGCAAACTCCATTGACTACAATACAATCCTCTCTTCGTGCTCCCTCTAAATGCAGCATAAGACAGGAGGAGGTCCAGCCATCAGTTGAAGGTCCAACCCTCAAACTCAAGCACTTCATGCAGCAGGATCCGAAACACACCAGCAAGTTCACCTCCGAATGGGTCAAAAAGAACAAAATTAAGGTTTTACAGTGGCCAAGAGAATGTCTGGCTTTAAATCCAGTTGAGATGCTGTGGTGTGACCTTAAATTAGCAGTTTGTGCGAGAAAACCTTCCAATATGGAAGAGATGAAAAATTGCAAAAAAAAAAAAAAAAAGTGGTCCAAAATTCCTCCACGGTGGTTTGGAAGAGTCATCACCAATTATCGCAAACCTTTTATTTCAGTTATTGCTGCCTAAGGTGGCACGACTTGCTAGTACTTTCAGGAGGCAATTCCTTTTTCACATAAGGTCAGATAGCTTTGTATGTTTTACTACTGGATAAGTAAATCATTTAAAATTATACTATATCTCTTTGGGTCAGTGTGACATTAGCATTGGTTTGATGAGTTTGTGAGTAATAAATATGCAAACAAACAAAAATCAGAGGGGAGGAAATACTTTTTCACAGCACTGTAACTTTAATGGAATTCCAAAGCTCATTAGGCCAGGGATTCTCAAAATTTCTGGAGTCAGGGACACCTTTTTAGAAAGCACATGTTTTAAGGACCTCCATTTGCAGCAACAAACCAAAATTCATTCAAGCCAAACAGAGGTGCCTGTTTTATTCAGCAATATATTAAATTTGGAAATATGTATGTTTCTTTCTGTTGGATCTTAAACATTTAATCTTAGTTTTGATTGCAGACCCAGTTGAATAATGCTGTATTGTTTATATACCTTTGTGAAAGATTCCTGCGCGTTCGGGTATGAGTCGGGATAAACACACATGCACACTTTTATCGCGTCTTTTGCTTTTGCTGCTTGGACAAGATTACTGCAGAGTCCATGAAGGCACCATCACTCCCTACTTTCACTCATGAAATGCAGGTGGCCTCTGATTCATTCAAAGTCAGAACACACAAGACGTATTTATGCTCTTGCAACACTTCAAAGATTTAATATTTAATACTGTCTAATGCAGTTTACAAGCCAATTGTCCTAAATAGAGATCTCTGGATCATTCCCGTGTGACAGTGAGAATGATCCCGGTTTGTCTTCCGGTCCCATCTTTTGTATTCGGTGGGCCCATGGCCACGTCAGCATGTTGTTTCCTGTCCGCTGCTGCCCCCATTCGGGTGGAGGGTTCGAATCTAGCCACCTCAGCACCTTGGCGAATGCTCTTAGAGATACATTGGAGGTCCCCACAGTCCGAGACCTGTGGGCGTGAGTTGATTGAAATGTGTATTCGAGGTTGAGAATTGAACGATGCGCAGTGAAGCCGTTTTCCTTCACTTCTAGGTGTGATGGCGTCTGTAACTGCAGGAGGGCCCCCTGGGGGGTGACCAGACCACAATGTCCAACTTATCTCATTACAAGTCAAGAGTGAAGAAGAAACTACCAATCTATATTACACTAGAATAGCTTCAGAGAAAATTAATAAAGCTTCATGATCATGTATAAAATTTTATAAATCCCTTCATTACTTATAATAATAGCTATACAATAATAATAGCTATATAATAGCTATACTGACGATTAGAAAATAAAAATTGCAAATTGCACGCTTCCTTATAACAAACTAGGTCAATTTACTCCAGTAAGGTTGCTGCCACCTATTTAGTCAAAAACAAATAAATGGCAAGATTTGCTGGCTTCATCGCCTTGCTAGCAAGCAATTGTAGACACATTTTTAGACACAAAACACTTTTTGACAAATGTAAAAGTTATTTTTTTCTACATTTTACTTTCACAATTTAATGTCAAATACAATTAAATGAACACTTAACAAAATAGGATATATATATATATATATATATATATATATATATATATATATACAGTGGGCCCCCGTGTTACGAACTTAATCCGTTCAGCAGCTACGCTCGTAACTTGAACTGCTCGTATGACGGGCAATCCAAACCTATGTTAATTAGTGAATGCGTGCAACGCGTGCAAAAACCTTAGGTAGAAACATCACGACTTTATACACATATTAAAAATGAGTAACATAATCTACTGTACAGTTAAATTAAATAACATATACAAAGGAAAAATGACATTTACCTTTGGGGCGACGTGACTTGAGCTGGGTGGAGGCGGAGGGGAGTAGAGACCAACCCGCAGAATTTATTTATTTTTATATATTGTGGCGAGGCGAAGAAACCACACGTTGCTGTGCTAGTGGAGATCTTTACTCTTCGCATGCCATCACAAAACTGATACAACAAAGTCCAAAACAGCAAAGACAAAGCCAACAGGTTCAAAGCATCAAAGGATCATAGCGACATGCCTACTGGGTGAGAGACATGGTCCTAGTGTCCGCCACACAGCTCCCCCCCGAACACCCAGAAAGGCATAACGGAAAACCCCACAGGGTATTCACCAGTCTGGCACCCTGAGACTCAGTCCGGTCCTGGGCGGTGTATGTGACACCAGGGCCCCAGGTGCGACGGGAGTAAGGGTGAGACGCTCAGCGTGAAAACCATGAGGTAGCGTTGGCAAAGGGATGTTCTGAAGTTCCGCAGGAGCCGAGTGGCAGTGCTGACCCGCATGCTGGCAGGCACAGTGGCTTCCGAGGGACGGCCGGTCACGGCTGCGTCCCAGTCTGTGCCTGGGCATGAACCTGCTGCGGCACCAACACCAGCTGACCCGCTCCGATGTATACTCGGACCATACCTGCGGGCATGGTGAATCGGAGGGGCGGCTGAATGATGGTGGCTGGAGGCCTACTGCTGAGGCCGGACGGACATCGGTAGTAGATGAGGCCGCCCGGCTGGAAGATCCCGGTCGACGGCCAGGGACTCCGAAGTTGGACCGCACAGCCGTTCTCACCAGCGCCCATACCAGCCTGTTGCTGGCTGGCTCGATCCCTGGTGCGCCAAGGGACTGGGCGACGGGTGAGAGGACCCTTGTCGGGGTGCTGGCTGGCTGACGTGGTGGTTGCTTGCTGCATTACCTGACGTATAGTAGGCTGGTGGAGGAATGTCACGATGTGGGACGTCTGCGGTGATTCCTCGCTGAAACATTCTGACGTCCGGGGTCACCCATGTGGCGAGACTACATCTCCAACAGCCTGACTAAACTTTCTAACGTCTGGGGTAATAATATGGCAAGATGACCCATCCGGGGTCACCCATTCTAACGTCCGGGGTCACCAATGTGGCGAGGCGAAGAAACCACACGTTGCTGTGCTAGTGGAGATCTTTACTCTTCGCATGCCATCACAAAACTGATACAACAAAGTCCAAAACAGCAAAGACAAAGCCAACAGGTTCAAAGCATCAAAGGATCATAGCGACATGCCTACTGGGTGAGAGACATGGTCCTAGTGTCCGCCACACATGCTAGTGGTTTCTTTACTCTTCGCATGCCATCACAAAACTGATACAACAAAGTCCAAAACAACAAAGACAAAGCCAACAGGTTCAAAGCATCAAAGGATCATAGCGACATGCCTACTGGGTGAGAGACATGGTCCTAGTGTCCGCCACAATATATATATATATATATATATATATATATATATATATATATATATATATATATATATACATACATACAGTGGGCCCCCGGTGTACCAACTCCCTCTTTTACAAACTTTTCATCTTACAAACGTGGACTGCGGCATTTTTTGTCCCCCTCTTACGCACAAACCTTTCGTCTTACGAACAATGCAACATGCCGGTCAGTGTGTCCGTACTATTTTTTTTCGCTTTGCTGCATCAACAAAATAACTATTCTCGCATAACACGAGAATGCCGATATGCTATTGATCTTATAATGTCACAGTCACTGTTTCAGTCACGGTCTCAATCACGGAGATGCCGATATGCTATTGGCCGATTCAGTTCACAGTTGCCGGTCTCAGTCACGGAGATGCGGATATGCTATTGGTCAGCGTCACGTCAATCACAGAAATGCCGATATGCTATTGGCCGAACGCCTTCATCCAGCTTGATGGCACAGCTGGTTGGTGTGTTGTGAAGACTTTGCAAACTTCATCTGTTAGACATGGCTTCTAAAATTGCAAGTGGCGGTAAAGGAAGAAGTAAGTGGATGATAATAGAAACAAAGCAGGAGATAATAAAAAAATACGAAGGAGGCGCATGTATAGTTAACCTTGCTCGTGAGTATGGCCGTAACCGCTCGGCAATCTTCTAAGGGCAAGAATTTCCTTGCCAGGGGACGGACCTCGGTCAACAACAAAATGGAGAGGCTTCTTCTATTATGTATTAAAGTGAAGGAAATCGCCAGTGACATGTTCTCGTTTGAGAAAAGTTCTAGTTTAAGAAAATAAATAAATTCTGCGGGTTCGTCTCTGCTCCCCTCCGCCTCCACCCAGCTGAAGTCACGTCGCCCCAAAGGTAAATGTCATTTTTCCTTTGTGTATTTACGTTATTTAATTTACCTGTACAGTAGATTATGTTACTAATTTTTAATATGTGTATAAAGTCGTGATGTTTTTACCTAAGGTTTTTACACGCGTTGCACGCATTCACTAATTAACATAGGTTTGGATTGCCCGTCATACGAGCAATTCAAGTTACGAGCATAGCCACTGAACGGATTAAGTTCACTGAGTGGTGGACTGTCAGGGCCAGCGAGGCCTTCTCTGCTGGCCTTATATATCCTGACAGTATCATAAATATAATAAACTATAATAATTATAAGAACTATAATAAACGTGAATGTCATTTTACATTTATTTTTTACTAGATTTTTATATTTTATATTGTTTGTATATCAAATTATTCTCCATATTCCGTTCTTTTCATGTCATATTATATCCATTTGGTTATGACCCTACAAGTGCTATAATTTTATATTGGAGTTTTTAGCCAATTAGAATTCAGCTAACTTGTGTCGCCACACTATGAAATCTGCCTGCCGCCCTAAGCGCTAGGGCATTTGCTTCAGAAGTTGTGGGCCATCTGTACCATGTGCAAAGACACATGCAAACAGTCTCATACTTTTATAGACTGCTGCAATAGCCAATCGAGTCATAAGCTTGCCATTAGAGGCCTCATGTTGAACACGGCGTGATTGAATGCACACTGCAGGAAGGCAGTTTTATCCTTAGCAACCAAGCTACGTAATAATGTTAGCTTGACTGATCCGCATTAGAGGCGTAGTGTAGCTATTAGCTACCCTGTCCATGAAGGGGAAAGTGTTTGTCCGCCACCTCCAATCAATGAACAATGAGCTTTACCCCTGGCAAAGCACGGCTGGACACACATACTATGGTGCTTTTAAAAACTTTTGGGGACACCCGAGTGGATATACAGTATTGTACATCTCAGTTTGAAGGTTAAGTGAGCTCCTCAATGTGCTACAGTGCTTTTAAAAACTTTGGGGGACACCCGAGTGGATATAAAGTATTGTACAGCTCAGTTCGAAGGTTAAGAGAGCACCTCAATGTGCTACAGCGCTTTTAAAAACTTTGGGAGACACCCAAGTGGATACACTGTACATAGAGGTAAGAATTTAAGCCTAAGCCCAAGCCTGATCTGACCCGGCCTAAAACGTCATTCATTTCATTCTGGTCCAGTCGGGTCTGCTTCTAGCTCAGCTTTTTTTTTTTTTTTAAATAAATATATGTTTATAAAAATGTATAGTAAAATGATGTGTGGAATGTGGATACTAAACTAAGGAATACTTGTTATAAAATAAATAATTTAGATAAAACAGAAAAGGCGCTGTAAGGTAATTGCTATTTAACTACTTTATGAGCCGCAGAGCCAGAGCATGCTCTGCACACGTGAACGCCGCCCTCTTAATAATCTTAATATATCTTTTACCATGTATCTGATTTGCATTATTCTATTTAAAGCCTACTGAGCTGCAGTATTTCTTTGCGTAATTAAGCAAGTGTGCACCAATGACAGATGGCCTTAAAATTTTCCCCGTCAACTCTTAAAAAAATCCATTAATGATGGAAAATTGTCAATTAATGTAACCTCTGCAGACACAGAACTATAAAAGATGTAAATGTATATACAGTCTTGTGAAACTTAGATTTCATTGCAAAAGTATGTTAAGCACATGTGAAGAAATTGACAATAAACTTGACTTGACTTGACTTGACTTGAAAAGGCTTTATTTTGTTAGCATAAATCACCTCCACTTCCCGAGTCCTCACAAATAAAATATGAAATTTCGGGTTTGCTTCAAGCTTGGGCCTGCAAATTAAGTTAATTGATAGGGTTCGAGCTGGGTCGGGCTTTAATACTGCGGGCCTGGGTCGGGTCGGGCTGGATTTTTTAGGCCCGATTTTACCTCTAACTGTACATCTCAGTGCGAAGGGAAAGAGAGCCCCACAATGAAGAGGGAGGAAGAAACATCAGGAGATATTGAAAACAGTGATCGATTGTGACCGCCATTTGTTTTGGTGAATGATAGCAATTTCTTCATGTTTAACATGTTTCTGTTATTTTATTTCATTCATATTCAAAAGATAGTAAAGAAATTAAATGATGTTCTCCTTGCGTCAAGAGCGTTTTCTGACCACTGATGGAAATTTTGTCATTGCTGGACAAATGTTTAATGGTACGTTACTGTTTTTCATCTAACTCCATCATTTATCTGACCAACATTCCCTGGCCTCACATTTGTAATCTCACACACCGTGGACGTCCTATGAGTTCATTGTTGCTTCCCAGGTGTTGCAGAAATCTGGTTAAATTGAAAACTCATTGGAAGTCATTGAACATTTAGTGAGCTGTGAGAGCTGTGACACTAGATGTTGGCATTAATTGCAATTTCCAATATTTACAGTATTGCCCTGAAATAATCTGTTAAGAACAAAATTTACTTCTGAAACTAGACTAACACATTTTTTTAGATTTCATCAAGCCAATGCTATCACATGTAGACTGGATAAAGACATGGCTAAAATTACTAAAAATAAAAGTAATAAAAAAACAACTGTTCCAATACACATAGATAACATAGTGGCTTAAGAAAATGAATTGATGGATGAATAAAAATTTAGGGGTGGGGATCTTTGGCTGTGTCACAATTTGATTAAGATTTTAGGATATCCGATTCAATTCAGAATAGATTTTTGACTCCATTTAGTAATTCGAAACAATTCAATTCAATTGATGAGTTATTCTTCAATCTATAGAAGTGCAAAAAAAATCATTTTATGAGGGTCATCTTTGCAAGACAGAATACCAAAGGGAGACTATGTATTTTTTTATTATTTTATTTTTATTTTCTGCACTATAAGGCACACTGGGTTATTAGGCGCACCTTCAATGAATGCGCTGTTAAAAAAAATATATATATATACATATATACATATATATATATATATATATATATATATATATATATATATATATATATATAAGGTGCATAAGGTGGATGTCATTTGGTTAGAATGTAGGATAATGTGCATCAGCACAGACAACTTAAGTCTTTTGATTTCTATCGTACTGTCATCTAACATCTATACACATAGGGACACAACATCTTCCTTGTGTTTTCCCAGTGACTTCCCACTGTCTGCTGAGGAAAGCATGCGACTTTTATGTCTATGCTTGCAATTTGATTTGCAAGCACAATTCATTCCTCTCTCCATCTCCTGTATTGGTTTCCTAAAAGCTGCACATGGAATCAACTCAAGTAAGTGTTGGGAAACATCTGGAAATGCTTTGCCTCTGTGCTGGAGGTCAACGTCTGGACCAATACAGTTTGTACCTAAACGTTCACAATGTGACAAGCCTTTATAAATCTTCCTGACCAAAGCTGTATACTGTATGGGGAAAGCCCAATGCTATTTTTCATTTAGAATCACATCAGCACAACCCAATCCTCTATTCTCCTCCAGCAAAGCATTTTTTTCTTGCCTTATTGTTGAGGCTTGATGAAATATAACCATCATTTAAGCTATGTGGCGCTTTGTTTTCTCTCTTATTCTCTTCTGAGTAGATGTGTTCGTATTCACCATTCATTTTAGACCATATGAATAAATTAATTAAAATTACAAGATGTTGCGATGTTAATATTTCTTTTCATGATGAATTTCTCCATTCTCCTCCAGATCATCCAGCAATGCAATGTCTTATTTTTAAGAGGCTAGAATTATTCCGGTATTTGGAGCTCACTCCAAGGAGTGAGCTGCATGACATCAAAGATTAGTGAATCACAAAGAAAATAATAATTCGTCCATAACAGCCTATGGAATGCTGGACCATTGATGGTATCCACTCTACCGAATTTGTGGTACAAATATGTGTACATAAATAACCTAAACAACTATATAAAAGGTCAGTCATCGCATATATGAAATGCAAAAGAGCAAGACAGAAAAAGGTTTAGGAGTCATTCAAACTATTTTTCTGCAGCTGTTAGTCTGAGGACAGTTTTGCAGGATCGAGTAGCATGTCAAGTTATGTTTGACAGTCCTCACATCAATTCATCAGAATCTCACCAACACTGCTAACTTTGCAAAACACATATGGGTGGGGTTATTACAGTGGTGGACACATTACATCAAGTGTGCATGCACACAATACAATTCTGTGAACAATGTAATTTTACCCTGGATGCATGACAACTATTCTATGAAGGTGAGCCAGGCCTAGTTTATTTCAACTTTCACAGCACCTAAGAATTTTGAATACGCTCCTGGCCTAAAAGTCTCTGCCACAAGTCATAAAAGAACACCTTTTCTGACACACACATCCACACACACACTCTCACACACACTCTCACACACACAGAAATACAAGGAGAAATGGGCATAAGACCCAGTGTAGAGAGAGGAAAAATGTCATGATGACAGAGTTTCATGATTCACACCTTGCTTTGTGAACATTTTTCCTGCATGAAATGAATGAATTATGTGTCTAAAAGGGCAAACATGTAGAAGAAGAAATCACGCTAACTTACAGCTGTTGGCACATATTCGTAAATTTCTAAACAAGTAATAGAGGTGAAGGCATGTTCAAATGATAGCCAACTATACATGCCTTTAGAAATAACAGATGTGCATAAGTGCTCTAACCTGGGGGTCTACCCTTTTGAGATTAAACAATGAATGTCTTATAATTTTGTGCGTCTCAACCATAGTAAAAAAGATAAGTTAATATTTGGCCCTGCTTATCATCAGCACTTGTTTTTGGATACCCCTTCGAACCTGGATAATTGTACTGATGTCCAAAGTGGCTCAGCAAAAAAACCTTTGCGTGATATTCGACTCATCTTTCTCTTTTCAAACAAATATGAAGCACACAATGACAATAGTGTTTATTCACCTTCACCATTTTGCCAAAATTCAAGATTCAAGATTGAAGACATTTATTGTCATATCTATAGCTGGAGCACACAATGAAATTCGTATTCTGTTCATTTCCCTGAGCAGCAGACTACAATCCACAATCAAGCAATAAAAAGCAATAAACAACAAAAAGAGACAATAGTGCTAATAATGTAGTGTAGAATATCATGTAGCGCATAATTTTCAGGACAAGATTTTGTTTATGCATGCATTAGGAGGCAGATTAGTTGGTGAGGGATTTGTTGAGAATCCAGATGGCTTGTGGGTAGAAGCTGTTTGCTAGCCTGGCAGTCCTGGCCCTCAGGCTCCTGTAGCGTCTGCCTGATGGCAGCATTTCAAACAGATCGTTTTGTGGGTGTGTCTTGTCCTTGATGATGTTGTGTGTTCTCTGCAGAACCCTGGTGTGGTAAATGTCCTGCAGTGAGGGTAAGGCTGCTCCACAGATGTGCTGTGAGGTCTTAATCACATGCTGCAGAGCATTGCTGTCTTGTGCCGTGCGGTTGCCATACCAGACTGTGATGGTGGTAGAGGACAATTTGCATTGTGTATCTGAAGAAGTTGTTGAGTCTTTGCTGACATGCCACATTTCTTCAGTCTCCGCATAAAGTACAGTCTCTGTTGGGACTTCTTGATGATCTTTCAAGTGTTGTGGGACCAGGTGGAGATCCTCACTGATGTAGGTGCCGAGAAATTTGAAGACTTTAATTCCCTCCCATCAATGAATAGTGGTTTGTGTGGCTCCACCTGTCAACTTGGGTCTATGATCAGTTCTTTCATTTTGTCCATGTTGAGGTGGAGATTGTTGCTGCGACACCAGGACACAAGGTCTGCCACCTCTTTCTTGTATGATGTCTCTACCCAACCAGTGATTAGCCTGATGACTGTAGTGTCGTCTCCATATTTCATTATGCTGGAGGTAACACAGTCATAGGTAAAGAGTGTGTAAAGCAGGGGGCTCAGCACACAGCCCCGGGGTGTCCCTGTGCTTAATGTCCTGGTGCTGCATGTGCAGCTGTGGAGTCTGCCTGATTGGGGTCTTCCAGTGAAGAAGTTGAGCACCCAGTTGCAGAGGCGGGGTGCCAGACCAAGTACAAGTAGCTTGTCCAGGGATGACTGTGTTAAACGCTGAACTCTAATCAACGAAGAGCATTCTTAGTTATATGTCACTTGAAGCAAGTGGTGACAGTGGCTCATGCAAGTGACAGGTTAAAGACACACAGCTAGCGCTGATGAGCAAACCCTGAGTGCACTACCAGGGATGTTATCTGGGCCGGCTGCTTTCCGCGACGTTGCGAACCTCTGCTTGTGTCACAATTGGGGGGTTCCTGTGCACACTCCAAACCTAGCATCCTTCTCTGCTGATCACGATTCTTAGCGTCAGGGCGAGCGTACTACTCATTCAGCTCATCTGGCAGTGTGGCTTGGCTGGATGTCACTGTGTTGCTCCTCTGTCAATAGTCCGTGATGTGCTGAAGTCCTTCCCACATTCGTCGAGGTTCAGCAGTATAGTAATGGCCCTCCAGTTTCTGCCTGTACTGTCTCTTGGCCTCTCTGGTGTCTCTACTCAGGTCATATCTGATCTTTTTGTAGTCCTCAGTGGTGCCCGAAACAAAAGCATATGCGTCCGTACGTAATTTGATCCTCACATCACAGTTTATCCAGGGCTTTTGGGGAGGATTGTTGGATCTTTCACATCTACTACCGTTGAATAACGCTGTATTGTTTACATACCTTTGTGAAAGATTCCTGCATGGTCGGGGATGAACCGGGATAAACACACCTGCAAACGTTCATCTCGTCAACAAAACAACAAAAGTGATTTATTGCCAAATTGTCTAATGCAGTTTACAAGCCATTTGTCCAAAACAGATCTCTACATCATTCCCATGTCACAGTAAGAATGATGCCAGTTTGTCTTCTGCTCCCGTCTTTTGTATTCGCCGGTCCACCAAAAGGGCTGGTCCCATGGCCAGGTCCAAATGTTGAGTTGTTTCCGGTCCTCTGCTGCCCCCTTTCAGGTGGAGGGTTCGAATCTCGCCACCTCAGAACCTTGGCGAACACTCCTGGAGATACATTGGAGTCCCCCACAGTCTGAGAACGGGGGGCATCAGTTGACTGGTATGTGTATTTGAGTGTATTTGTGGAGACGCTTTCCTTCACTTCTAGGTGTTATGGCGTCCATCACAGCAGGAAGGCCTCCTGGGGGGTGCCCGGACCACAATGCCCAACTCATCTTATTACAAGTCAAGAATGAAGAAGAAGCTACCAATCTATATTACACTATGTATGTTCAGTGAAAATTACTGAAAGCTTCTTTATCATATGTGAAATTACATAAATCCCTTCAGGATATATTCTGAGGCATTTAGTACTTCGGTCGGGTAGAGGAATATGGAGATGTGATCAGCTCTTCCAAAGTGATGCCTTGGGACAGCTTTGTAAGCACCTTTAATGTTGCTACAGACTTGGTCTAGGGTGTTATTTTCAATCTTTGGAAAGCTTATGTGCTGATAGAGCTTAGGATAAACAGTCCTGAGGTAGCAGTGCTGGAAAGTCCCCGCTGTGATGAATAAAGCATCCTGCTGTTTGATCTCATGTTGGTTGATGACGTCATAAAGCTGGTTTAGCGCACTAGTGTTGTTAATTTGTGGTGGAATGTATACGGCCGTTATAAACACCGTGCTGAACTCATGAGGCAGATATAATTCAACCCTATTCTGTCTCCTAGCTATACTGAAACGTTAATTAATGTGTTTATGTCTCGCCTTGAATATTGTAACGTACTGTTTTCACGACTTCCCATGTCTTGCATCAAAAGTCTGCAGTCAGTACAAAATTCAGCATCAAGACTCCTGACTAAGACGAGAAAGTTCGATCATATTACCTCGATACTAGCCAACCTGCATCTGCTTCCAGTAAACCATAGACATGATTTTAATGTGTTGTTAATTACCCTATAAAATGTTACATGGTTTAGCTCCTTCCTGTCTCGTCATCTTAGTATCTTAGTATGAAATGTCCCTACAACTTCAATCAAAAAACACGGTTTGTTAATGACCCCACAGGCTAAAAAAAAAAATATATATATATATATATATATATATATATATATATATATATATATATATACAGTCAGCCCCCGGTTTACGAACACCCTCTTTTACGAACATTTCAACTTACGAGCGTGGACCGCAGAGTATTTTGTCCCCCACTTACGCACAAACCTTCCGTCTTACGAACAATATGACATGCCGGCCATTGTGTTGAAGCATTTATTTTCGCTTAGCTACGTCAAACTAATTTGGAAGCTGACGCTTATCACGGCATCGTCGAACACTATTGCTCTTACAATGTCACAGTCACTGTCTCAGTCACGGTGTCAGTCACGGAGTCAGTCACAGATGCTATTGGCCGGCGTCACGTCAATCACGTCAATTTCGATCACAGAAATCCCGATATGCTATTGGCCGAACGCCTTTATCTAGCTTGATGGCACAGCTGGTCGGGACGGAAGGAAGGAGAGAAAATCAGTCAAAAACGGAAGGAAGGAATGTAGTGAAGACTTTGCAAACTTTATCTGTTAGACATGGCTTCTAAAATTGCAAGTGGCGGTAAAGAAAGAAGTAAGAGGATGATGACAATAGAAACCAAGCAGGAGATAATAAAAAAATACGAAGGAGGCACACGCATAGTTAACCTTGCTCTGAGTATGGACGTAACCGCACGGCAATCTTCTAAGGGCAAGACTTTCCTTGCCGGGAGACGGACCTCGCTCAACAACAAAATGGAGAGGCTTCTTCTATTATGGATTAAAGAGAAGGAAATCGCCGGTGATATGTTTTAGTTTGAGAAAAGTTCTTGTTTAAGAAAATAAATCAATAAATTCTGCGGGTTGGTCTCTGCTCACCTCTGTCTTCACTTGGCTCAAGTCACGTCGCCCCAGAGGAAAATGTCATTTATCCTTTGTGTATCCATGTTAATTTAATTAACTGCAAAGTAGATTATGGCAATGATTTTATATATTTGTGTATATTCGTGATGGTTATAACTATGATTTCACCACGTTTTGCCAGTCAATGTGTACGTACAATTGACTTGCCTTAGCTACATCAACGAAATCATCTGCTCACGCACACCACGGTACCGCTGATATGCTATTGCTCTTACAATGTCACAGTCACTGTTTCAGTCACGGTGTCAGTCACGGAAATGCCGATATGCTATTGGTCGAACGCCTTCATCTAGCTTGATGGCACAGCTGGTCGGGACGGAAGGAAGTAGAGAAAATCAATCAAAAACGGAAGGAAGGAATGTTATTAAGACTTTGCAAACTTTATCTGTTAGACATGGCTTCTAAAATTGCTAGTGACGGTAAAGGAAGAAGTAAGAGGATGATGACAATAGAAACGAAGCAGGAGATAATAAAAAAAAAAATACGAAGGAGGCGCACGCATGGTTAACCTTGCTCGTGAGTATGGACGTAACCGCTCGGCAATCTTCTAAGGACAAGACTCCTTGCCGGGGGACGGACCTCGATCGACAACAAAATTGAGAGGCTTCTTCTATTATGGATTAAAGAAAAGGAAATCGCCGGTGATAAGTTCTAGTTTGAGAAAAGTTCCCGTTTAAAGAAAATAAATCAATAAATTCTGCGGGTTGGTCTCCGCTCCCCTCCGCCTCCACCCAGCTCAAGTCACGTCGCCCCAAAGGTAAATGTCATTTTTCCTTTGTATATGTTATTTAATTTAACTGTACAGTAGATTATGTTACTCATTTTTAATATGTGTAGTCGACCGGTCTTCTTACAAATCCGGAGAAGCAACATTTGCCAACTTTTAAACACGGAACTGGAGAACTCGCTAAGGGAATTGGGACTGCTACGCCGGCCTGCTAATTCACCGGACTCGCCTGCTACCCCTCCCCCGGAAAGGAGGCGCCGGAAGCGGTGCGCCAGGACGAGGAAGCGGGGCAAGCGCGGAGATATCCGAGCTAGGCTAGAGGCTAACCCAACTCGCACGGCCAGACCATCTATTCTTTTGGCGAACGTTCGTTCACTGGACAACAAAATGGACGATATCCGACTTCGAAGATCAGCAAACCGAAAAGTGAGTGACTGTTGTGTATTAGTTTTCACGGAAACCTGGCTAAATAGTAACATTCCGGACTCCGCTATACATCTAGAGCAGCTAACATGGTACAGATCTGACAGGGCTCTCGCAGAGGGAGGGGGGGGGGGGTCGCATGGTGGCGGCGTGCGTGTTTGCATCCGCGAAGCGTGGTGCCAGGATGCCACTGTAGTATACAAACACTGCTCACCTCTGGCGGAATTCATGATCGTGAAGTGTCGCCTCTTCTACTTGCCAAGGGAGATAAGTTCAATACTGCTGGTCGCTACCTATATCTCCCCAACTAACAACAGCAACAGAAGTGCGGCGCTGAACGAACTGTACCAGGCTATCAGTGAACAACAAACGGCTTCATCATCCTCGCGGGGGATTTCAACCATGCTACCTCTGGCGGAATTCATGATCGTGAAGTGTCGCCTCTTCTACTTGCCAAGGGAGATAAGTTCAATACTGCTGGTCGCTACCTATATCTCCCCAACTAACAACAGCAACAGAAGTGCGGCGCTGAACGAACTGTACCAGGCTATCAGTGAACAACAAACGGCTTCATCATCCTCGCGGGGGATTTCAACCATGCTGATCTCAAAACTGTTCTCCCGATGTTTCATCAACAAATCCACTTAGCGACAAGAGGACATAACATTTTGGACTGTGTTTACACTCAGCACAAAGGAGCGTAGAAAGCCACCCCCTCCCCCACATCGGCGCCTCTGACCACCTCACTATTATGCTAATGCCTGCATACAGACCAAGAGTGAAAGCCATCAAACCTGCATTGAAAGAAGTAAGCGTGTGGCCACAGGAGGCGACCTCAGCCCTACAGGACTGCTTTGAGTCAACAGACTGGGACATTTTTAAGGAAGCAGCCACCTACAACGGCATTACAGATAATGAGGAGTACACAGACACAGTGACCTCCTACATCACCAAATGCATGGACGACGTGACCCACATCAAGAGGATCACCACACGGGCCAACCAGAAGCCATGGCTAACAGGAGATGTCCACAGGCTGTTGAGGGCCAGAGACAAGGCCTTCAAAGCCGGGGAGAAATCAGCCCTGAGAACAGCAAGAGCCAACCTGTCCCGTGGCATCAGGAAAGCCAAACAAGAATACACAAACAAGATAACTTCTCACTTCAAGGACAGCAAGAATGCACACAGCCTATGGCAGGGCATTCAGGCTATCACAGACTACAAACCTGCACCACAAAGCTGTGAGAGCGACATCACTCTGCTCAACAACCTAAACAGTTTCTTTGCACGCTTTGAGGAACAGAACACCACCTGCCCACAGAAAACACCACCACCTCCGCACGACCAGCCTCTGTGCCTGTCTGCTGCCAGCGTGAGGAGGACACTCTCTGCCATCAACACCCGGAAAGCAGCAGGTCCAGACAACATTTCTGGCAGGGTGCTGAAAGACTGTGCAGAGGAGCTGAAAGATGTTTTTACAGACATCTTTAACACCTCCCTGAGGCAAGCCATTGTGCCATCAGGCTTCAAAGCTGCCACCATCATACCTGTGCCAAAGAAATCCTCCCCATCCAGCGAGAAGAGTGATCATTGCCTCACTCCCCTTCCTGAACCAGTTCTGCAGGTATGTAGTCGATTCTTGCTGCCTTCCCTTGTTTAAGTGCTGTTATTGCTGTTTCAACTTCCTCACATAGTATTGGATGGCAGGCATCATCTTGACTTGTCCGTAGGCCCTGTAGTACTGCAGTGTCTCCATTGTGCTGATAGGTGTACAAGTCAGAGCAATATTCTGTCCATCACTTCTTTTTTCTCAGTAAGTGTCTTTCCTGATTTGATCTGTATGCTCGAGGGTCTCCCTTGTTTTTATGTGGTGAGGCTTTTCACCACTTGGTATGATTTCTTGGTGTTATTTCTCATCAAGTTTTTCTCGATGTCTCTGCACTGGTTTTCTATCCAATTTTCTTTTGCTGTTTTCATCTCCTTTTTGACTATGTTGTTACCTTCCCATACTCCTGGGTTCCTTCTGGGTTGTCTTTCTTTTTCTTCAGTTCTCATCTTTTGTCACATAGATCTACAATCTCACTTGTTACCCACGGCTTTTTGGGACGTTGGTGTTTCCCCAAGACCTTATTTGCAGCCTCTATCACTGCTGTGTTGAAGGAGATGACAGTTGTCTCGAGGGCCACGTCCTCATCCAGGACAGTCAGAGGGGCGAACTTTCCAATCAGTGCTTGAAACTCTTCTCTTATTTCAGGGTCTTTCAGTTTTTCAAGGTTGAAGCGTAGTCGTGTGAACTTGGGCTTGTTGAACTTGGGCATCTTCTTCAACTGCAGTTTGATAGTCATCAGCCCTAAAGCATGGTCACGTCCTTTATCTGCCCTCGGGAAACTGCGTGAAAGCGCTTTTGGATCAGGATGTAGTCGATCTGGTTTTGTGTGTGGCCATCTAGCTGGTGCCAGGTCCATATTCTTAAAGGTTTGTGATTGCCAAAAGTGTTCACTATGACCAGGTTGTTGGTAGTAGTCAACTCTAGTAGCCGAAGACCACGTACATTTGTCACAGAGTTGCAGGATGTTCCATTGGTACTCTGCCAGCTTGGTTGAGCATCTTCTCCCACTTTTGCATTGCAGTCACCTGTCGGGTAATGTGGCTGTAGCAGGCTGATGGCAATGGCGACGCATGGTGGTGAACGCAGGTAGTACAGCGAGGTGATGGAATATTGCGTCATGTAGATGTAAAATTACCGTGTAATTATTGGCTTAAGATACCCGTCAGAATTGGCCTCGACTGGAATTAGATAACAATTTGTTCAAGTAGAAAATCAGCAGACACCAAATCATCTCTGAAGACAACCAATGTTAAAGAAGTCCACGAAGTCAACTCATAATGAAGACACATTGTGAGGCCATAAGATCAAAGCAAGCTTTTAGCAATAGTCATGCTCACTATTACTCTGTAACTGCCATTGAAGAAGTGTTAATCACAAGTGTTAAGAACTATGTTCATGTTTATTCTGTTAATGTGCACATATGCCATCTTATTGCCCGTTTAGCCTGATTTGAACTACTGTATGTAACCTTGATTGAACTATGGTTGAGTCATTTACTGAAAAGTCCACAGTGGAAAGTTCCTAATCGGCCAGCTCAGATACTGAACTGCCGGGTCCAGATACCTATATACAGATCTCTATATTTACTGAAAAGGCTACTGCTAAGGCCTTGAGTTGAGATTAGTCATGTCCGATTAGAAGTGTTCAAAGTGTCATTGTGAAACTTCTGGTTTCACTATGAATGTCGAGTCAGCGGGTTGGAGTACTATAAAAAGCCCACTACCCAAGGCTCGTCGCTCCCTTTTTGCCTATATCCATATCCGAGTGGTCGTATAAGACTGCTGAACCCCATTCTGGTCTTAACAAGTGCAAATGATCTTTCAGGAGAGGAGCTGTCACAAAATTGTGTAATTATTCTTCTGTCTTGTCTCAAAGGTTACTCGACGAGGCGGCGGAATAGAGTAAGACGGATAGACGCTTTTGACATAAGGCAGTGAGCACCAGAAAGAATCTTCTCCGACACCGACTTACGCAGATGTTCGTCACCCGGCGATGCAGCGTTAGAGCTGTGCTGGACTAACGGGACGTCTTAACCCTTTAAACAGAGAGTCGGTCAGGACTGTTAGTTGTCCTTAGATGATTGACAGGACTGCGGTAAGAGCAGATCAGTCACACCTTCCACGACTAAGACATTTTTCTTGTTTTTTTCATCGATGACTGCCTGGAGTAGATTGTAGAAATCCTCTACATCATCACTGTTTTCTGTTGTTGGGTCATAGACTTGGCGTCAGGTGATATTGAAGGGGGATGAATTCAGGCAGATGGTGATCAGTCAGCTGGAGACAGGGCGGCACCCTATGACTGTGCCCACGCTGTCTTTGTGGACAAGAAAGCCCACGCCATGTTTGTGTTGGTCGTCCTTCCCACTATAATACAGTTAGTGTCTATCAGTTGTCAACTCCCCTATGTTCTTCCACCACATCTCACACAAGCCCAATAGATTACAGAGGCAATTTTCCATCTCGTGAATAAGTTTTCAACTTTTCCATCGTGACTTAGAGTTCTAACGTTCCAGGTGCCAGTCACCATGTTACTTCTGGCACGAAACCTAGATCTTGTGGCACCAGTAGCATACTTATCGCCTCCGCCCTGGTGAACGGCGGCTAGTGTCGTCCTTTACCCGGGCAATAACCGTGCCAGTATGGGGTTGGTTGTCTTTATCATGGCGTATCTTGGGCAAGATGCTCTGGTGGTGCCCAACCCTCTCCAAACCGTTAGCCCCGGTCAAAGTCTTCGTAACTTGAGGAATCGACCTGGCCCCAGACACATAGCCGTTGAACTTGCGACAAGTCTCGTCCGCCCTGGCCGTTGACCTCCGAGGTGGTTCTTCTGCCCAGTGATGCAGTGTCAGCATCACCCCCACATGTGGTTTAGCTGAGCGGTCACCAGGGTATGGTACTACCTCTCCCCAGAGCCCCCTATACTCCCAAATGGCGGGCCACAGTCGCCTAACTTCTCCCTTTGAGAAATATCACCTTCTCAGCAATTATCATCATTTTTTGATGGCGTTGATGGTTTTGGCTCAGTACATGCATTCGCAGGAGCAGCACACTTGGGAGCTATTGCAAGAGTTCAATATGTAATGAAAAAAAAGTCTGATCCCCCTCCGTATCACAGCTCGCCTCCAGCTCGTCCACCGAATCTGGTGCATTCCCTGCCAGCCAGGCCTCAGTAAAATGCTAGTCGGAGTTCTTAGCTCGTCGCCCAAGGCAGCGGACGCATGCTGGCTGGCCAGGCACAGGTGGCAGCAGTCCAGCCATTTCACCCTAGCGTGCCTCATGACTTTCTTCATGGCTTCCTCCCTCATTGCTCACCCCCGCCCCAGCTGTAATGGCTGCCGACCGCTCACGCCTGCAGCCGGAGCTGCTACGTCATCCAGGCGCAACAGGTCCGCGCCAAGGTACGCAAGCCAAGTGAAAGTTCACCGATGAAGGTTCACTGATGAGTGCCCTGCTGCAAAAAACAGCGTCTACGCCGGGAGAGCGAATAGAAGACGGCAGCCACAGTGGGTGCCATCTTTAACAAAAAAAAGTAATTATCATTTCAAATGATTTGTCCATGAAGTTTTATGAGCAGGCAATCTTTAACAAGACTGTACGCTAAATTACAAGTGGCAATTTAATCTAAGTGTCACATCTTAGCATGGTGAAATAGGAGGAGCAAGGGGACCCAAAAAATGCAGGAAAACTGAGAAATATGTGGCTCAAAAAAGGAAGTTTTAGCAAGAAAATCTTATCACGGGGGTATTCCTATCCCCATTAACTGCGAAAAACATAGGGATCACTGTACTATTCTTGTGTTTGTGCAATAATATCTTCTACATGCTGGAGTCTACCCCAACCTTCTTCGGACATTGGATGGGGTATAGGCTGAGCTGGATGCTAGTTGAGGAAAAACAAAGACAACAAATGTAAATTCTCACAAACATACCTATGGACAATTTATAGAGTTCAATAACCCTACCAAACATATTTTTGGAATGTAGGAGGAAAGGGGAGTGCCCAGAAATTTTAGACAGGCATGGGGAAAATATGCAAACTCCACACAGGAGGACCAGAGTGAACCCACAACCTCCACAAGTTAGACGGATTTGCCAACAAGTCTGCCACTGTTCCAATCACACTACCACTAACAATTTCTATAGATTGGAGCATTACCTATCCTGTTGATAATTCCCTCATGCTTCGGCTGCCTGTTTTCTGAGTGCAATGCATTAAGATGACTGTTTTAACACAAACATCGCAAATCATATTTCATTCTGAGTAATGTTGTTAACACCATCACTGGTGGAAAACATCAGACATTATTTTAAGAAAAATCACAATCATTTAAAATGTACAGATTTGAACAAAAAGTGTGTGAAGTAAAATTATGTTAAAAATGTCAATTTTACAGTTCACTCATTGGCCATGATTTTGCACAGATACATGCAAATAAATCTTATGAGTAAATAACAGCCATATTGGTCAACATGTTTTCTGATGATCATGCTCTTACAGTATATACTGATAACTATTTTTTTTGTTTTTATGTTATAATTTTCTTTTGGGCTTTAAAGAAATAGCTCTTTTTCATGGAAAATCAGGAAAAGCTTTGCCCGATGAAGTCCTAGCATCATAAATCCTGGTGCTGACCTGTATATTAGGTTCTTAAGCTGTGTTTACGAGCATGAGCAAATCAACTTCACCGCAGGTTATTTACACATTTCCTTTGGCAGGCTTTCACTGCTTTAGTGGTGCTCAAGTTCACTGCTAAATGGCTTGATTGTTAAAGTGGAGCTCAACTCTGACACACCTGTATCCCCCTGCCATGCATACACATACACTTTCAGGTTATTTATGGTACAAGTGTACAGGTATGTTTTGTCCAATTAAAGCTGCGTACTGGCCTCTCTCTTCTGTATTTCTATCACAGGTGACGTGTGTGATGGGTGAGAGCCATCGATGGAACTGAAGTGGTTTCTGTCATGTTTACTTATACTATACTTTTTAGTGATTGTGGTTTGTCAATGGAGAGCCCTACGGCCCTTGAGCTAAACCAAGTTGAAATAAACATAAAATACATAATGAAGAAGTCTGCATTGTGTCAGGTTCACCAAGCCAATTACTGTCAACCCGAGCGTTTGTCTAAAAGAAAGAGAGAAGGCAACGGTTATGCTCATGCATGAGGAGAACGAGACAGGACCACAAAGGCTGCAGTGCTGCCGCGCTCTGAGGTACTTCCTCGTTCTCCCTAGTTTTATTATTTAGAGGTCCCTAGGTTACATGTAGGTTCCGGCCCTAAAGGGTAGAGATGCATGGGGGAGCGATGTATGTGACCGGAACCCAAATTCTTGTAATACATCTTGTGACAGCTAAGCGCGCGCGTGTAGGTGTGTGGCTCAATGCAGTATGCAGCAACACGTTCCAGTAAGAAGGGTGCTCGGGTCCACCGCATTTCTCCACCCGACTTCTTCTTTCTTGGGGAGCCTTCCAGGTGACCCTGGTCCAGGATGTTGTTCAATTGTTGCTTGACAGGCCCTGTCTGAGAAAAACTTCAACAACCACCAGCACACGGCCTCGAGCACTCTTGTCATGAGTGGAACATGTTGCTATCCTAATAATAAGGACAGGGTGTCAAATGTATAATCACATTGAATCAAAACATCAATAAATCACTTCATCAATCAACATAACATCTAATCAACATAACATCTAACACATGGGTGATTAGTACATGTGCTCTACTTCCCTGAGTATTACTGATTGCTACATTAAGGACCTAAATCGACATGGTCCTATTTGATTGACACATCTGATTAAAAACATTGATTAAGTACACAATATATATGTAAAGGATTCCTAAATTTCTCCAACAATTTTAAATTTTCCACTTTTAACTGCAGACATTTACATGTTTACATATCACTTTTGGTGGAATGGGGATTTAACAGCATCCAAGCTAATAAATATTTTCCAGATGAATTTATCCAGTTGATCGTTTTGCTCTCTATTGACAGTTGGCACACAGCTATGAATTACATTAGCGTTTTGCTTGTTTTCTTATTTTAGGACTGTTTTGTAATTAAAAGAATGCACGGAAATCATCTGAAATGGCCATATATGTACTGTGTACTTCAAGAGATCACAAATTGAGATCTTGATGGGTAAAGGGAGTAATGTTGTAAAGTGTAATAAATAACCGATGTTCCAATGTTTGTGTCTCATCCTGTATTCGCCAAAAGTGGTCACCCCAGATTAGTTACGACAGCGCAATTCAGGGGAGGAATACAACATCAAGTTGTTGACAGGGCCATGCCTTACTGAGTGATATGCCAGATTCTTATAGTGGTTGGTAAAATTGAGTTTTCTTTTTCTGAAGTCAAATAGAAAAAGGCCAACACGGATATTTATTTTAGCCAGAAAGGGTCTCTGATTGGGAATCCGGCAATGAAAATGGCATGACTGATTTGACAGACTAAGAAACCATCGGATTGCATTGTAGAGCTGACAGGGCGACGCTGGAGGCTGCTGCTTTGATCAGATTCTGACATTGAGTGCTTTTGTTGCCATCAATAGTCACTAAAGGATTGATGGATTATCAGCCGGGCCGATTATCAGGGTGATATCTGCCATATTGTTGCGGAATCCGCCTTTTATGTTACTTACAGCTGATAAAGTTTGTCATTTTATGCCTCTCATTATGCAATTGTAAAAAGGAGATTAGGGCCTTACTACCCTGAGAACTATCCGCTCTGGAAGTTTAGCAGGCTAAGGTCAGACCTGTTTAATTGGAAATACCTTGTGCTGTACAACAGCGCTTCACTGACAAGGCAGCAGCATCTGATTGGTTAGCCTTCTGATACCTTCTGATATCACGTTGATAGAGCAGCTGAGTGCAGTGGAGACGCAACGCAGTATGTGGAATCTAGGGGTAAAACCAATCAAATTTCTCTATCAACGACTATATCATTGCTAGGCCTCCAGGAGCCAAGAAGGAGCATGATATCTCTGACAGAAAGTTTTCGAAGGTTCTGACAAGAGAATATTTGAGTCTCCCACTTCTGTGTGAAGAGAGACAGAAGCTGAGGGCTCCCAGTGTCGTAAATGGTGAGCTCATATTTTAAGTGTGTAACGCTTCCAAAGAGCTTACAGTAATTTCAGATAATTGGACTAGTGCTAAGTTCGTCTACTAGAGAAGTGATTACATAGAAACCAAATAAATGATCGCAGACCAGGCAAAATAAGTTGAACAGCCGGCTTATTTTAGTTGAATAGAAAAACACACAGTTAACATACAGCAACAAACACACATATAAACAGAGAATTCAACATGAGTTTGAGAAAATACAGTATTATTTCCCTCTTCTGTTGATTTTGGTTATCTATCTTGTTTCTTTGAACTTATATAGTTTAAATGGACTTCTTTCTCAACCAGGGTTGTTCTATTATTAAATTCGAATTTTATGTCTTTTAATCTATTTTGAGTACACTCTAATTTCAACCATTTAGTATTTTTGTTGTGTAACAAAAGAATAATACTTCACAGCATTACAAAGGGAATACAAGCGACAACGTTAAAGTCCAACAAATTTGCGAATATGTAACTTCAAATGTTCAATGTCTATAGTTCCAAGATTAAATCCCGATTTATAGTTCTTCTGGCGTCCTGAATGTTCAATCCTTATGACTGTAATCCACAGTGATGAAGGAAAAAATTGATATATCCTACCAGGTTCGAAAAAATGTTCAGTTTTGTCCAAGTGTTCTTTTGCTCCCGCATGAGGCACAATCCACGGAGCTCAAGGGTAGCTCGCCATCTTGAAATCGCACAACTTGAAGTCCACTGTCAAAAAATATATCGTTCAGTGGGTTCTGAACCGATTTAAAGATGTGGGAAAACAAGTTGTGAACGGTACAAAAATCCTTCTTCATGGCAAAAAGAATTAACAAAAATTTCCATCGACTTTTCTCTGTGGTTGCTCAAACGTTTCTCGCTGTGATACAAGTATACACGCACTATCTTGCAACAGCCAGAACCAAGAGAGAAAGTCAAGTGCGCAATCGTGGTCACGTGCGTCATCCTGCTAAATACAAATTAAGAAGGGTCGTTTAATTATTTAAATTTACCATGAAAATAATAATACCAAATTATATTTGGAATGTTTTAATCCTTTAACATGCTTTTCAGTCATGTTAATCCATTTTGTATTTACAAGGAAAGTATTTTTAATGGCTATTTTATTAATAGCCTTTTACTTTGGGAGGTCCATCTTAACCAGGGTTACACCCTCCCCACTTACTATAAATCTATGCAAGTCCCTTTGCATAATGCACAAGAATGCACAGGTTAAATGACTTTTATCTCGTGAGTTTCAATAGAACCAGTAACAGCTTCACTTAAGCTCTGGAACAAAGTTTGAATTATACTAATAAGGGATTCCCTAATTGAGGATAGGTCAATTGTTTGAGTTTCGCTCTCTCTCTTGAAGATCTTCTGACAACTTGTTCTGTTTCAGAAATAGTTTCTTCATCATTATCTTTCAAAGATTTTGTTTTATTTTCTTCAGTTTGGTTTGTCTCTTCATCAGTCTTTAAATTTGGGGCATCGCCCATTTCATTTGACTTAGTATTTGGTTCTCTTTCAGCTTCAAGTGTAAGTACATTCTCTAGTTCTGGTGACTTTTCCAATTCAGGCAATCTATCCATTTCAGGTGATTTGTCAGTTTCATGTAAGTTGTTTGAAATATCAAGAACATCTGATTTAGGATTTTCATCAGAATTGTTTGGATGTGGTCTGGGAAGCACTACCTTGTATTCCTCAAGCGACCTAAAGATCTCCCGTGAAGGACCTGAACGGCGAAACAGAGGGTAGTTGTCCTCATCCTCAGAATTATAGTCAAATTCAGGTTCATCGCAATCAGGCATTGTGCGTCGCCATGTGCTTGGTCAACTGGGCTTCTCTGGTAATGCAGGAGAATTCATAGGGGAAGTGGGCAAAAATCCACATGGTAACAAACGGTATCTGTGAAGAGTTCTTGTAGGACCATTTTGATGCTCAGGTCTTACTACATACACAGGCAGGTTATCCTTTTGACTCATCACCACATGGACAATAGACTCCCATCTATCAACCAGGTTGTCTTTACCCCTAAGTCGGACGTTCTTCACAAGCACATGGTCGCCAAGATTTAGGACAGATTCAGTTATGTGTCATATCTGGTTTTATTGCGTTCAACAGCTTTAGTTGCACTTTTGATAGCCAGTTGGTAACTCTTGCAGGTGAGATTTGAGGGCTTTGACATACTGTGAAGTGATTGTTGCAGTTGCTGGTTCAAATGAAGATTAAAGGCAAGGTCTATTGGTAGTCGAGGCTGTATACCAAACATAAGCTCGTAAGGGGTAAACCCTGTACTGTAATGTTTGGAACAGTTACAGGCATAGACAAGTGGCCTTACAAAGTCATGCTAATGACTCTTGTCTTCATCTATTAGGGTACCCAGCATGTTTAGTAATGTCCTATTGAATCTTTGCACAGGGTTTCCTCTGGGATAATAGGGTGAAGCTCTGACTTTCTGTATTCCAATTAGGTCACACAGTTCTTCAATAGTTTTTGATTCAAAAGTCACTGTGTAGTGGATGATAAAATTTTCCCACAGAGCCTTGGCTACAGTTCGAGCCTTTTGGTTTTGTGTAGGGATACCAACAGCGTACTTTGTGAAAAAGTCCGTGATTACAAGCACATTCTTTGTGGCACTGTGGTCTGGTTTGATGGACAAAAAGTCAATGCACACCAATTCGAGAGGTCTGGTAACCTGTTTACCAGGGGTGCAGCTTTTTCTGGCAGTGTTTTTCGCCAAACACACCTGTGACAACTTTTTATTTTTTTCTCTATGTCTGAAGCCATTTTTGGCCGAATGAATCTGGTTCTGGTCAAATCAAGAGTACGGTCAAACCCAATATGGCCCATGTCAACATTAAGACTTTTCAATGCCATGGGTCTCAGGCTTTCAGGAAGATACTGAGTTTCACCTAGGTTCCTCTTCCAGTACAGAACACCATTCTGCAGCTCAAGCTTGTTTAGCTCACGCAGATACATGGAAAGTTGTGGAGAACATTTTCTCTGTCAGATTTTTCGGCGAGCCAGCTTTCACGCAGCAGGCCAAATGTGAATTCGGTAAGGCGGTTATTACCTATTTGGGGAAGGAGGTCGGTCAGGGCCAAGTTCGTCCTGTACTAGCAAAAGTTCAGGCCATTGTTGATTTCCCGGCTCCCCAAACACGTCGTGAGCCCCGCAGTTTTTTGGGAATGGTTGGTTACTATCGAGCATTTTGTAGAAATTTTTCTGACGTTGTAGCGCCGCTTACAAGCTTAGCAAGCCCGAAATCGCCATACCTGTGGTCGGAAGTCTGTCAAACAGCTTTTGAAGCTGCCAAAGCTCTCCTCTGCAGTGCCCCTGTGCTCACGGCTCCAAACTTTGAGCACCCCTTCAAGCTGGAGGTGGACGCTAGTGCGCTCGGCGCCGGTGCGGTGCTACTACAGGAAGATGATCATGGCCTTGATCATCCCGTCTGTTACTTCTCTAAGAAGTTCAAAAAGCACCAGCTACACTACAGCACCATCGAAAAAGAGGCATTGGCCTTGTTATTGGCTTTACAGCATTTCGAGGTGTACCTTGGTTCCAGCCCAACACCAACCGTTATATTCTCTGACCACAATCCGCTCGTGTTTTTGTCTCGGATGCAGAACAGAAACCAGCGCCTGATGCGCTGGTTGCTGTTGCTCCAGAACTTTGATGTGGATATTCGTTACAAGAAAGGACTTGAGAACGTCATTGCCGATGCCTTGTCCCGATCCCATTAATCGCACATTTACTCTAGGGGGTAAATGTCCGATTTTTAGGTAGGGGGGTGTTATGACCCGTGGGTCATATGTAGCTTTTGTATGTTCTGCTGTGTTCTCTTTTGGTTTGTGTGTGTGTGAGTGGGTGAGTGTGCATGAGTGCCTTTTGGTTGGAGTGTGTCAATTATGTGCAGGTGGTGTCATCCCATTGGCTGGCTCTCCTGATTTGCTGCCCTATTTAAACAGTCCACGGATCAAGCTCTCCCTCTCTCTCTCCGGTCATCCCACCGCCAGAAAACGCCACCTCAGAAATTGTTCGTGTGCATCTGTGTTGCTCGCTGTGTTTATGAGAATCTGCACTCATGCACACTCACCCACTCACACACACACAAACCAAAAGAGAACACAGCAGAACATACAAAAGCTACATATGACCCACGGGTCATAACAGTGGCCCAAATACTCCACAGAAGTCTGGAAGAACATACATATTTTAAGTGATAACTTCAGACCATATTCTTTGAGACGATTGAGCACATGGAAAAGACGAGCCTCATGTTCTTCAAGCATTTCTGAAAACACGATGAGGTCATCTAGAAAGACGAGGACTTCTCGTAGGTTGAGGTCACCCAAACATTTCTCCATCAATCGTTGAAATGTACTGGGAGCATTTGTAACACCCTGAGGCATTATGTTGAATTCATAGAATCCTAATGGGCAAGTGAAAGCTGTTTTGTGCTTATCTGTCTCTTCAACTTCAATTTGATAGTATCTGCTCTTGAGATCAAGGACTGAGAACCACTTCTATCCTGTGAGAGTCGAAAAGGCTTCCTCAAAATTGGGAAGTGCGTAGGCATCCTTGATTGTGTTCAAATTCAGCTTCCGGTAATCAAAACAAAGTCTTACATCTCCGTTCTTCATCTTTACCACAACTATTGGCGAGGAAAACGGTGATTCAGAGTCACGTTTTATTCCTTCTTGACTCAGCTCTTTCAAGTGCTGGCATACAGCATCAAGATATTGCGGTCTTATTGGACAAGATCTGTGTTTGAAAGGACTTTCATAACTTAATTTGATTTGGTGCTTAACTTTGTTGGTGCAACCAAAATCTATGTCATGTAGTGCAAATACTTCAGGCATAGAACTCAACTTTTCTGTAATCCGTTCCTTCCATTCAGCAGGAACTGGAGAATTTGGAAAGTTTAAATTCAGCTTAGTGGCTTTCAAGTTAGATTGTGGATTGGGTTGCACTATGTCTTGCACAGCATACATTTTTGCAATGAGACTTTTTGTAGGAGTAAATATGTCTTGCTCACTTTCATTTCTCAAGACCACTGCAAGCTTTTGTGAGCGCTTTTCAGGAAGACTTAGTAATCAATTGGTGACTATAACACCACCGGGCTTGAAGGATGTGGAGGGAGACCCGACCACTATCCACTTCCCTGGCGTTTCAATGTTTACGTGAACAATCCCTTCCAAGACTCGACTTTGGCCTGCAGGAAGAATTTCAGGCTCTTTTCCTGACAGTGTGACAAGCCCAAGACTGCCATTGTCTTCCATTTTGAGTCTTTGTTGTAACACGCTTAGCACCACTCTGTATCCATGTGGAAGGACACTCAGATCTGTGTCAGTCAAAAGAAGACTTTCAAAAAGAGGGTCAAGCTGCATGTTAGTGCCAATCAAAAGAGAGGATTGGAAACTCAAGCGTGTATCTGGAACAAGCAAGGGAAGACACACTGAGTTCAGTTCCAAATACAATCCTTTGGAAAGCTAATATCAACACTAATGTAACCTGAATATGGAACATTTCCATCATTTGCGGCTTCCACTTCCAACAGATCTTGAATTGGATGGATTTCCAGGTGTGAGAGATAGCGTTCGTAGAAGGACTGAGACACTGTGGTCACTTGCAAACCAGTTTTAAGAAGACAATTGGAAGTGGTTTCATTGATTTTAACGTGAACAGTGTACTTTGCTCCAATCAATCCTTTAGGGATTTTCTCAGTGGTAAATCGGTTAGTCAAGAACCTATTTTTGGGTTTTTGTGAACGTTTGGTGAGACTAGTCTCAATTTCAGCACCCATTTGTCCCTCCATGAGTGCTAATTTTAGTTTAAAGTTTAGGTTTTGTTTTTCTTATCCCAAAGTGACTGCTTGTCTTTCAATTGTTTTCTCTTGTCAGTGAATAAAGATGGATTAGGTTCATTTGAGAATGAAGATATGATGTGACCATCTTCTCCACATTGAAAACAGTACCAAGGCTTTAGTCTTTTAATTGCAGCTTGAGGTGACAATGTGGCTGGTTCAGGTTCTTTGGGTTCAGCTTTTGTCTTGATCTTGGCAGTTTAGCTGGATCTTTTCTTATGGCTTTGTGGCTTTAGCTTGGTGATATGGCTCTGGAGTTGTGTGATCTGAGGTCTTAGTTCTGTGACAATGTCATCTTAAGGAACTGATGTTGGTTGTCTTTTCTGAGGTTTACTGTGACGTTTTTTCATATCTGTTGTTGGTTTTTGCTCACATCCTGTAAATACAGTGTGAACCTTAAATGGTGAGCTTTTTACTGCACGATTTTTGGGACTCCAAACATTTCTGTTGGGACCCATAGTTTTTTAGCATTGCTAGTCCCGGAGTGATGGCATCCTTGGTGGATCTGTTTTCTCTGTATGCAAACGGGTAAGAATTGAGGTTCATCGTCAGGTATGCTTTGTTGGGCTGTGCAACTGGTTTTCAAAGTATTTTGTGTTGATGGGCATTGACGGGCCTATAGTCTTTCTCACTGTTAATCGATACCTTTTTATAACCTTTACTATAAAAAACTTTTTTAATCTAGTCTCATTTAAACATATGTTGAAAGTGTTGAAACTGAACAATACTCAGACTAAGGGTCTGCAGTTTTATTTTATTTTAATCAGTAAACCAAACTTTAATGAGTTTCCAATGCAATGTGCTCACATTACCCCTGGTTGGAAATCACTGCGTTTAATGACTCCATTGAATAACAGATGTAGGCTGGTGTTGAACAAAATAATGTTCAAAATAATGTTTTTTACTGTCTTCCTTACATATATCAAGTAATTGACCTGTGTTGCCAGCCATTGCTTGTTGCATACAGTTCTAGTTATACTTAAATACTTATCAAATGCCATGAATATATTCAAGTCACTGTTAATCTTTATGTCATATGAAATTACAGTATGCCAACGAATATGACTAGAGCTCAGCAAATGTGGTCATGCTCCATCCTACCAGTGCAAAAGTTATTGTGAAGCCTTGATATTTGTAATTATCTTGCTCAGTACAGAAATATACTTGTATGAATATACATTTGCATGACATTAACATTGCACACATTGAGTAAATCCTCACTTTTGGGGGGTAGCGGCCATCAAGCTCTCTGAACGCCTGCCACTGCTACTGTAAAAAAAACAAAAAAACAAAAACCCGAAGAAATACTGTATTGGTAAACAGAAAGAATGGTCATTTAAAAATTTGTAAAAGAAATACAATTTGCCTAAAAGTCTTTTTTTCAGATGTTTATGATTAATTGGTTATGTCAGACAAAACCTTCAAAACTTTATTCAACTTTTTTTGTTCAAACATTTTGTTGTCCGTTCCCGTTCATCTGGTGGCCGTAGACACAAGAGACGGGGGAAACCTCATTTCCAGGGCCAGATTTGCCCGTCCGGGTAAATAGCCCTCGCAGGACGGCTCGAAGCGGTGCTTGACTCGGTACAAACGGCAGCGGGAAGGCAGCGCCGGTCTCAACCGTCACTTTTATTTTTGTAAATACAACAGAGAACTGAACAGCACTTCCACAGATGTTTTTATATGTTCACACATTTTTCGCATGCGTCGTCTTTTCTTCACATTCTCCTTCATCTCTCTCGCGTGATCAGCCACTCTCTCTCTCTACGCAACAGTTAAAACAAAAACATTCCAACATTTAAATCTCGGCCCCTGGAAAATAACGTCTTTAAAATCTTATCGGGGCTCCCAGAATCCAACTTTTTCATTTGTAAAATTTTTCCCAGTAATAAACTTACACTACTTTGTTTATCAAATGTAAATGACAAGAGGATTGCAACATAACATTAATGAATGATAGTACAGGAAATGATATATGGTTAAGAGTGCTGACAAATATTATTAAATGCCACATAATTTTATACAAAGATGCATTTAGACTGCAGTATAAAATGTTCCTACAGTATCACCTCACAGTATCATGTGAAAGATGTAAGATAACTGGTAATACCTTATCACAACGATTTTGGGTTTGTTCAAGGGTCCGATTGGTTTAAATGGTACTCCTCTATACTCAAAAGTACAGTATATGCTCTTTTCAGTTTCTCAGATTATTTTCAAATACTGGGTCATCATGTGACTTTTGTGGTTGCTTATGATATGGTGATAGTCATAAGCTGAAAAAAGTTCCTCTTTAATTTGAAACTTGGAGGAGGGAAATTATTGAACTGCTGTACATAAAAAAAGATAAGCAATATTGAGGCAAAGTTTTGTATTGCATGGAAGCCAATTTTAGAATATAAGTGATTCTAATCAATTATAAGTATCTTCTTCTGTTATAATTTGATGAATAAGTATAATTTTGCGTATATAGGATGAGTGCAGTTTTTTTTAGGTGTTTGTGTGTGTTTTAATATATATATATATATATATATATATATATATATATATATATATATATATATATATATATATATATATATATATATATATATATATGTATAACTATTGCAATATAAGTTGTACACAATCATGGGTAAACAAATGTGCACGTCCTTGTACAATGTGAGCGTTTTTTAGTAATTAAGTCTGGAAAATGGATGTATGGACGTTTACAGTATTAACAAACATGTTTGGGCTCAGAAGGATCAGAGTTTGGACCCGGAAGCAGACAGGATACAAAAGTGTAAAAGTAGAAAGTATTCATACACCAAATTCCAACAAGACCACAAATCAAGAAAACGACTGTACTTTAAAATTGAATTTAGAAAAATAATAAACTGAAAAAACAGGCAGGCAGCTTGTTATGACAGCTTGAAAGCTTGACTTGATGTTCTGAGAATGTGCCACTGAAAATCTATGTCTTAAATACTGCCAGATATCAATCCCATATGACATAATAAATCAAAGCAACATAGCAATTGCATGGCAACTGATGCATCTTGGAACAAATCTGTCACAAGAGTAAATGAACCCTAAACGACAAAATAATACAATAAATTGTGTGCATGGCTTTATGACAAAGGAGGTACTTCATTTGTGACTGACACATCACTACCCTCAACAAGTAATGCTAAATATTATGGTAACAACCTCTACTTCTGGGGTCAACGGGTCTGTTCCAGTGATGTGGTTGTACATAACAGATAAGACATAGAGAGGAAGTTCTGTCCCAGTATCAGGATGTCAAAAAGGAAACAGCGGGGCCAGTTAATGGCGTCGACTAAATGACAGCAGATAAGTCCTACGTCCAAAAACTATGCTTATCATAATGGCAAATACTGACCCTGCTGATCTGATCAAATCATAACAAAAATGTACAGTCATAGTGGGGAAAGCAAAGAACACAAATGTGACATAAAATTTCGAGGGATGTAGGAATGTCAAAATGGCATGGGATACTGACATTAAAGAACAATCAATCAATTAAATATGAGGCATTAGAAATTTTGTAATTTTGATACAAAAATACTTGATGAAAAGCCATGTAAGTAATGGATGCAAAAATCATTAAATAATTGAAAAAGTAATGTAAGTGAAATCAATTTAGTCACTTTAAAAAACAAAAACAAAACGAAACCAAAAAGAAATGGCAACACAAATGGTTAGCACATCAGTTTCACAATTCAGAGATTGTGGGTCCTAATTTGCGCTCCAGCATGTTCTCCCCGTGTCTGAAGAGGCTTTCTCTAGTTTCCTCCCTTTTACCAAAAAACACGCATAGCAGGTTAATTCCGTGCTTGTCAATTTTACTTGGCTAAGCCCCCCATAGCCAAGAGAAAAGTTTGCGCACCCTTCCCCACTTGTTGCACTGACTATAAATAAGATTATTATCTGTAAAAATTGTATCCATAAACCTTTATTCTTTTTAACAAAAGAAAACAAATGCAATATAAATCAACTTTCAACAACTGCTAATTATTTTTTTACAGCGTATATACAGGTTACAGATTAGTCTAAAACAGAAAAAAATAACCAAGTGCATCAAAGTAACTAAAACTACAAGAACATAATAAAACATTCTTATTTTATTGCAATTACACTTTACACGACAAAAAAAAGGCTTTTCCTTGGGGTCTTGGGTTCCCACCCTTCACCTCACGCTCCACACCACTATTTAAGAAGCACTGGGTTAATTGCACATTGAACCCAGGAGTGAAGCCTCATAAACAAATTGTGATATTTTTTACTCCTCTTAATGGCACTCTTGATTTAAAATACAGGTGAAATTTAATACATTCATGTTGCACTACTTATTTTTCAACTTACCATCTCAAGGGGAGTTAAAAAAATCTCAGTGGTTCATGAAGCTTAATTACTAAATTGCCCAAAACTATGATTGTGAGTATGAATGATTGTTCGTCAAAGTGTGGTCTCTAGCTGGCTATTTCAGGGTTCAGGGTATACCCCAACTACTGCCCTTAAAAGAGCTGGGAGAGCCTCCAGCTTGTCCGTAACGCTCATGAGGATAAGTAGTTCTGATAGTGGATGGATAGATTAATGTAAAATAGACACATTTTTCTTATAATCAATTTATTCAATGAACAAAGTACAATAGAAAAAAAACCATTACTGATTGTAGAGGTAAAAACCAAAACAAAAATGAAAGTGACAGAACCTAACACTGATTAGCAATAATCGATGCCATCAAAATAGCACAAAACGTGACTTCAAAATGAGCATGCCATCAACTAGCACAGGGCAAAGGTATATAGAAGGGGTAGGAATCTTTGGTTGTTCCACAATTTGATTGGATTCCGATTTTGTGGTCCCATTCTCAATTCAAAATATTTTGATTCAATTAATTAAAAATGATTTCTGTTTCAATCTATAAAATCTACATACGTGCAAAGAATCATATTATGTGGGTCATCTTTGTAAGATAGAATAACAAAGAGAAACAATCTATTTTTTTTTTTTTTTTTTTTTTTACATTTATTAAATTTTGATATGTGAGGAGCATGACTATTTTCACAAAAACACCATGTGGACAACTGCCATATTTTGAAGATAACTGAAAACTCTATAGCTTTTATAGTATAAAAAAAGATGAAATAAAAAATTTTGAAAAAAAAGGTAGAACAAGATACATTGTCATTTCACAGTAAACTGTATCAAAATATTATAGTAATAGAATATAACTGTTGCCCAAATGAAAAAAAATCTGTTTCTAGTACATTTACGACAAACAAGATATGAAATGATTTTTTTCAAGTGAGAAGCCAAAGCATATCAATTTCTATTTTGTTTTAATGGCAATATAATTATCTTTTATATTGATATAAGTCATAGTAAAATTGATTTTTTTTTTTTTGGCACACCACCAGTAAACAATATACACAATGTCGGCACAGAAATTGAGCCAATCAAAACAAACTAGTGAAGGGACTTGTGGCTCTTCAAGTGGAGCCAGTCTTTCAGGTAATAGTTAATCGTAGTAAATAGCTTTTATTTCTCACGTTCAAAATGTCAAGATTTTAGCAATAATCATTGAAGTTGATGCAGAGGATTTGCTTTCGCAGCCCCCATAAAATGCTATGGGCCGGAGTGTGACACCTGTGATCTCGGACATGCAGGACAGACTGTGGCGGGAATGCAGCGTCAGAAAATGGGGATGCTTGTAGTCTCAGTCACTCAAACAATCTAAAGGAAGAGCCAAGAGTATACACGCACTTTGAAATGTGTCCATTGTTACTTGAATCACGTCAACTTTTTTTGTCACAATGGCATACCAGAATGCTTTGCTCAGCTATGTGCAAAGGATTATTAATTTCAATCATATTTAAATAAATAAATAAATAAATATTGCATTACAACCCCGATATATATATATATATATATATATATATATATATATATATATATATATATATATATATAAAACTTAATTCTTCAACATTTCTTTTTACTTCTGCGATTGGCTAACAATCAGTCCAGGATGTACCCCGCCTATTGCTCGAAGACAACTGTGGGTTGAGCGCCAGCAAGCCAGTGACCCTACTGAGGATAAGCAGCTGAAGAAAATGGATAGACACATGCTTATTATTTCAGTACAATGTATGTTAAGTAAGGTTGTGTACATATATGCATTTCACTTTATGACAACATAACACTGAAGCACAGCACACTCATTGACCCAGCCATGATTGGCACTCAGAATGAGGAAAAAATGATTGTCAGTTTTGGTCATTCCAATACATTAACGGCACAGTCTGTATTGTTTTTGCAGCATTCTTATACTTGGACACTCACTCGTCCCTAGCTGCCAACTTAAGACTATGCTTAACTCCTATACTCTAAAGTATAAGGCAGTTCAAATATTTCTCAGCAATTTGGAGGGCCATTTCACAGCAGGAAGCTGACAATTACAATACAACAACGGATGAAAATGAGGGATGAAATTTAATGTTCTGTCTGGCCTAGTCCGTTGTTTCTAAAATGTTTCTCATCATTCTGCGTCTGTCGGCAAAACGGACGTCTGTCAATAACCAACAGACAGCCCACATCTTGTTTCACAGCCAACCTCTGGTTTTACAATAGTGAAATGTCTCCAGCTTAACCTGAGACTCCTGCTGCCTCCCGCCCTTCAATTTTTGTCCCCAACTCATGGATAGCGGCAATGTGTGCCTGCCGGAGGGCTTCAGACACCGGAGAGTGAGGATGACAAGTCGCTGACTCAGCACAGGCGGACAAATGAATGAGCCTGACCTTTGAATTCAGATTGAATGAACACTGGTGGCGAGCTTTCCACACCACTTCTGAATAATAACACTATTTCATCCATCGTACATATGAAATTGTAAAAATAGTTCAACATTGTACTAAAACACAGTATTAGTACAACTTTGTACTTCCATCTTGGCTACGGGCAGTGAAGTGGGCTGTTGTACCTTGCTGGCTTAAACAGAAAAACAAGTTTCATTTATATGTGAAAGCGTCGTGTGTGTTCCATAGTGGTCATATATTTTGTCTTTTGTTGCAGAGCTTTGATTGTTGCCTGAAGGGTGAACAATTTGTATGCATACCTGTTGACAATTGTAATTGACAATTATTACTAGGAGCAGTTCAGAGCAAAGGATGTCATTGGATTATTCTTTTCTCGTCTTTCCTGCGTCATTTCCAGGTTGTTTACCTCTGCCAACTTGTGCTTGCCCTTTGTATCTTGAGTACTTTGTCTTTAATCATTTTATGCTTATTTATTGACCATTTTGAAGATATTATCCGGTGGCGTCCTTCCACAGAGAGTCTATTCCTCATTTGTTCGTATTCATGCATTTTTGCTACCTGATTTCCATTGACCTATCGCCTATGCTGTACTTTCATACAGTCAGTTTTTGGCTGATTTTTAGAGTTTCTTTTCATGATTCTTTGTGCGCATGTTAAGAAAATTATACTATTATTCCACTGCGAGTTGAGGTCCTTCTGTAAGAAAAATGTTCATTGTATAACAGAAAGCTGCACACATACAAATGACTAGCAGACTCATACAGCCACATCTTATGCAAACTCAACTGCCAATGAGCATTAGTCACACTCTGACACATGATCTTGTCCTAGAATACCTCCAGTTAAATTTCACTGTCATGTTCTGTTGGTGTTTGTTGGTTGTTGTGGTTTGCTATTGGGATTTTCTGTTCTTTTCTGTCTTGGGGGTTTTCTGGGGTATTAATTGTGTTTGAGTTGAGTGGTTTTTGTTCACACATTTAGTTCATGTTTTATTCCCTTCATATCTGTCCTCGTCAGTGTGATTGTGTCCACCTGTCTGCATTAACCCAGAAGCACACACAGACAGGTAAGAAGTGCCTTTTTATTTATACACAAGATAGTCAGAACTGTGTGGGGGTAGGAAGCAGGCAGGCTGAATTGAACTGGGGCTGGTTGTCTGTTCAGATAGTCTGGCAAGCGTGGACTGGCAGGTGGAACATGTCTTCTCAATGGTGCAGCTTGCATTGGACAGGTTAGGGGAAAGCTGCGATGAGACACGAGTAGAACCGAATGGTCGGCGATCAGATGAGTGGTCAGAGACAGGCAGGGTCGAGGCACAAGGAGGCAGGTGTAATAAAGGCAGGTAATTGCTGGAAGGCTTGGCATGGGGATACAAGACAATCTGGCATGTACTGGCAGGGAGAGACAGGGTTTATGCAGTGCCGGGAAATGGGTAGCAGCTGGTAGTAATTCGGGCTGACTGATTGGAATGTGATAGAACTGGTTTGTTTAAGAGAGAATGAGGTGCTTGGACAAGCAGGCTAGGACCGGAAGGACCATTTCCTCTGTTATGGTGCAGAAAAACACGCTTAAGCTGCAAAGGATAATACTAAAGCAAAAAAAAAAAAAAAAAGTTACTTAGTCACATATCGTGAAAAAGTTCAGGGTAATAACAACCACTGTGCTTTGCATTCTTCCCTCTTTAATATTCATTGTCATACCACCCATAGCGAGCATCACCGACAAAAATACGCAAACTGAGAAGAACAGAAGCTGCTCTGAACTAGCTGTGACAGTGAAATGGGCTGATGTGGGTGAGTTAAAATGAAACAGCTGTTTTCTATTGGAGTGAAAACCCCTTTCCATATAAGTGGACAAGAATAATACAGAGACACAATTAGTGCCACTCATTTAACAAAAATGGATCTCATTGGGCTAATTACAATCAATCAACGAACAGAATTTGTAAATATGAAGGAGTTGGTAAAGCAAGGTCATGGGCTGTGGTGAGAAAAAGAGGCCACGGGGAGCTTCCAACCAATATAGTATTTCTTTTCATCGCCCTGCTCTTTTCTTATTCGTGCCTGATGTAGATGATTTATACATACATACAGCAAAGCATTCTGGTATGCCATTGCGACAAAAAAAGTTGACGCGATTCAAGTAACCAATGGACACATTGCAAAGTGCTATATATATATATATATATATATATATATATATATATATATATATATATATATATATATATATATATATATATATATACACAGTATATATGGTGAATAGAAATGTGTGTTTTGTTTCCGCAATATTTGCAATGGGAGTCTTTGGAAAATTTGTTTTCTTAAAGGGGTCCCTGACTCCAGAAAGTTTGAGAACCCCCGCTCTAAGTTGTATTGGAAATGTACTGCAACTAACAGCATCTGACAGAAAAAGCTGCAATACATTTTCAAAAATATCAGTAGACTTAAATTATTTAATTTCTGTCATTTATTAATTTTGCAACTTGCGAAATGGGTAAAAAGGTAAATGTGAAATCAAAAATCTCACTTTATTTACCCTGAGCATTTTAGGCAAAATTGACCATTGTATTGTTTCTGATTTTTAGTCCAATGTATGTACTTCACACAGGCTCGGTGGTACAGTGAATAGCATGGCCGCCTCACAGTTAAAAGGACCCAAGTTCAAATCCACCTGGCTCCGGCCTTCCTGTGAGGAGTTTGCATGTTCTCCTCAAGCCTGTGTGGGTTCTCTCTGGGCACTCCGGCTTCCTCCCACACTCCAGAGAACATTCATGGCAGGTGAATTGGACATACGTGCGTGAATGGCTGTTTGTCTCTGTGTGCCTTGCGATTGGCTGGCAACCATTTCAGGGTATCCCCTGCCGACTGCTCAAAACCAGCTGGGATAGGCACCAGCAAGCCAGTGACCCTTGTGAGGATAAACACCTCTAAAAGATGGATGGAATAATGTACTTCACACACCAACTCATTTTACGTTTCATTTCAATGACAGATATTGTAAAGTTGTCAGCAGTCATTGGAAATGTGACATCCATTCAGAAAGTAGGTCAAGTCACTCAAGAACATACTGATGTAATGTGTGAATCTTGGCTATGACTCAAGACAAGTTGAAGAAAAGTGACGTGTAGAGTTTTAGCTGAATGGAAAATGTTTGAAGAGCTGGTTATACTTATTTGTAGCATTAATTTGAATGAAAGTGTTGGGGGGTTAACTTGGCTGTCACCCCCCACACACACCTTACCCTGCAAACTAAAAATGTGGGTACAAATAATTCAACAGTTCTGGCTAATCTTCTTCCGGGGCATTTAAACGTCACATCTCTAAATTACTGCTTAATATACCATTGTGTGCCATCACTTCAAATATGAGTGCTTTAAATTAAGGTCCATCTGCAGCTACATTTCACCCACACCATCTGTAACAGTGCTCAGCTTAAATATTTTCTGGAATAGAACAGGGATATTGGTCTCTGAGCAGGAAGTGGCTGTGAGTCAAGACAATCACACTTTGTGGAAGGTCATAGCTGGCCGTGAATGCTTTGAAAAACAAGTCCAACCTTTTTGACCTTCCAACTCCCCCGCGTGCAACGTCTTACCTCATTTCTGATACATCTGGGGGCGTCCACAATTCTCAGCTCATAAAGGAGAGAGCTCATAGTGTGAATAACACCCTAAGTAAGGTCATCCAAACTTTGTAAAAGTTCACTCTCTGATATTGAAATGTAGTGAAATGTTTTCCTCTTGTTTGTTAGCTTTACATTTTGTTTTGCCCCATAATATTTTAGCCCCATTTCTTTGTACATATTTTACACACTCTAAGAATGTGTCAGCAAGGGTAAATAAATGGGAGAAAATACCTAGTGTCCATGTCATCATTTGAGAAGTTAGCGGAACATAACATAAAACGCCACACACACACACATGTGCACAGGCACATGATCCCTTAAGGACAGAAGGCACATATGCACACACATACCCGCACACACATATGCACAAAGGTAATGAAATGATCCCATAGTGACAGAAGGCACACACACGCACACACACACACAAATCACACGTACTAGTTAAAAAATAATACTGGAATTATTGAAGAAACCTGAGGCTCAGCACAGGGCATCCAGTTGACGCACCATCTCAAGGAGAGTATGCGGCAGAACAGGATCATAGGCCATGGCCACAGGCAATCAGCATCAAGCCCCAGTGAGGCAGCACAGCTTTATATGTAGCTGTCCAGGATCCCATGGGCAAGGACCATGGCCACGACCTGCAGAACTAAGAAAAAAGAAAATCAAAAAATGTTATTTATTCATTCATTATAATTACTAATGTGTGCAGGAAATTGCAGGAAAATACTAGAAATATTAAAATATTGGTCTAAAAGATAAGGAAACAGCTAAAAAAACTCAAAAACCTTCATCTGGGGAAAATGACAACCCTTCAGAAGGGACCACATGTGGAGGAGATTCCGAGTGTTAAAAATAACACACACACACATATATATATATATATATATATATATATATATATATATATATATATATATATATATATATATATATATATATATATATATATATAAAGTATCAGTGGCGGTCCATGTGTTTCACACGCTGAATAAATACCCCTCAGAAGCATAAGTAGGAATTACTGGGCATCACCTTGATCATGTGCAACACAGGCTCAGCCGGGGCATTTAAACAACAATAAACATCAGCAATCAAAACTTATCACTATAGGTAATACTGTCAAAAGTTAAAAATAAAAGGGAATTTAAAGATATTTGTCTACATTTTAAAGGTTAAAGGAAAGGTTTAATAAGATTGTGCATGAATTATGAAATCACAGTTTAACGTACGAAGTGTCACATTCCACGCTGATTGTGCCTTCTGTCCCTTCCACCACGAGGAGGTGGAGTCAACGGCCACACACCTGACTGTAAGTCATCTAGGGCTTTTTAAGTGCGGTCGGTGCAGGAGGACGTTGCTGGGTTATTTCTTCCCCATCCCTCAAGTGTATTTTGGTTTGTACTTTGTCTCTTTCGTCTTTGCCTCTTTCCCCTTTTTTCCCCTTTTCGTTGACTATTGTTACTGCAGTGGTGGGTGGTCAGGGCCAGCAAGGCAATCTCTACTGGCCTAACATAACCTGACATCATTATCATAACTATAATAAACTATCATAAATATAATAACTATTATGAAAGTCAAATTAAACTTAAATTCATTTATATATATATATATATATATATATATATATATATATATATATATATATATATATATATATATATATATATATAGTTCTGTCCTCCCAAGATGTTAAGGAGGCTTTCATCAAGGTAGACAGACAGCGAACATCAAAATGAGTGCAACTTCTTTCATAGTTGTGTGATTCTCACTCATTTATATTGTGTAAAACTGCAAAGAAGAATATACACCAAACATAATTATACATATGCGAAAATCACATCTTACCAAACTGTGCAAATTAAATTAACGTGAAAATGAAAATATGAAAATGCTAAATGAGCTACCACGAAAATTCTACCACGAAAATGCTAATGAGCCAACACATACAAAGGCAGCAATGTATAATGCGCTGATATAAACTAACATTAGCCAGCTTATTATCTCTAATAACACAAATGACCAACCATAGGCATATTAACGTAAGTAATATTACACTAAATAAACGACTCACAGACACTCGTGGGCCAGCTCTCGTAAGGACAGACAACAACGTGTGGCATCGACAAAACTGCTCACAATTGGAACACCTCCTCCTCCGCTCCAGAAATGCACTGCCAACAGCGGCCAGAGGTGGCACCAAAAAACAAAAACCAAGGCACGAGTCTAAATGTTTTAAATAATTATTCTTCGTGAAATGAGTGACCCGCAAAATGCATGCACCCGTTACCATAATCTAATAAAGAATAAAGCGGAAAATCACATGATATGTCGGACTTGACATCATTTCACAGTTTTCGAAAAGAATGGCTCGAGCTAAGCCATGTCCTCTCCTCTATTTTTAAAACATAATTAGCTTTACTTGTCTCACTTTCACTTTCTATTATTTGGGTGTTTTTTGAGGTAAATTGTGACAGAAGGTATTAAAAGTTATTCAAAGAAAACTTTGGTCTCTTTTTTTGTCTGTTTTTGTCACTTTTATAAAATTTATAATCAAAACTAATGTAGCGACTTAATCTTCCTAATTTATGCAAACCTGTTCCTCAAATTTCAACCTTGATACCTTATTATTATAATTGAAAATTATCTTAACTTACTTTCTTAGCTCAAAGAGAGTAGACCCATTTTCCTTTAAAGGGTTTGTGCAATCATATGCAAAATGCCTTTGTGTAAATATTGTACAATAAACACGAAACTGCTGATGTAAAATATGCAATTTTTGAAAATTTGGGCGATACAGCTATCAGAATGTTATCAGAATGAAAATGAATTCGAATCAAGTAATGATCAAAGATTATTCAGACAGAATGTTACTTTATTTAGTTCATGGAAAAGGAATTGCAAATCAATTAAGTACTTGTTTCAGGCTGCTTGGTGTTGTTTACAGTGTTGCACCAAGTTCTCTAAACTCCAAATAAAACATGTAATAGAAATTGCACTGTTGATCTGAGCTAATCAAGCCTATGTTTAATAGTTTATTACTTAATATTGATGAATATGTGGCCAAAAATCAGTTAGTTTTCAAAACTTTTGAAGCCCAAATGTCCTTCAATTCTGGAATGACTCAAATATTTTCATCTCAGGGGTGGTCATTTTGGGGTTCAGGTAGCGACCATTAACGACCAATTACAGGTCACCTTTTTTTCTGAGTTTAATCATGTGATATTCGTGAGTGACCTGAACAACTGAGTTGTCTTTTTCAATCAGTACGAATGGGCTTGCATGGAATATATTATCGTAAAATAATAATTTGGAAGTGACATCATCATAGGACATATTAAACATTATATGGAGGATTTTAGAAGTGTGTGAATTGCAAATTGAATGTTTATCTTTTCAATAAATATCCACTGCTTCTTGTTGCTCTTCTAGTTTAAAAAAAAAGTCTTGAAAAGAATAAAAGTAAAATAAAATCAACATGCAATAATTCAAAGCTAAATTAAAAAGTTAGGGATGGAGTCCATTCTTAAAAACGCTGACAAATCCCCGCAGGTAGTATTTTAAGTCAAAAATTTCTTTTCACGGTGTTTTTTTTTTTTCTTCTTAGCATAGTTATGTGCAGCAGAGCGGATACAGATTATTTTGCATGTCAAGACGTGTTGAAAAGATAACCATTGTGATCCTGATCTATTTTGCCAGCTATTTTCTCATTTCCTGTGCGAGTATTTCAATCATAATGGTCCTCCTCTCCGAGGCGTTTGTACTTAATGGACTCTGCATCCACACACAATGATTGTCACACTTGCAGCAGTAGACACATTTACTGCTGAGTCAAAAGCTAATAAATTGAATGCGCATAGCTTTTTCTCTAAACTGACATCAAAGCAACTGAATGTCAGAAAGTACAAAAAATAATAATTATTGTTATGCTGACCATACGCTAAAGATGTTAGATGTGTTATAATGAAAAATGAGTTGAATTCTGTAATTGGGTGCAAGAACTACAGAACTTGATTTAAAGAAAGAGTGTTTTCCAAAAAGTACTTTGGAAGTGATTGTTTAGTAGACTCTGGTGTGCCTGCACACCAAATCAAGTGCAAAATTAAATCAGACAATTGAATCTTTAATTATCTGTCTATTTCTGAAAATATTGTCTGTGAGCAAGCCATTCTGCACTGCAAATAAGTCCTGGTGGAGTTTCCTTCAGGGTGGGTGCCACTTACATGAACAAAATAGTTGGTCACTCCCTGTTAATGAAAGATGTCATGCTCCTGCCCCTCTCCCATGATACCTGTTTTTTTTTTTTTTTGCATGTGTGAGCATGTGTGCGTGTGCCGCTCTTTGAGTGTGGAGAAGACACCAGCTGGAGCAGGGTCCAGGTTTGAGCAATAAGCATTAACCAACTATAAAAGCCAGCCCTGGACTGCACCACAGCTTCAGATCCACTTACAACTGTCACATCCATCTCAGATATTTCCCTCTTCCTGAAGACAACCCTGTGTATCTCCGGTTGCCTCCTGCCCAGATTTTTCATGCCCGCACCTGAATGGTTAAATTCCTTGCCTGCCTTACTGTCGGAGGTCGGGAACCATGAAGCTTTCTGCCCTGCCTGGCTTCCTACTCCCGCTCAATCCCCCTTTTTGTAAATGTCAATTGAACTATTTGCAAGTTCACCTGTCTCCCTCCTGTCTCTGCATTTAGATCCCAGATCCTCAAAACTTAATAGTTAAATCTGGCCAGGATGGACCCCGCAGATTTGGATCTGTTAGGCACACTCTCGACGGACAAGGAGTGCTAACTGGCCTAACACAATCAAGCCCTGCATATATTCCTTGGTAAGGTTAATAGGTTTTCCAAATCTCTGTCATCTGCTGGGAGTCAATTAAAATTCTCAAGTTCCTGCACTGCACCTTGCAACGACATTACAAAAATCTGCTTTCACTTTGCTGTCCCATCATATACATGCCGACTCCCACACCCACAATGGAGCACTAGGATCCTGCCGTGCTCTTCTGGCGCAATACTAATTATTTTTCGAACAGCAACCGCACACCTACCTGTTTTTGAGTGGCTATACTTTCATGGGCATCAGCTGAAGGGGAGCTTCATTCATCTGCACGTACACACTATTCAAGTTTCACAGGGGAAATGCATAAAAATTTGACCACCCTGTATGTGGAAAAGAGAGATACAAACATTTAGTGTCCCTTTGCTAGGCATGGTGGAATCCTCGATTGAGTTTTGTACACCCACAATTTTGAGTCTATGCAACAATGAGGCCCTTTGTGCTCTCAAGTCTGGCAAAATGAGCTGGGTTCCTGAGACACACCCTCAGTTTTGACCATCTTGTTGAGTTGGCAATTAAAATTGATTCTCTGACTGAGAGAGCACCAGAAAAACTATGGCCCAGCTCCACCCATCAGGTACAATTCTCCTTCGTGCCAACAACTAGTTCAGGCGTCCTCATTGTAACATCTAATACACACAAAACTTTCAGCAGAGGAGAAAAAAAAAGTGGGGTGGTTTCGCTCATCAATGCCAGGGAGATATTTGTGAGCCAAACCCATTACTCTCTCATGTTGGCTACTAAAGCTCCCAGCTACACTTCCCTGTAGTCACCCATCCCTAACCCTGCCTGCGCTGATCGACTGCGGGCACAATAATTTTCATTGCTGCGATGAACAATGATTGTAGATTTGTGACACAAATAGGAATAGACACATGTTTACTTGCCACGCCCATAAAGACCATGTTCCTAATGTTCAGTGATTGTTCCATGCAGAACAGCAGATGGTCTTTGCATAGATTACCAGGAGCTGAACAACATCACCATTAAAAACAAAGAGCTCCTTCCTAATGATTGCACCCCTTTCCATAGTGCTCATATTTTTTCCAAGCTCAACCTGTGCAATGCTTACCATCTTGTTCGCATCAGGGAAAGTGATGAATGAAAATCCTTACTATTAGACTGCTTGGGCATTGTCAGAACCTGGTCATTCCTGTTGAGTTGCCCCTGCAGCTTCAACTATCCGCTAGCCTGCCGACTATCAGCCTGCCCAAGCCCCCGGCCCATCTACTCCCCCTCACCTGACTGCCTGCCACGCTCTGACTTTGCTGGCCCCAAATGCCTCTCCACAGCAGCTCAGTCCTGTCAGTTCCCACACCAGCAAGTATCCTCCAATAAATAAAAACTCACTGAACTTACCTGTCTGCACATGCTCTTGGGATTGCCAGCTTGCAGCTGTGACATTTTTTTAGTCTTGTGAGTCCCAGGGACCAACCACTTTCCTGAAGTTATATGGGCACTGACCTCCACAAACAAATGGACAAAGAGAATTCATTAACCAAGCTAGAATCTTGAATCTACTGACAGAATTACTGTATTGCTGTCGGAAGGAGCAGTCTGGTGATGAAATCTGTGAAATGTGGGAACAGGGCCGGTATGGGCAGATGACAGAGCAGGCCAGCAGATAGGCTGGTGACTGGGCTTATGTCGGTTGCAAACAACACAGGCCTTGGTAAACTTGCGTACGTCGTTTTCCTTAGTGGGTCACTAAAAGCGTTCCATTGAACCCCAGGGTGGCAGTTCAGTTTGGAGGAATGAGGCCATTGTAAAACTTCAGAGTGTAAAGAATCGTGAACGGGCAGGCATCTAGGTGGACAGGCGCTGGGTGTGGTCTGGACCCTAACCGCAGACTCAATCCTCTCCTCTATCTCCAAGGTAAGTAGCCCAACAACACAAGACGAAAGAGGGATTGTATCTGACTCTCTGCCCAGGTTGTACTCCCAATCAAACTGCCTGGAGAGGGCGGTCTGGTCTGGTGTTTTGTGATCCAGGGCAGAGAGAAGAAAGAATTAATTCAAACCCGGCAAAGAAGAGGAACCAGCAAGCTTGACGGGAGTTTAAACTTTTGGCTTGCCAGATGTACTCTAAATATTTGTGGTCCCTTCACACCTGGAAAGGGGTTTTGGCGCCTTCCAGCCAATGCCACCATTCTTCCAAGGCCACTTTCACCGCCAACAGTTCACAATCCCCGATGTTTTAGTTAACCTCGGCTGGAGAAAAATGACCGGAATAGAAGGCGCACGGGTGGAGCTTGTGATCCTTTGCCGACTGCTGAGAAAGAACAGAGCCAATCCCAACTTCAGAGGCGTCCACCTCGACCACGAACTGCAGTTCTCATTAGAATCTGGGTTCTCATTTACTACAATTTAAATATACAGTATCTTGTCCCTAAATCAATGTTGTGTATCAAATTAAAACTTTCGGCTTTCGTACTATGTCAGAGGTGTGCTGTGTCATAACGTCATCAACTGCACAGACTATATATATATATATATATATATATATATATATATATATATATATATATATATATATATATATATATATATATATATATATATATATATATACATGTATACAATTAAATAACATCATAAATAAAAAATATAGAAAGGCTAGCTTTCTTGATTATCTCCAGCTTTATTTCCATACATACACTATCATCTTCTTAATTCTCATCTCAACATCTCAACATCACTAGCAATCTTGGGACCCATGGCTAACTCATTCAAATTTGAATGAAGCAGTTTAATGCACAACACATAGTTATTTTAAGCAAGACCAGCATTTTAAGCATTTTAAGCAGACCAGTATTTTAGGTAGTCGTGACACAGACCAATAGCAGACCAGTATCTTAGGGAGTCGTGACGCAGACCACTGGCAACCCACTATCTGAGTGACATGTTGCAGTGCAGGCAGTTTGACGGGACCAGAAAATAAGAGCAATTACCTAAAAACACTTGAAGATGGAGAGAAAACAACACAAATACAACCAACCCCTAGGGTCATGACGGTTGTTTTTGTCGTTAAAGCAGGAACAATACCGTAAAGATGAGACGAAAAAAATGACGCAGTCCATGTCGTAAGCTGAAAAAAAACGTGAGTCAGGGATGTCTTAGATGGAGTATATTATATATATATATATATATATATATATATATATATATATATATATATATATATATATATATATATATATATATATATATATATATATATATATATATATATATATATATATATACACAGTGGGACCCCGGTTTACGAACTCCCTCTTTTACGAACTTTTCATCTTATGAACGTGGACCGCGGCGTTGTTTGTCCCCCTCTTACGCACAAACCTTTCGTCTTACGAACAATCAAACATATGCCGGTCAATGTGTACATACAATTATTTTTGCTTTGCTGCATCAACAAAATCAATTGTTCACGCTTGTCACAGTAACGCTGAACGCTATTGCTCTGACAATGTCACAGTCACTGTGTCAGTCACAGAGTCAGTCACAGAGATGCCGATATGCTATTGGTCGATTAAGGTCTCAGTCCCGGTCTCACTCACGGAGATGCGGATATATTATTGTCCGTAGTCACGTCAATCACAGAAATGCCGATATGCTATTGGCCGAACGACTTCATCTAGCTTGATGGCACAGCTGGTCGGGATGGAAGGAAGGAGAGAAAAGAAGTGAAAAACGGAAGTAAGGAATGTTATGAAGACTATGCAAACTGTTAGACATGGCTTCTAAAACTGCAAGTGGCGGTAAAGGAAGAAGTAAGAGGATGATGACAATAGAAACAAAGCAGGAGACAATAAAAAAATACGAAGGAGGCGCACGCATAGTTAACCTTGCTCGTGAGTATGGCCGTAACCGCTCGGCAATCTTCTAAGGGCAAGACTTGCCTTGCCATGGGACGGACCTCGGTCAACAACAAAATGGAGAGGCTTCTTCTAATATGGATTAAAGAGAAGGAAATCGCCGGTGATATGTTCTAGTTTGAGAAAAGTTCCCGTTTAAGAAAATAAATAAATAAATTCTGCGGGTTGGTCTCTGCTCCCCTCCGCCTCTACCCAGCTCAAGTCACATCGCCCCAAAGGTAAATGTCATTGTTCCTTTGTATATTTATGTTATTTAATTTAACTGTACAGTAGATTATGTCACAAATTTTTAATATGTGTATAAAGTCGTGATGTTTTTACCTAAGGTTTTTGCACGAGTTGCACGCATTCACTAATTAACATAGGTTTGGATTGCCCGTCATACGAGTAATTCGAGTTAATAGCGTAGCCGCTAAACGGATTAAGTTCGTAACACGGGGGTCCACTGTATATATATATATATATATATATATATATATATATATATATATATATATATATATATATATATATATATATATATATATATATATATATGGATCTGTGAGGATCCAAGTTGAGAAAATCTATACTCTTAACATGAATGCTTAACACTCCAGGAATGCCTACCATGCATTATTTTTTTCTTTTTAGTCTGAATTAGAATGTCATCATTACCACAGGAGCTGTGACAGATCTCATTTGATACCAAGACATCCTGCCTGCAAAGACACAAGACGTCAGATTTTAGTAGGGAGAAGCTGCTTCTCTAATCAGCACTGTACAAGGCTTCTGTTTCCAAGGCAACACTGTGTTATTCATGCACATCTAATCCAATTCAGAAAAGACTATGTTCATCTATAACCTATTGTTTCAGACATTTTCAAGAAGACACGCAACTGATCTGTTTCTCCAGAGTATTAACCTTGGGTTTCTTTTTTGTTGTGGTACGGGCAAAATGCGCCAAAATGGAAAAAAAAAAAAAAAAAACTGATGAAAAAAAATAATGAAACCCTAAACATACAGTACATACACTTCCTCATACAACATGAAAGAGTTGTATGATGAATACTAATAATATTGTTGTTGTAAGATATATAAATCTCAATGTAATGTTTCCCATGGAGGAATGGGTTCAACAATGACTACAGCTACTTCCCCTTCCAAAAAAATAAAATTAGGCATGTTCCTCTTCACCCGCAGCCATTTTACACTCTGCTGCCAAGGCAAGGTCTAATTATGCATTTGAGCGTGAGAGTTTAATTTGCACGTTTCATTTGGAGTGATTGGCACTCACATAAGTTATGCTGAATGCTGTTTAACTAAAGGGGAAGCAGGCGGTAGACACTAACCTCTATCACTTTGACTCTCATGTTAGTGAAGCAACACAAGTTTGAGCACAATTTATATTCATTTCTCAGAAAATGGAATGGAATGTGTGTGTGGCTCATGATGTTTCTCACACCACTATGCTCCAATGAAAAGTATGTACAACTACTGTCATTGATTAACCCTTTCCCTCCCTTTGGAACAATGTGTCCCTGCCTTTTGGAAAAAATGGAAGAAATGGTACCAATAAGATGAAATGGCATCCCTGCGGTTCATTAAACACCTATCTACAGATTCTAGTGGCTACTAGCAACTTTTCCATTCACAAAAGCCAGTGCTGGGCCCACTGGGGTCAACAAGGTAACTTGTGTTGTCAATTGACTGTACTAATCTAGTACTGCAGAAATATATAGATAATATGTGCTATGTATGCGTGTTACTATAGATTACACACATGACTATGTATTGTAGGCATTTAGTGATCATTTTCACTTCTCTGGCACATTTATATTAATAATATTATTGTTATTGTCATATTATTGTTATTATAAATTACAGACAAAAAATCCCAGGGCCAGTAACCTAATCTATAGAAGTGAGATTTTTTTTTCAAATTAATTTTCCAAGATTTATAAACAGGTAATATATCGAGCGGTTACGGCCATACTCACTAGCAAGGATAACTATGCGTGCGCCTCCTTCGTATTTTTTTATTATCTCCTGCTTCGTTTCTATTGTCATCATCCTCTTACTTCTTTCTTTACCGCCACTTGCAATTTTAGAAGCCATGTCTAACAGATAAAAGTTTGCAAAGTCTTCACAACACACTGACCAGCTCGTGCCATCAAGCTAGATGAGGGCGTTCAGCCAATAGCATTTTGGCATTTCTGTGATTGACGTTACAATGGCCAATAGCATATTGGCATCTCCGTGACTGCCTTAATCGACCAACAGCATATAGGCATTTCTGTGACATACGAGAAAAGTTGTTTTTGTTGATGCAGCAAAGCGAAAAAAATGTTGCGGACACACTGACCGGCATGTTGGATGGTTCGTAAAACGAAAGGTTTGCGCTTAAGAGGGGAACAAAAAAACGCAGCGGTCCATGTCGTAAGGTGAAAAATACGTAAGACAGGGGGTTCGTTAACCAGGGGCCCACTCTATTTGCAAAAGCCTGGCACTTTTCAGGGCACACAATCTCCACTTCTTTTATGATTGTGTTTTTTTGCTAATTCCATCCATCCATCCATCCATCCATCTATCCATCTTCTACCGCTGTCCTCTGGGGTTGGGTCGCGGGGGCAGCAGCTTGAGCAAGGAAGCCCAGACTTCCCTCTCCCCGGCCACTTCTTCCAGCTCTTCCGGAAGGATCCCCAGGTGCTCCCAGGCCAGCCGAGAGACATAGTCCCTCCACCGTGTCCCGGTTCGTCCCCGGGGCCTGCTTCCAGTGGGACATGCCCGAAACACCTCAACGAGGAGGCATCCAGGGGGCATCCTAACCAGATGCCCGAACCACCTCAACTGGCTCCTCTCAACGCAAATTCACTTTCACTAAATGGTTTTGAAGCCACTGTGCTTTCATTATCAACAAGGTAGTTAGCTTTTACTGCAGCGTCACTGATATCTCGGCTGTTTGTAAACACAATGTGCTGTTTTTAAAGATCCGCCAACAGTTCGTTGACCTTTCTTCTCCACTGACCTTGAAAGTGGTCATATTTGTCATCATAAAGACTCATAGTGACGACAGAGGTTGTATGCTTTCAGTACTGTGGCATGCTGTGAACACACTAAATATACAGCTTTTCCATCCACTTCCGTGAATAAATAGGATGACTATTTATTTTTAACACTCTGCACTCTTTGTCCACTTTTCAGAATCAATAATACGTTGCATAGGCAAAACACCACTTACTCTATGAGTGTATAAACAGTTCAATTTCTTAACACAATTGCTATTGCGCCACCCAGTGGAAACAACAAGATCTCTATTTTTGTTTCTTTTTCATTGGAAAAAAAAAGAACTGATCATTTTTATACTTTATAGAACAAAATCAGGCTGGATCAAACCCTATTGCAGGCAAGAGCCGACTCACTGGCCGTATGTTTGACACCTCCGCAGTAAATAATAACAATGTCCATCATACAAAAGAAACTACCATGATAGAAATGTATGTTCCCATGGTTTGATAGTTTTGCAATGTTTAAACCACATGATTGCAACTGTGTGAGGGTAGCGGACGACGACAGTACCTCACTCACTGGTAGCCAAGAAATGGATAGGAACCAAGATAGAAAGTCCAGTCTCATGACGGGAGTGGTTGACAGCAGTGTCTCACTCACCAGGGGGCCAAGCAGAGAGAGAGAGAGAGAGAGAGAGAGAGAGAGAGAGAGAGAGAGAGAGATGACTTTCCAACTGTCACTGATTCGTTGTTGCCATGGTGAAATTTTCTCACCAAATACATGTCCTTTGTCGTAGTGGCTTTTAAGTAAACATGCAGGATTGTCTCATACAAATATTACGAGAGAACTTTTGAATATACCCATCACACACTCTACCTCACATTTGAAGAATAAGGTTATTTTTTCCCCCTGAAGTCATCTCAGTAGCTTGCAACATGTGAAGACCGAACACTCACATACTGCCTCATATTTGCCCAAGAAATATTCAGTGTTGCCATGCATATAATCCAGAATTAATGTCTTTCATAAACATATAGCCTAAACAGGTACACACATAAAGTTCTTGTTTTGCCACCTTCTGACCAAGAATGTCAGACAAAAGGTATCTTGTTTTTCCTTTGTAAATGTTTCTGTGAACAAGCTCATTCTGCGGGCCAATTGCACATTGTTTCAATGATATTCTCTTGTTAGACGACAAAGAGTAAATCGGCTGAATACACTGTGAACAAGGCTTAATCGGGCAAAAATGTAATAACTTGGCAACCATTGCATGACGCAAATGTCATCAATGCGATGCGATACATTCTCAAAATATGTCTATGGTGGGTAGGGAAAAACAAAAAAGCCATAACCACAACCACTCCCCTCAGCAAAGAAACCATCCTCCAGTAATAATATTGAATAATTGTGTGGTCAGGATTTATTACGTGTTTAAGATTTGCCTGCCCAGTTTCAAAAAGTAATTACGGACTTCATTCTCATCAACAGCTAACCTCAAACACTGAGTTACTTTATAACACTATGCTACACTTTCAAGGTACAGATACACTGGCAACGTTGAATCAAAACAGATCATTTACTCCCCAAAAAAACATTAAATGTAGGCTTACTTGATTTTGTGTGTGGCTTGAAAGTAGTTTACCTTGAAAAACGACCTAAAAAAGACCTAAAAAAAAAAAGCTTCTATATTGATATAGTTCATTTTTTGGCAACATTTTCAATACACGAGTACAGCCATGTTGAAATCCTAAGCGTGTGCAAACTCACTGCAATAGATAATAAACAAATATTGGATGAAGGGGGACACAAAAAAAAAAAAAACAATGCCATAATGGATGAGAAGAATAGCGCACCAGAGAAATGTTGTGCTGAAAAACATTATTCCAGAGAGATGGGGAAAAAATATTTAAAGTATTACATTTTTGATGCATTATCCCTTTCACTCCCATTGGGACAATGCGTCCCAGCGCTTTTGAAAAAATGGCAGTGGATATAGGAATGGTAGCGATAAGATGAAATGGCATCCCAGCGGTTCATTACACATCTATCTACACATTCTAGTGGCAGCTTTTCCATACACAACAAGCCAATGCTGGGCCCACTGTTAACAAAGTAGGTTGTGTCATACAATTTCTCGTGAATTAACGCTCTAGTACTATGGAAATATATTGATATGTGCAATAAACTGTATTTGTGTTACTATAGGTTACATTGATTAATATGTATTGAAGGCGTTTGGTGATCATTTTCACTTCTTTTGCTCATTTTTTGTACAGGTATCATGGTACCGGTCCGTGGATCAACTGGATCTGCAGCGTGGGCTGCACCCGAAATAAAGTTTTGGAGATGATTTAGTTAACAGTCCATACGTTTGTGCTTGATCATTGTTTTTTTGGCGCCGCCTCTGGCCGCTGTTGATATTACATACATAGTGAGAAGGATGATGTTGACTGGTCCGTGGTGATCAAAAGGTTGGGGACCACTGGTCTATGGAACATACAGTCCAAGAGGTATTACTTAGTGGAACTTTGAGTGGGGAATTTTTAAAACTAATTTTCCAACTATCCTAAACTTATAAACAAGTAATATATACCACATTTTCATTCATTTATTTATTTATTTGAGAAAAAAAATGGTAGCAAAAGGGTTCAGAAGAGCTATAGTTGATGGGTTGAAGTTTGAGTCTGTTTGTGCATGATTTATTGAGTCTGAAAAGTTTTTCTGAGGGCTGACATTGGAACAGTGCATGTCCAGTATGGAAGACTTCCAAGAGGATGCCTATCCAGACTAAAAGATCCAAGAGGATCCCAGTAGCACTCCTGAGGCAGCGAGAGCTGAGTAGCTTATTCAATGAAAGGAGACTGGTGCCAACTATACACAGGGTTTAACTCTCTGGAGTTCTTTCCTCTGTGTTACTGTGCACATGGAGAACCATGCAGAGAGGCAGTATCTCAATACAATCTCTAGTGTTGCAAATGAAGGACATCAGAAGTCTTTGATTAGTGGAGTCTCTTCTGGGCCTTCTTCTCTAGGTCCCTGCTGATGTTTACTACGGAGGCGGAAGCTTGAGCCCCTCTAATTGAACCTATTGTTGTTACGTGGCCGAATGTTATCTTAGTTTTTCCTAAAGTCCACAAACCACTCCTCAGTCTTGCTGGTGTTCAAAAGCAGGTTCTTGTCATGGCACCAAACCAATAGGAGCTCCACCTTCTCCCCATGTGGAATCATTCTTGCCAGAGATGAGCCCCAAAATGGTGGTATCATCCGCAAACTTGCCAGTGGAGATGTTGTAGTGGATGGGGATGCAGTCATACGTGTATAAAGCTTAAAAGGGGCTCCGCACAAAGTTCTGTGCTGAACTGATTCAGAGACTGATGGCTGTGGAGAGAACCAGCCCTACTATTATCCTCTGGTTGTGTTGTGTCTGGAAGTACTTTCTTCCAGAGGCAAGTGGAACGTGATATTCCAATGTTCAACAGTAGGTGGGGAAGGATTGTTTGAAAGGCACAACTTAAGTTTACAAGGAGCATCTATGTATACCTCCTCCGGTATTTGAGGTGGTACAGAGCAGCATGGAGGGTCATGGTTATAGTGTCCTATGTGGACCGGTTAGCTCTGTAGGAAAACGGGTGTGTGTCAAAAGAGGGAGGGATAAAAGTCAGAGTGATAGACGCACATTTCCTCTGTCAGTTAATGCAACCAGATATTTTTCTTCTTCTTCTCATTTGATCTCTCCATAATTGTTAAACACCAACCACCTCATCTGTAGAGTCAAGCTCCCCATTGTTTATGCCTGCACACAAAGATAGTTTGATTTTCACACTAGCACAGTCTTCGAAGAAAAATACATCCACTGCACCATCAAACGTTGCTATTAATAATATACAGTGATGATCTGTCTTTGATTTAAATTAGAATAAGAACCGATTATGAGAGTTTTATGAAAATCACTGTCATTTATCGTATGTCCCTTTCCTTCCCTTGACTGTGAATATGTAATTTGATTTGTTTTGTGATGTCTCCCAATGTGTGTTCTCAACAAAATGTGATACACAAATATTTGAAAACAAATCCCGATATAAGGTTTGTTGGAACTTTCACATTTGTTCGTAGTTTTGATTGCGGGCCTAATTGAATAATAGTATATTGTTTACATACCTTTGTGAAAGATTCCTGCGCGTTCGGGTATGAGCCGGGATAAACACACATGAACACGTTCATCGCGTCAACAACACTTCGAAGATTTATTATTACCAAATTGTCTAATGCAGTTTACAAGCCAATTGTCCAAAACAGAGCTCTCTGGATCATTCCTGTGTCATGGTGAGAATGATGCCGGCTCCTCATCCGTTGCCCTCTTTTATATTTGCCGGTCCACCGAATGGGGGTTGTCGCCGGTCCATGTCATCATGTTGGGTTGTTTCCTGTCCTCTGCTGCCCCCTTTCTGTTGGAGGATTCCAATCCGGACGTTTCAGCAACTGTGTAGATGCTTTTGAACATACTCAAGTACACATTAGAAAAATTCTTCTTTTTACATCATTATATAGCCCTGGACCCTTATAGGGTCGACTTATAACTGCATAACGCAAAACCAATTTTTTCTATGTGTGTATTTGAATAGCATTAAATTGAATGTAAATTAAGTCATCTTATGTCATTTACAATGCTGAAAATGATTATAACTTTAATACAGGGTGTTCCAAAATGTTTAACCTCATTTTGTAAGCCAACAACCTTGACAACTTTCATTGGAATTACCGCATTTTTTTTGTGTGTAACAATTGGCAGTTCTATCTTTTCAGGTAAAGAAATGCCGTTCACTTCAAAAGCAAAGGCATTTTGCGTGTTAGAGTATGCTCGGACTCAGTCACCGAAGACAGTGCAGCATGCCTTCTTCACAAATTTTGCAAAGATGGTACCAACTACAAAACAAATTAGGACTTGTCACCATAAATTTCAAGAAAAGGGTTGCTTATGCATACCTAAATCGCCAGGATGGCCATCAATGTGTGCAGAGTCACAGGCAGCACTCATATTGAACATTTATGAAAATCTTCCAAAGAACCAACAAATATTTGTACTTTTCCTTGTATATTTTACCATTTAAACTTACAAGTTTCAACATGTAGTGTATTTAGTTTCATTAAGATCCATCAAGTCGTTTCCGAGTTATGGGCATCTAGAATGGGGTCAACCATTTTGGAACACCCTGTATATAGTATGCATCAATTTTAGCATGTTTGCATGTCAAGCACCACCTTATTGCCTCCTTGTTGTCAATTACATATTAAGGCTGTGTCGATAATTTTTTCAGCAAAGTTTAACCGCAACAGTATGTTACTCAATGTACGATGAATAAATGTGTCTAAAAGTACAGTACTTTAATTTTGTCATTTTAATAACACACAAGTGTTTGAATTGGACAACCATGATATATGTAACCACTTAAGTCAGGGGTAGACTTATACTTGCGTTTGGTAGAATTCACACAAATTAAAGTAAAATAGGGGGAGGGTCAATTTATATGCCAGGTCGAAATGTACAATGAGATATACGGTAGTTCAGTCACTGAAAACATTACTGTTTGAGGGCATATAAGATCAGATTGGATGTTTATTTACCGGTACTCTCCTCAATGCTGTGGTTGAGACAGAGCATTTTTTCAGAGCAGAGATGCAGCATAACGACATAAAATGGAAATGCTATTAAAAAAAAATGCTATTAAAAGTATAAGCTTTTGGGCTGACATTCTTTGCTTCTGAATACTTTCTGAGTCCTCTCTCAACATCCCAGGACTAAGTAAAACCTGAGCTGGATGATACTACCATGATCTTATGATTTAACTTAATAGTAAATAATCTTCACAACCTTGAACTTAACTGGCTTTATTTTTAAGTCGGGTTTGTTGTCAACACAAAATGATTCAATTTAGCACTTGTGTTGCGGTTATATCGAGAGCAGAAATGTGTACAGTGAAAAGAACTACTTTCCCCTCTACAGTGGGAATGGTGTTCAATCAAGCCCTTGACTTCAACTCCCAGTAGGCCCATGGCTTCCTGACTCTGCCATCTGTACTGGCCCTGGGTACACTGAGTTCATGCTCTATTATAAGATACTTGTCCTTGGGTTTTCTCCAGTTTTTATGCTTAGGCTGAACAAAAGTGCTACTAAGTAAATAAATAAAATAAAATAAAAAATAAAATAAAAAAAGTAAATAAATGAACCTATAAATAATTGAATAAATGTTTAATTAAATATATATATATATATATATATATATATATATATATATATATATATATATATATATATATATATATATATATATATATATATATATATAATACACAGTGGGACCCCGGTTTAGGAACTCCCTCTTTTACGAACTTTTCATATATATATATATATATATATATATATATATATATATATATATATATATATATATATATATATATATATATATATATATATATATATATGTATATATATATACACACACAAAATCCAGTGAGTTAAGTGAACAGGACAGAGAAGAAAAGGAAAGTAGTGATCAACAGTGCGAGAGATTTGTATTTCCACAGAAATGAACCACAATTATATGAAACTTGGCTTGCACTGTAGCAATATTTTCCAAAATCAACACTGCTTTTTTTCCATGGGTTTTTGTCTGTTACCATGGATTTAACTCTGAGTGGAGTGCTTTATCATCCAACCAACAAAATTGATGTCTCTCAGTACAAAACCTTTATCACAGACATGGTCTTCTCAGCAAGTGCCACTAACCATAAGTTTGTACTGATAGATTTGACTGAGAACTTGATTGCTCAGTTTAATACTAGATTCATATCACAGTGGCTTCATGAAAGAGAGTTTGGTTGGCTCTTTTAGCATTTGCTGATGACAAAGACTTTGCCAATGGAGAAAAGAGAAGATAAAACAAGCAAATAAATCATTGGAATATGGTATCAAGTGTACAATATTTGCACTAGCATGTACAGGCTACTTGTGCTCAGTAAATAAATGAACACACAAAAAATATATACTACTATACTATAATGCACTCAACTGAGAGAGGTGGAAACCGTGTGTGTGTGTGTGTGTGTGTGTGTGTGTGTGTGTATACGTGCGCGCACCTGCTTTTACAATTTTCGTATTGTTTGCTTATAATATCCTTTACCATGAATTATGTTTTTGTTCAATGTATTTTTTTATAAAACTGTAGATCACAATAAATTTGCTTAATTTTACTTTTGGAAAAACTGCATCTATACATAGAGGAAATTACTATTGCCCAGTGGTGGGCCGTCAGGCCTTCTCTCAAGTCAAGTCAAGTCAATTTTATTTATAGAGCACATTTAAAAAGACCATTGTCAACAGTCTTGTACACTAAAAATAAAAGAGCAAAAGAGGAACCTGAAGAAAAACACATAAAACACACAAACAGAATAAGACATAAATAATAGCACTTCAGGGATGTCAACTTTCAAGGTGTATTAAAAGCAAGTGAGAAGAGGTAGGTTTTTAAAAGAGATTTAAAAGTGACAAGGGTCTGGGCGGATCTAATGGACAGTGGCAGACTATTCCAAAGCCTCGGGGTGGCTGCTGCAAAGACTCGATCGCCACAAGTCTTTAACCTAGTCCGAGGCGGAGCCAACAGCAGCTGGTCAGTGCAGAAGTTTGGCTAAATACGGGGGGGGAGGGCGGGGGCTCTAGTGCTTTGAAGATGATCACTAATATTTTTAATTTTATTCTGAGAGGAATGGTTAGCCAGTGCAGAGAGGCCAGGACTGGTGTGATATGAGAACGCTTCTTGGTATGGGTGAGGAGACGAGCAGCTGCGTTCTGAACCAGCTGAAGCCGACGGATTGAAGACTGATCAAGGCCAACGAGCAAGTAGTTGATATAATCTAACCTGGATGAAATGAAGCAGTGAATAACACACTCCAAATCTGACTGTGGGGGTTAAGTTTTGGATTTAGCGAGATGCTTCAGCTGGAAAAAACTGGTTTTAACAACAGAGCTGATCTGTTTGTCAAATTTAAAATCACTGTCCAGTAGGACACCAAGGTTACGAACAGTTGTGCATGCTTTAGTGCTAAGAGGACCCAGGATCAGACGTCATTAAAGAGGTGAGATGAACATTTGCTGTTGATTGTGGTTTTTAACTTAGGGGCATCATTACACAAAAGCTACTCAACCTATTTTCACAATATTTTATAGTTGATAGAACATTCCTGGAAATGACAAAACATTTTGGTGAAGGTCTGAAAAACTATTGATACAAGACTGTATCTATTAAGAAACAGTTTACTTAGTTAACAAAAAATTTAGAGCTTTGGTCTTTCGCGCTTCTTTTGTTATCTTCCACACAATGTGTAGCTCATGAACAGACAATAAAAATAATACAGTTCTGTAGTCCAATTTTTGCTACTTTGGTTTCCTTTTGGAAGTATCCATGTGGTGTAGCTTCAACTGGTTAAAATAAGCATGTTTCTTTTAGATATAATACATCTAATTATACACTGTGTCCACTCTACATTGTAGAGCATGAGCTTTTGGTAAAATAAGAATGAGGTTTGACATAAATACAAAGTTATTGTACAAAGCTATTGAGTGTTTGCTCTTTTTGTGTGGATTCTGTGCTTGAGAATTTTTTTTCATTATAAAGGTTATCAATATGGCAAATAAGAGCTGCGTCACCTGCTGACCTGGCTACTGATACAGATAAGCAGTGCAAACACAATATTAAGTGGCTCATGCAACTGCAGTCATACACTAAAGACTCAGAATACACTAACACAGTCCCTCTACACTGGAGAGATGCTGTATGTACTCTTGTAATGGTATGCATTTTTGACTGACAGAACAAAGAGGTCAGTATTGACATTGCAAACTCAGGACAAGCCATTTTGTACTGTAGTTATGGGAAATACCTGAGAATTTTGATTTGGTACACAGACACACTGAATTTCAAAATATGACAGTCAAGTCGGGTCAACAACAGGAGACGACTCATATAAAAATGCATTTGTTAACAGTATATATCAAACATAACAGAGAAAATGATTATATGATTAACATACTTTTTAATGAGAAAAGTGTTGTTGATCACTGATTTTAGCCTGTGCATCAAAGTCTGGTGGTCATCCTGTTGTGGCAATTCTCAGAACAGATATGAGGTATTCATCACCTGTCTGATTTGTGGGGTGCACAGTCTTTCAGCGCCCTGCCAGGGATGTTGTCTGGACCTGCTGCTTTCCGGGTGTTGATGGCAGAGAGTGTCCTCCTCACGCTGGCAGCAGACAGGCACAGAGGCTGGTCGTGCGAAGGTGGTGGTGCTTTCTGTGGGCGGGTGGTGTTCTCATCCTCAAAGCATGCAAAGAAACTGTTTAGGTTGTTGAGCAGAGTGATGTCGCTCTCACAGCTTTGTGGTACAAGTTTGTAATCTGTGATAGCCTGAATGCCCTGCCATAGGCTGTGTGCATTCTTGCTGTCCTTAAAGTGGGAGGTTATCTAATTTGTGTATTCTTGTTTGGCTTTCCTGATGCCACGCGACAGGTTGGCTCTCGCTGTTCTCAGGGCTGATTTATCCCCAGCTTTGAAGGCCTTGTCTCTGGCCCCCAACAGCCTGTGGACATCTCTTGTTAGCCATGGCTTCTGAATGGCCCGTGTGGTGATCCTCTTGATGTGAGTCACGTCGTCCATGCATTTGGTGATGTAGGAGGTCACTGTGTCTGTGTACTCCTCAATATCTTTGATGCCGTTGTAGGTGGCTGCTTCCTTAAAAATGTCCCACTCTGTTGACTCAAAGCTGTCCTGTAGGGCTGAGGTCGCCTCCTGTGGCCACATCCTTACTTCTTTCAGTGCAGGTTTGATGACTTTCACTCTTGGTCTGTATGCAGGCATTAGCATAATAGTGAGGTGGTCAGAGGCACCAATGTGAGGGCGCGGGGTGGCTTTGTACGCTCCTTTGTGTCGAGTGTAAAGTCCAAAATGTTATGTCCTCTTCTTGCAAAATGGATTTGTTGATGAAACATGGGAAGAACAGTTTTGAGATCAGCATGGTTGTAATCTACAGTGGCTTCACGGATGTAAACACACATGTCGCCACCGTGCGATTTTCCCACCTCTGCTAGAGCCCTGTCAGATCTCTAGCATGTTAGCTACTCTAGTTGTATAGCGGAGTCCGGAATGTTACTATTAAGCCATGTTTCAATGAAAACTAACATACAGCAGTCACTCACTTTTCGGTTTGCTGATCTCAGAAGTCGGATATCATCCATTTTGTTGTCCAGTGATCGAACGTTCCGTTCGCCAAAAGGATAGATGGTATGGCCATGCGTGTTGGGTTAGCCTCTACCCTAGCTCGGATACCTCGCGCTTGCCCCGCTTCCTCGCCCTGGTGCATCGCTTCCGGCGCCTCCTTTCCAGGGGAGGGGTAGCAGGTGAGTCTGGTGAATTAGCAGGCCGGTGTAGCAGCCCCAGTTCCCTTAGGGATTTCTCCAGTTCCGTGTTTAAAACTTGGCAAATCTTGCTCCTCCGGATGTGTAAGAAGATCCGTCGACTGTACACATATTGTAGCGTAAACTGACTGGAAAATCTTTCAGACAAACACTTGTTTGACGAACAAAACAATGCATTGTCGGGAGAGCGAGTGGTCGCTGCGTCTCCACGCGCCGCCATCTTGGGTAAAAAAAAACAAAAACAAAAAAAAACCTTGTTACTAAACCTAGTGCACTCTGTTCAAACCAGCTGCATCCAGTTTTGCTCTAATATATGTCCAGGTGGAAAAATACCCAAGCAGTTGTTAAGTTTTGGTTTCGTTTTGATAAGTTTTGTTTCGACAAGTATCGGTACCTCCATGCTAAGAGTATAAAAGAACTTGCTTTGAATGGACTCTTGGCACAAACTGCTCGATCGCAGCCTTTGCCTGCATCACATATGTGCCCACATTCAACGGACATTATATTGATACAATAAGTCCATGTGATCAGTGTTGATTTCCTCAAGAAAATGAATAAACTAGCCATGGTGAAGTCCCCTTGCTCCAATTAAGTTAATGAGTTTCACAACTGGCTTTACTACATGGTTAAGCTGCAACACGGATTTACACAGTGCTTACTGGTGAACTATGCAGTGTAGGAAAATTACCTTCTGCTCAGGTGTCAGGTTCACCAAATAGACATTTATAATAATTAGGCAATAAAGAGAGAAAAGGCACTCAATTAATATTTTTCTCGAGAGAGAGAAGGAGTGTAGCGTTTATTTGGTCACTGCACATTCATTCTCCAACGATACGTCTAACACCCCCCATTTTATATGATACAGAGGCATCTGATTACATGTAAAGTTGGCACACAGCATACTTGTTTATATGGTACTATTAGCAAGAATCGCTTATCCATCTTCACATTCTCTGGTAGTGCGTGTGAGCCCAGAGGTCTTGACGTCATCTCCCAGGGGCTCTGCCGTTGAGGTCTCCTTATCAGCTGTTCGCACTCCGCCGTCAAGTTGTCCTCTTGTAGCTGCACCCAAGCTGAAAACACTCTCTTATGCTGCAAATATGTACTATCATGGCAAATATATAATAACTACTAAAAATGATTCCTACATCAGGGTTGTCCGCTTTCACCCTGTGCTGAATTCTCTTTAGCAGGCGTTTCCAAACTTGGTCCTCCAGGGCCACTGTCCTGCATGTTTTCCTGGTTTCTTTCCCTGACACACCTGATTCAAATGATCAGGTCATCAGCAAGCTCAGCAGAAGCCTGATGATGATCCTAATTATTTGAATCACGTGTGTCGGGGAAAGAAAACTGGAAAACATTCAGGGCAGCGGCCCTCAAGAACCAAGTTTGGAGACCCTTGCTCTTGGGCAATGTATTTTTCTATCAGATCTGCTGATGCATTTATGTTAACGTTGGTGAGCCTACTCCAAGGTAACTTTTGCCTCTGCATGACTGCTATACTGTTAAATAAGTCCTCTTCCCATGGTTGTCCTCTGGGGTTGGGTCGCGGGGGCAGCAGATTAAGCAAGGAAGCCCAGGCTTCCCTCTCTCCGACCACTTTGTCGAGCTCCTCCAGAAGGATCCCTAGGCGTTCCGAGGCCAACTGAATGACATTGTCCCTCCAGCAAGTCCTGGGTTGTCCCGGGGGCCTTCTTCCTGTGGGACATGCCCGAAACACTTCACCAGGTAGGTGTCCGGGGGGCATCCTAACCAGATGCCCGAACCGCCTCAACTAGCTCCTCTTAGTGCGGAGGAGCTGTGGCTCGAAGCTGAACCCCTCCCAGGTGACCAAGCTTCTCACCCTATCTCTAAGGGAGAGCTCGGACACCCTGCATAGAAACTCAATTTGGCCGCTTGTAACCGGGATCTTGTTCTTTCGGTCACGACCCACAACTCGTGACCATAGGTGAAGGCATAAACGTAGATCGACTAGTAAATGGAGAGCTTCACCTTTCGGCTCGGCTCTTTCTTCACCACGACAGACCCAGTGCAGAGTCCGCATTACAGCAGACGCCGTACCCTCACTCGTGCACAAGACCCCGAGATATTTGAACTCCTCCACTTGGGGCAGGACCTCATCCCTGACCCAGAGAGGGCATTCCACCCTTTTCCGACTGAGGACCATGGTCTCAGATTTGGAGGTGCTGATCTTCATTCTAGCCGCCTTACACTTGGCTGCGAACCGCTATAGTGAGAGTTGGAAGTCACGGCCTGAAGAAGCCAAAAGCACCACATCATCCACAAAAGGCAGAGATGCAATGCTGAGGCTCCCAAACCGGACCCCCTCAACGCTTCGACTGCGCCTAGGAATTCTGTCCATAAAATTAATGAACAGAATCGGTGACAAAAGGCACCCTTGGTAGTGTCCAACCCTCACCGGAAACAAATTTGACTTACTGCCAGAAATGCGGACCAAACTCTGACATCAATCATACAGGGACAGGACAGCCCATATCAGGGCGTCCAGTACCCAATACTCCGGAAACACCTCCCACAGAGATACCTGAGTCCACAAAGCACATTTAGACTCGTTGGGCGAACTCCCATGCACCCTCAAGTATCCTGCCGGGGGTTGTCGAGCTGGTGCACTGTTCTACGGCTGGGATGAAAACCACACTGCTCCTCCTGAATCCGAGATTCGACTTCCTGATTGACCCTCCTCTCCTGAATAGACCTTACTGGGGAGAATGAAGTGTGTTATTGCTCTGTAGTTGGAACACACCCTCCGGTCCCCCTTCTTGATAAGGTGGACCATCACCCTAGTCTGCCAATCCATCTACCCCTGGGGCCTTGCAACCAAGGAGTTTTCTGACCACCTCGGTGACTTTAGCAGTGCCCCATTTCCACTGTACACAGCGTTAATCCAGTGGGATTAACACTTCTTCTCCCTCCTGAGACGCCGAATGATTGACCAGAGTTTCCTCAAAGACGTCCGGAAGTAATTTTCCATGGCCTCACCAAATTGCTCCCACACTCGAGTTTTTGCCTTGGCGACCGCCAAAGCTGCACTCTGCTTAGCAAGCCTGTACCTGTCAGCTGCCTCTTGTTTCCCACAGACCAGAAGGCCCGCTAGGACTCCTTCAGAGGCGTCCACCAGAGGGTTCAGGGATTGCTTCCACAACAGGCACCGACCAATTTACGGCCAAAACTCGATCAGCCACCTTGACAATAGAGGTGCGGAATATGATCCACTCATACTCAGTGTCCCCACCTCCCCCAAGACGTGGGAGAAATTTTGCCAGAGGTGGGAGTTGAAACTTGCTCTCACAGGGTACTCTGCCAGACGTTCCCAGCAACCCTCACGATACGTTTGGGTCTATCAAGTCTGGACACCATCCTCCCCCACCATCGGAGCCAACACATCACCCGCCCCTCTCTTCACCTGAATGCCCAAAACATGCATCCGTAAATCCGATGATAAAACCACGCATGCAACCATCGAATTGTGGCCTAGAGTGTCCTGGTGCCAAGTGCACATATGGACACTCCCATGTTTGAACATGGTGTTCGTTATGGACACTCGGTGATGAGCACAGAAGTTCAATAACAAACCACCACATGGGTTCAGATTGGGGGGGGGGGGGGGGGGGGGTTCCTTCCAATCACGCCCTTCCAGGTCTCACTGTCATTGCCCACATGAGCATTGAAGTCCCCCAGTAGAACAAGGGTGTCCCCGGAGGGAGCGCTCTCCAGCGCACCCTCCAAGGACTTCAAAAAGGGTGGGTACTCTGAACTGCTGTTTAGTGCATAGGCACAGACAACAGTCAGGACCTGCCCTCCCCACCCGAAGGCAGAAGGAGGCTTCCCTTTCGTTCACTGGGGTAAATCCCAATGTACAGGCGCTGACCCGGGGGGAAATAAGAATGCCCAAACCTGCTTTGCACCTCTCATCGTAGGCAACTCCAGAGTGGAAAAGAGTCCAACCCCTCTGGAGAGGACTGGTACCAGAGCCCAAACTGAGTGTGGAGGCAAGTCCGACTATATCTAGTTGGAACTTCTTGGCCTAAAATACCAGGTCAGGCTCCTTCCCACCAGAAAAGTGACATTCCATATCCCAAGAGCTAGCTTCTGTAGCCGGGGATCGGTGTGCCAAGGTCCCCGCCTTTGGCCATCGCCCAGCTCACTTCGCACCCAACCCCTATGGCCCCTCTCATAGGTGGGGAGCCCATGGGAAGGGGGACCCGTGTTATTTTTTCGGGCCGAGCCCGGCTGGGCCCCATGGGTGCAGGCCGGGCCACCAGGCGCTCACCAACAAGCCCCACCTCCAGAAAAAAACTCAGCTGAGAAAAAAAAAAAATCAATCACAAAAAAATAGTTCTGCTCACCCAGGGAGGTAAAGAATATCAAGTAGTAGACCTGTGTTGCAACCTTGCTTCCACTAGAAACTTCAAAATAAAAACATACCAAGGCTTTTTATGGCATAAATTACTTGATATCCTACATCATTTTGAGGCATTGGCTATTTTTCTCACTGTTTGGCTGTTTAATGATAATACAGTGGCTTGACGGGAGGCACATTCTCACTGTCCCACTGCACTTCTGTGCCAAGTGCCAAAAAAAAAAAAAAAAAGAAAAGAAATCTTATCCCATAGTTACTGCCTGGTAAATGTGTATATTCTGCTTGGGTCATTTTACTCTTCCCTGGCTGAAAGGAGGGGAAAGTCAGACTGTCTCTCACTGCAGTTAGATGAGTGTACACACGCGATTGACACAGCCCAGATATTTTCATTCATATGGTGTTTACTAAACTAAAAACTACAAACAAAAAAAATCACTGAATATAAAAATGTAACTAAAAATGCAATACCGTGGACCCCTCAGGTTACAGCGTCCCTGGCTTATGTTTTTTTTCATGTTGCGTTGTTGAAGACTGAGTTTTTTCGTCCCCTCTTTAAGGTATTTTCCCTGCTTTGCGACAAAAAACAACTGTCATGACCCTAAGGGGTTGGCTGTATTTGTATTGTTTTGTCTCCATCTGCAGGTGTTTTTAGGTAATTGCACTTATTTTCTATTGCCGTCAATGCCTGCATGCAACGAATCACTACAATGCTGGTCTGGTATTGGTCGGCCTCACTCATTTAAAAATAGCGGAATAGTAAAGCTTTGTTCTTTCGTGAGTGGTTACACAACTGTATTTATCATGCATTTTACTGCTTAATTCAAACTTGAATGAGTTAGCCATGGGTCACATGATTGCTAGTGATGTTAAAGAGAGAAGTAAGAAGATGATTTATATGGAAACAAAGCTAACGAGATAATCAAGAAATACGAAGCTAGCCTAGCCTAGGCTATCCTTACTGGGGAATATGGGCATAATAAGCGCCTCTCAAAGGTAAATAAATCCTTTCTATGTTTTTTTATTTATAATGTTTTCTGATTGAGGACACATATATTATAAATACCTAGCACTTACTATACTATTTTGGTACCAATTTTTAATATGTATGTACAATTTTGATATTTTTACCTGGGGTTCTAAATGCATTAGCTATTTAACATAGGTTTGGATTGCCCGCCATACGGTGTATTCGCCTAAGAGCCCAACCGCGGAATGGATTAATCATTATTAATCAATTATTTCCCAGGTGTTGTTGTTTGTACAATGATCTTGTTTGGTGAAAAAATGTTCATGTATCATCACCAAGAGATGGGCATGCCAGAGAATAAACTTGCTTAGGGCACCTAAAACTGCATGTTATAAAAAGGAAGAGAAAATAAGTATAAGCATACAATGTTTCAAATGGATTCAAGCTCAGCCATGTAAATCTTAGTTCAGTGGAATGCAAGGTGAAACGTGTGAAAGGATCATTTTTCACAGTTTGTCTGTGCTATGCTGAAAATGAGCTAGGAATATTACTTCGCTGTCCTTTATCATCTATGGACAGGAAAAGAAAACAAATATTCTATTGAGAACAATAGCTTCTGAAAAGTGACAGAGAGAAGAAGAGGGTGTGACAATATATTCCTCTTACTGCGTAGGTTTCCTTCAACCTCTCTTATTTTTGTCTGACAGCAAAACATATCCCTGCTAAAAGATGTCACACAACTGTGACCTACAATGCTTTTTGGATGGTGAGGATTATTTTAGATAGATAGATAGATAGATAGATAGATAGATAGATAGATAGATAGATAGATAGATAGATAGATAGATAGATAGATAGATAGATAGATAGATAGATATAGAAATGAGTCTTGAGCCATGGCACAAGCTTACAAAAATGTCCTTGCACGAGCCAACAAAAAGACCATACCACATATCTCAAAAAACATGCAACATTGCCCTCCCCCCCTCCTGTCCCTCTCCCACGCATTGTGTTGTTCAATCCAGCTGCAACCATCTGGGAAACATTGCAATGAATCAGATATCTGCCAGCTTCAATGAGGTGGATATCCGTTATCAAAATGCCAATAAAGTAGGTGTTCCCCAAGTCGTCTTTAAACAAGATTGATAGACATGCCCCCCTCACTGCGATGGTGTATCCAGCGGCGGCTATCCCAGAGGACTGGGAAGGCTCACTCCCAGCTTTTTCTCATCGGGAAAATTTCATCAATAGAGTTGAGAGTCCAGCTGACCAATTCCATGATTAGATATTTGGACGAGAATATTGCAGGAAATTACAATAACAATTGATACAGCAGACAGCACAGGACAAAGAACGCAGAGCAGGGGGTAAGGGGACAAAGAAGAGCAAAGCAGAAAATATCCACCTCCATCAAAAGCCAGCAGAAGAAGCCCCTCTATGAGACAAAGATTACTTTGATTCATTTATTTACTTAAATCTTTAATTATTAAACGTTAAACAGTAACTGTACTGGTATCCATTGCCGTTTCTGTCCCTTGGCTGTTGCATTGAGGAATTGCCCTCGGGTATTAGCCCTTGCATCTCGACCTAGAGTGGAGACCATAGCTGAACAAACGTGATAATAAGGAAGCAGGCTTTACACTCAGAATTCCAGTTTATTACGACAGCACTCCAGCAACAAACTCCTCCTACTGGATGTGCACCATGCACTCCTTTCCCATTCACTCAGACAGCATACCTGCAACACTACTATAATTAACACCTTTTCAGAAAGGTGTAGGGGCCTGTGTGGGTGGCGGAGGACACATTAGGTTGAAGTTCACTTGGAGACTAATGCTGGAGGTACTTGCGAGATAATCAGCTAGCTCACAGGCACTTCCTACAAGATGCATGATTGGCTCCCGGCGTGACATTAACCAATAAGAGCAGAAGTAGATTACACTTCCCGAGTTTGTTGGTCAATTTTGTGACGGGAACCAATCATGCCCCTCCAAGAAGGGCCTTTGATGTGTTCAGGAGGGTCAACTCATTGCCTCTGTTTGAAACCATCGCAACATATCATTCCTTGATATAACCTTTTTTTTATTATTTATTTTTGATGAAAAACAAATGCAAAGCACTAAGGGTGCTCAAGATGAAGTGTGAAGTGGCGAGGGACCACTGTACATGACATAGATAGATTTCCTGTTGGTATATTCTATAATCTGGTGTGTATTACAGTCTGAAAAATACAGTACAGTGGGCCCTCGTGTTACGACATTGATCCGTTCCGTGGTTGGGGTCGTAACGCGAATTCATCGTATGACAGGCACTATGTTAAATAGCTAATGGGTTTTAGACCCCAGGTAAAAACATCAAAATTGTACATACATATTTAAAATGGTACCAAAATAGTTCAGTTAGTGTACGGTGTGTACAGTACGTATAATATACATGTATACAATCAGAAAACATCAAAAATAAAAAATAAGGAAAGATTTATTTAACTTTGAATGCCGCTTGTGATGCCCATATTCCCTAATTAGGGTTATCTCCAGCATCGTTTCCATATAAATTATCTTCTTACCTCTGTCTTTAACATCACTAGCAATCTTGGGACCCATGACTAACCCTTTCAACTTTGAATTAAGCAGTAACATGCACTATAAATATGTTTTGTAACCACTCACGATAGAACAAAGTTTTACCTTTCTGCTATTTTGAACAAGTGAGGCTGACCAATGGCAGACTACTATTTCTGTGAGGAGACTCTGATCAATAGCAGACCAGCATGTAGTGACACGTTGCATGGAGGCGTTGACGGCAACAGAAAACAAGGGAAATTACCTAAAAATGCCTGGAATTGGAGACAAAACAACACAAATACAGCCTAGGGTCATGACAGGGAAAATACCTTAAAGGGGGGTGAAAAAACTCTGTATTCTACATCGCAACATGAAAAAAAAATGTAAGCCAGGGACGCTGTAACTGGGGGGCCACTGTATTTATTTTTTAATGCTGTACGACTTAGTAAATTATCATTTGTTATACGACTACCATCTCATGTATTTGGCCTCATTAAACTTACTACACCTGGATGTTGATTATACCTTGTCTTTCAAAAGTCTATACAAAAGGAAAATTCTAGCATCTTAATGCAAAATGTTCTCAGTTGCCTAAGAAACGTTTTACAAGAAAAAGCTAATGCCTTCTTCATGCCAAATGCATTTGAAAAAACAGCATCTTAATTCCTGCAAACTTGTGGTTGGTTAGGTGTAACCATGAAGCCACTTAATCATGACATTCTGCTATCAAATACTGCCACAAACAGAATAAAAGCTCTGCAAAATATGTATATTCAAACCAAAATAGTCAAGGAATGACAAAAAAAAAAAAAAAAGGATTTAATCTTAAAGTTGAAGTTCTATGTCCAGTTAAGAGACTTGGGATGAACCCCTACTTTCAATATGTGATGAGCGCTGTTTCTACAACTAGATCACTAGAAGTCAGTGATGTTCAAGGCAGGCCTTCTAAGCGAGCATAATTCATAAGTCAAAGGTAAATAAATCCTTTATATATTTTTGATGTTATTTAATTGTGTACATGAATATAATATATACATATCACTTACCATACTATTTTAATAGCAATTTTTAATATGTATATACAATTTTGATGTTTTCATCTGGGGTTTTACACGCGTTAGCTAATTAACATAGGTTTGGATTGCTCGCCATACGGCAAATTCGCCTTATAAGCCCAACCACGGAACTGGCTAATCTTGTAAACCAGGGGCCCACTGTATTTCAAATTCTGCTAATCATTTTCTGGTGGCACATATTTCAGTCCATGTTTTCACACCTAGTTTAAGAAATTAAGGGTTATTTTTTATCTGACCATACATATGCATGACATGAACAAACATCTGTCTAACATGCTGTCTGTCCTTGTGTGTACATATTACATCAGTTAGAAAACCTGTTTCCCAGTATGAAATGTCAGCATTTGGCTAACACTTGAGATCTGACACAACAGTATCAGTTTTAGTTGAATTATTGTTTTTAGTAATCATATTACCTGATATACATAAAGTTAATGTAAGCCACGTTTTCATGTTTCAGATGTTGTGAAGCGTAACTGCCTAACATCTCGGGCCACAGACCAAAGAATCAATGCTACAATCAAAAGATGGCAACATGTGGCTCCTGTTGGAGATGGTGTTAAAAGGAGAGAGATGAAGAGCCAAAAATGCATGGCGAGCACAAAAATTTGATGGACTGATAAATGCTGCTCCAGAGCATGCTGTAATGTAACCCTGTTAGGCCTCAGTGTTTTGAAATATGCAGTCTTAGTTCAATGGACCAAGTGCTTGAAATCTTTAATGTTGTGATTCAGAGACAGTGTTTAAAAAAGTGAGCTTTCCTAATTGAGCACTGACACTTAAATATTCTGTAACCTCGTGAAGTGCGGTGATTTAAAAAAAAAAAAAAAGTGTGGGTAAATTTGGTGCATAAACAACTTGCGTTTGGAGGCGCTTACAGCCATACTATTTCGAGAATGTGCCAATCTTGGAGGCTAAGCAGGGTTGGGCCTGGTCAGTAGATGGATGGAAGACCACATGAGACCACCAGGTGCTGTAAGCATCTAGGTGAAACCCACCTTAGGTCTTTTTGGACTTCGGACTACATGGACCAGGCCTCGGGCACTTTGGGCCAACCACCCAAATCACGTTAAAGCCCAAAAGGTTACGGAAACAGAGATAAAAGCAACAGTATGTAGTCTGCTCAGGAAGTAAATAGAATAAGAATTTCACTGTGTGGTAGTAATATAAATGGGACGATAAAATCTCTTTGAATCGACTATCTCAGCCCAATGCCTCACCCTGAGGCTAAAAGGAACTACTACTACTACTACTACCAAGAGCAGGCAAGCTTTAATGCTAAATTACAATTCACAGTTTGATATAAGAACAATTTTATTTCTTCACTACAAATTGAATATGATCAAAATAAAATTATGAAAACATATTAATTAGGAATAAAATCAATCAGTCAAATGCTTGAATCACCAAAACGACTGTCCCCCACTTATTTCAATACAAAATCCATTCCTCTGTCTTCCCTCAGAAAGACTTCAATGACTTGCTTGAAGAGTTTGTGCATTTCATTTTCAATAATAAATCATTTTCTACTGACATGGATGCCAATGCTGAAAGTAGTGTCTGTCCAATTTCTCGTTTGCTCTTCTACAGACTTTGTTGTGTTAAGGAAAAAAGAAGCGAGATTAGATTTTTCTGCTAAATGTCCGTGGGTCTCGCTTTGCTGTACGCTACGCCTTTATTGCGGAACAGCCAAGCAACAAGGTTAGCTTGGTTTAGCACCTTTTATTTTCTTCAACGTTAAACACGGTTTCTCAACATAGCACCACCTCCCTGCAGTCAGCATCCAATCATGTCATGTTGAACGTGAGGCTTCTAGATGGCCACCTTATGACTCGATTGGCTATTGCAAATGTCTATTAACTATATCGGCCCGTTAACATAAGTCTTTGCATATTGCACAAATGTCTTGCACGCAAGGCCAACAACTCTCGATTGGAATGGCCTCAAATGGGTCTGTTTGGAGGCTGATTTTATAAAGACAGGTGACACAAGTTAGCTGAATTCTAATTGGCAAAAACCTCTAAACTAAAACTACAACACTGGATGAAGAGTAACCAAATGGATATGACACTAAAAGAACAGAATATGGAGAGTAATTTTACACATAATATATATATATATATATATATATATATATATATATATATATATATATATATATATATATATATATATATATATATATATATATATATTTAGTAAATGTAAATATAACCGCCAGCGATAAGTGAAAAACCGGCTAAGTAGCATCACATTTAGTGTAAGGTTTAATAATTAAAGATTTAATTAAATGTGTAATGCAGTAGTTGGACGTCCAAGGAGTGTCCATGGCAAGTGCATCAAGTGTATTTATAGTTTCCTCGTCTGTCTGGCATGCAAGAAACCTTCTAGAGCATCTCTCCGCGAAATCGCTTTTTTTTTTAATGAAAAAAAATGAAAATCCAAGCCATTGAAAATGGGATTGTACTTTATGAAGCAGTTTACAGTATGGCATTGTTTATTGTGTTGTATCGAGTATAGTAGAAATTTTAAAACAAATGGTCAGTCACTGTATGTGTGTTAGTCATCTCGAGCTACCTCTACCCCTAGTCTTTTATGCTCACTCTCCTTCATGATTACTGTGCTTGGAGGTTTGGAAAGTTGCCAACTCTAGCAATTTTAAGTGAAATGGTTGTCATGGCACTCAAACACAAATTACCATCTGTGGCATGTTAAATATAGTGATTAATGTGTAATGATTGGTCTCAGGAAGAATGAAGAAAGAAAAAAAAAGAGGGTCGGCAGATTGGACAATAATCCATTACAGAAAGTCTATTGCAGAAATCTCGCCAAATCGTGGGCAAATAATTTGAAATTATTATTACTTTTTCTAAGTTTTGGCACGTAGCATGAAAAATTTGAATTGCTGATGTGGGTTTATAGATGTTTAAATGCTCTGAAAAATAGCGTGCGTACCCCTGTAATATGTACGAGGGGTTCAGTCATTGAAGGCCTAAGTGTGACATGCAACCTTGATAAATATATATATACACAATGAAATTCTTATTTTGTTCACCTTCCGAACAACAAACTAGATTCCATAATCGAGCAATAAATAAATAAACAAATAAATAGCAATCAATAACTAACAGAGACAATGCTGCTAATAATGTATGCAGAACCTCGGGAGTCAGGACACAGAATGGAGGAGCATCCCAAGCAGACAGGATATACTTAATAGAGTGTAGACTGTTTATTAACAAAGGGTGCACGGCTAGTGTGGATTAAAAAAAAACACACACTCGCACACAAACAACAGGTAAAGTACAACAGAAAACCACAAAGTACAAATCAAGAAGAGACAAGAAGTGTCTATAGACCGAATGAAGCAATAATTTACTTGGTGACGAGGGAGATCCGCAGGAGAACGACAAAGATACAAAGTAGCAAAATAGGTAGAGAGTACATCAGCGGTCCAACAACTATTAAGACAAACAAAAGAGCCCAAGGTAGAATGCAACTCAGGGAAAAATACAAAAAAAAAAAAAAAACTAAGACAAAATACAAACCTTAAAAGGAACATGAGACTGAACTCTACTTGGATGAATGCAGGTAAGGTCTCATGCAGAGATAATACTCGACAAGGCAAGGAAAAACCCAGGGTCATTCTCCTGCTCCGACCGCACTGAAAAAGGGATCTGATGACGGATGACTCATGGAAGACCAGGGAACTCTGCCTTGGGGGGAAAAAAACAAAAGCATGGATAATTAGGGATGTGACAAAAGTGAGCATGCATTTTCCTTTTAAGATTGCCTTCACAAAATTAAAGCTTATTGTCACATTTGGGTTAGCTGTGGGGTTTTCATGGGTTTTTACCCAGCTGTTTGGCACTTTTCCTTGTATTTTGCGGTTAACTCTAATTAGCATAACTGATCCCAGCTGCTAGTGTTATGTACTGTATAATAATCACACCAGACACAATGAGCTCTCGTTAACACTTGTGCTTTAATCCCAAACCGGAAGTCCCCATCCCACAACTGCGCTGAGCATTGTGGTTAATGTAGTTCTTCAAACCTACTATTACACCTCCTCCTTTTAGCTAAAGTCACCCTTCTTTGAATAAGCAAGAATAATGTGTTTGTCACCATAAACATTTTAACTGTTGGAAACATAGATTTTTTTTTCATAAACTTTTTTGAATGTTGTTTTCTCTTTATCTGAACACTCAACATCATTCACAAATCCAATCGCACTTGAGGCTTCACAATTCTGCCTGACCTCTGAAGGAAATTCATATTTTTCAAATTCAATATATCAATAAAATAGTGTGTACATGGAACTGTGTTATTCTAATAAAGGTTGAGACGATGTAATGTCAGTATAAAGCAGATATGGTCCTGGCCCAGGGGAAATAAAGACAAGTCGGCACCTCCAAAAGGAACAGATGGCATCCCCCGACCAACATTCCACCATGGGCAAAAGGCTAGGTGTGGCCTTCAAGAGAAGATATCAGTCAGGGTTTTATGGTGCTCAGACTTCCTCCCGCTTCAAAGGATGGCCGGCAGAACAAAGACTTTTGAAGACACCATCCCCACGCAAACAGACCCCCACGCACGCACACACGCACACACCGACAGGCACGCACGCACGTGCACGCACACACACACACACACACACACACACACACACTTGCATTCCACAGTGGGACTAGATGCCCCAAAAGGGTATAAGAACTGAATGTTGAAGGTAAAACGTTGCCATTTTCTGCTCCGACCCATGGCAGAAAATGCCATGGCCTCGTGTACTTTCCCACTCTGTCTGGACTAAATCAATTGTTTCACTATGTTGTGGTATGGGTGATCTTTCAACAAAAACGAACACGCTAGGAACTAGTTTAAGGCAAGAAGCTTTTTCTAGATTCCTTCACCTCGTAACAGTCCGATCGGTCGAAGGTGCCTCCTGTTTCTCCTCAGAACCTCATTGTCAGTTTCTACAATATAGGATCTGGGAGTGTTGGCAGGTCTGAGTATTTCTCGTGTCGACTCCTGCGGTAATCCAAACTCTCTGTCCATTTGGAAGTTGTGGTAGAGGTCTTGCCTTGTGTCTATGATTGTAATGTTTTTCCTGTTTACGCCTCCCATCCTCCTCCTTCCTTCGAAAGGCAAGCAAGTCGGGCCACTTCGGATGTAACTTGGTCGTGACTTGAGGCAGGGACGTGCGCAGGTTTCTTCCCATTAACAGCTGAGCTGGCGAGAACCCATGTTCCAATGGTGTAGCTATGTATGTCAGCAGCGCTCTATTCAGATCGATGTCCTTCTCCCACATCTTTGATGGTGCGAACTGCACGTTCAACCTCCCCATTAGCTTGTGATACCTGGGGCTGCTAGTGACATGTGTGAACTGGTACTCCCTTCCAAAACGTTTGAACTGTTCTGACGAAAATTGCGGTCCATTGTCCGACGCCACAGTCTCGGGAGTTCTATGTTGGGCAAAGATCTCCTTGACAGCTCTGATAGCGACCTCTGCTCTTTTGTATTTAGTTGTGCAACTTCTATGTATCTCGAAAAATAGTACTTTTTCTTTGACCACTCAAACAAGTCTATCCCAACCTTCTGCCAAGGACGTTCTGGAAGTGGAGTAGACTAAAGTAGCCTTTAGTCTATAGCCGGGAAACAGGACACAACAGTACTTACAAAAACCTCTATGTCTTTCTCCAATTGTAGATCTGTCGTCGAAGGACCGCCCACTGGAGCGCAAGACAATGTGTCTGCCGTGACAAGAGTTTTCCCTGGAACATGCATTATTTGGAATGAGAATCGTAGCAGCCGAAGCCTAAATCTTAAAATTTGTGGTGGATCTAGACCTCTCGTGCTCAAAAGAGGAACGAGTGGTTTGTGATCCGTTATCAGGGTAAGGCATCCTACCCATTAGGTAGGATGAAAGTCTTTCGCACGCCCATGTGACAGCGAGCACTTCCTTTTCTATTTGCGCATAACGTCTTCATTAGTCCTCTCTAGATGTAAGTCACAGGTCGCCACGTGCTATCTGACTGCTTTTGAGTGAGAACTGCTCCAACACCATTTTGAGATGCATCCGCAGCAACTCTTGTTTCTGCTGTGTTGGAATACTGAGCAAGCACCTCAGGAGAGCTTAATATCTCCTTCAATTTCTTGAATGCTTTTTTCTGTGGCTCTGCCCATATCCACTCATTCCTTTCCTTTTGCAGCTCTTTAAGAGGTGATGTTATAGTTGCCAGTTGTGGCATGAACTTGGCTAGGTAGTTAGCCATGTCCATAAGCCGACGAATGTCCTCCACACATTTCGGCTGTGGCATCTGCTGAATAGGCTGCACCTTATTCGGGTCAGCCTCAATGCCTCTGTCTGAAATTTTGTGTCCCACAAAAATGACCTAATTCTTAGCAAATTCACACTTCTCATTCAGAGTGAGGCCCTCTTTTTGGAACTTTTAGAGCACGTCATGCAACCTCTGATCGTGTTCTAGTCTATCTTTGCCATACACCAGCACATCATCAGCATGACAGATGACGCCCTCAAAATTTTCTAGCATCTGCGACATTCTTTTTTGGAAATGCTCAGGTGCTGATGCTATGCCAAAGGGAAGGCGGTTGAACTGATACCTCCCAAAAGGCGTGATAAAAGTTGTCAGAGGTCGTGACTCTTGAGCAAGTGGTATTTGCCAAAATCCAGAGCGAGCATCTAACTTCGTGAAGACTTTTGCATCTTTCACCATTGTGAGCGACTGGTCCACTGCAGGAAGAATGTTTTGTTCTCTTTTCACTGCTGTATTCAAGGGTGTGAGTTCCACACAAATTCTGGGTGGCTTGTTTGCTGGTCTGGGAACTACAACAATGCCTGAACACCATTCTGTTGGCTCAGTGACCTTCGAAATAACTCCCATATCTTCCATGCTCCTTAACTCTCCCTTTGACTGCTTCTCTGAGGGGAAGTGGAACACGCCGTGGGGCGGAAAGACCGGCAGGTATAGCACCCTGCTCCAACTCAATGCCATAAGACTTGAGTTGGAGCAGTACTTGCCCTTAAACACGCTTGGATATGCTACACTGAAATCTGTCCCTGAGCCTTTGACAGTGTCCACTCTGTAAACCAATCTCAATGCTTCGCAAGCTGGTCTACTTAACAGTGGTTGAGCTAACCCTGCAAAGAGGTAGACATCTTGTGTTGTGCAGCGGCCTCTTGCCGACAACTGCGCCCGAAAATAACCTTTAGCTGTGAGTGGGTAACTAGCAGGTCCAAGCAGTTTCTTTTCGGGCGGGTGTAGAGCTCCATCTCTTTCTGGCTTGTACATCCTCTCAGGAATAGAGGTAACATCAGCGCCTGTGTCAAGTTTAAACTGGACGTTTTCCTCATTTAACTTGATGTCTTCAACCCAAGGGTCTGACTTCCGAGCATCGACTTCTCCCAAAAACACACATTCTTTAACATCTGTATCACATTGGTTTTCTGTGACTTCCCTTATTTTTACAGAATCACCACTGCGACACACTACAGCAAAATGTCTTCTTTTCTGACATTTTCTACACAGGACCTCACGGACAGGACAATCTTGCCATGAATGATTATTCTTGTGGCCACACCCTTTTCCTAACCGCTTTCCAGAATGTAGTCCTTTTATTGGTTGCCACGATTGAGGTCTTCTTTTCTTCACATTTGCTTTTATAGTGTCCACATTCAGTTTACTGTTCTCTGTAGTATCGCTGTGAAAAATTGTTTGCTGCATCTTCACCGTTTCACACTGCCTGACTTTCTGTTTTGCTTTAGCAAGTGTTAAATCTGAGTCCATTTGTAGCTGTTCTGACAGTCTTTTGTCTTTTATTCCAACTACAACCCTGTCTCTTATAAGTTCTTCTTCAAGCACTCCGAATCCACAGTTTTCAGCAAGTGTGTGTACAGCTGTGATAAACGATTCAGCACTCTCATCATCTTGTTGTTGTCTGGAGTTAAACTGTGCTTGTTCAAAAATGACTATGTTTTCCCACATAGTGGTTTTCAAATGCTGCTTTCACTGCTGCATATTTCTTTTGACTTTCCTCAGTTAATGGCAAAACAGCTAAAACGTCATCAGCAGCATCTCCCATAGCATACAGGAGCGAGTTCACCTGATATTCCTCCGTTTTGCTGTCCAAGTCTGTTGCATTGCAGTCATTATGCTGTAATCTTGTGGATGAGCATTAGCCTGCTTCTTTGGGACTTATTTAAAAACACGTTGCTCTGAGGTCCGAATGCCGTATTTCCTTGAGGAAGGTTTTAGTTAAACGAGTTCAGTTCGAGTAACTTCATTTGTACTTTTTTCCCAGCGGGTGAGGCTGCTTTGTTTTCTCCAGTTTTTTGCGAGGTAACGCCAGTGATACGTGGCGCACTTGACCCATGATGACGAAAGTTAAAGTGTCTATCGACGAGCTTTTGCTAAACCATGAAGTAATATCACTGGAAATTATTCATTTGAAGATTTTTTGTGCAATGAAGGAGTAACCTGTGCATTTTCGCAATCTGTTCTTCCCATGCTTTTAAGTTTGGTTAGACGTATAAAAAAAGCCCTCTATCAAGATGATAAGGCTTAGGAATTAGAAGATGAATAAATTGCTAACGTTCTGTCATGTCATGTTTTATTTTTATCTTACACATACGCTACAATTTCTGTCACCTTTATAGGCATGTGGACCCATAAATATAACATGAATTATAAATAAGAAAATGTGTTAGTTTTGTGACTTTTATTTTGCATATCATCCAAAGCACATGCGTTAAATGAATATTGTACTATTCTTTCATACTTTCATTCATGACAACCGTAGATCAGGACGATCTACGGTTGTCATTAATGCCTTTCACCTGAGTTGGTGAGGTATTATTTTGTTGATGGCCTCCATCTGTTCAGGCTGAGACAGTTTGGAGTTCCACCTACAGAAATAAACATGTTAAAAAAGACAAAGAGAGGGAGAATAATGTAATTTATAGGCCAAATCTTGTTTCACAAAAAAAATCAGGAAATTATAAAGACGTTAGTGTTGGTAATTAAGACTTGGATTTTATTTATTTATTTTAAACCTTACTACAACAGGAGTTGATGGCCTTTTTGATTTGATTGGTGGCAACTGGGGTCCTGTTTTGGAAGTTCCACAAGTGCTGGGCTTGCGGTTGCCTTGCACCAGACAGTGTTTTCCTTGCTCCAGCCTAGAGTCCCACTGACGTCAGTGGTTGCCAAGAATTTAATTGTATGCTCACATTAATAAGGTAAACATTGAAACTTGACGTTTTAATATGTGTTATTAACAATATTGATAGCAATTGTTATTTTCATTTGACTGGTTAAAAAGTCTTGCCAATTTTTTAAAATAAAAAATTCAAATTGAGCTATTTTGTACCTACACGGGTGGTGACACGGCTGGGTGACCAGGGGATGGGTGTCAAGTTGTGACTGAATGTTGCCAGACTGTATAAGCAACCCTTCCTCCTCCTCCTCCTCTAGAATCACCACCTCTTCAAATGGTTCACCACCTGTGGTGAAGGCTGCTACATAATTGCCCAATTGTCTGTGGTGGTAGCTAACATTTTTTTTTTTTTTGGCAATGCTGAACTCCTGTTGAATGTCATGAATGAGTTCCCCCAGGACTTGATGTGCCTGGCGAACCTGTGAAAAATGTTAATTTGTTGTAAAGTAAGTACCTTTTAGGCTTTTTAAATATGACACAAGGTCTCAGGCCCTAACCTGAAGCATTATACATAACATACTGTTCATATGAAGGGTCGCAGACTTGCCGGTGTCTATCCCAGCTGTCTTGGGGCAGTAGGCGGGGGACACTCTGAACTGGTTGACAGCCAATTGCGGGGCACACCGAGACAAACAACTATTTGCGCACTCAATCACATCTAAAGACAATTTAGTGTGTCCAATACATCTGCCATGCATATTTTTGGAATGTTGGAAGAAAAAGAGCAACCCACGCAGGCACGGGGAGAACATGCAAACTCCACAAAGGATGGCCAGAGCCTGCTGGAGTTGAATTCAGGTCCTTCAACTATGAGGCGAATGTGCTAGCCACTGCATCTGGAACGTGTGCCTGAGGAATATACGTGCTGCTCTCAAGTGTGTCCTTAATGACCAATTAAATGGGTCTAAATCTTCATTGCTTGTGCCTTGTTCGGTTGTTTTTAAAGTGTCTGACTGAATTCAGTGGGGGAAACTTGGTGGAGGAATGTGTGAGGTGACGGGTGCTTTTCAAGAACGTTCTTGTGCAGTGGCAAAGGTTACAACCCACAATAACTTGATCAGCAGTTTAAAAAAAAAACCAGGTGTCTTTTACTGTAGGTGGCTTTCCTATGAAAGTTTAGTAAATGGTTGAAAAAGACTATTACAGGATTGAATTGGACTAAATACATTCTAATTGCTTGAGCTGATTTACATTTGAACATGAACTCTCCACTGTGGTCAATATTCTAAATGTTTGTACATCCTGTGTTTGTTGGCACCTGTGAGTGTGTCATGGGATTAGAGCTACAGTAGATGAGAACGGACTGTATATGCTGTCCTTCTGATGGGTGTCAGGGGTTCCCACCTTATCGGCCCCAAGATCTGAATGCCACAGAATCCAATTTTCATGGTTTTTAATTATTCTGCTTTTAGCCAGAGACAAAGGAAACATGTTTACTATGCTTTGACATGATATATGTCTTGATATTGTCATCTCTCACCTAAATAATTATCTGGCAAGCAGTGATACTAATCCACAAGAAGTTAATCTTGGTGAATTTTTATTTATTATATTATCTGCACATCTGTTACTTGGATTGCCTGTAGGTTACATTCTGTGGACAGTTTTCTTTTCTTTGTACATGTACCCCCTGAGTGATGTTGTTGAAAAAGCTTAGCTTCTCATTTAAATTTTATGCAGATGATTCTTAAATTAACCTCCCACAGTAGAAAAAAATACAAAAGTGCTTGTGCTGAATCCTTATTTGACTGCCTGTCATATACATTTTAAACGGACCTAAACATCTTCAGCAACATCATTAAGGTGGAAGTTATGTTTTCTCGGGGACATAAACAAAAATAATTAAGGTTTTTAGTCTGCCGGTGCCATGCAGCATGAGGGGCCTTTGCTTTCCATAGAGGGCATCAAAAGAAATAATTTTCGATCTGCTGCACAAGGGGGCTTGCTTAAATGCAGTTCAAAGTTGTTCTTGCTTTGTAGAAGCCGAATTGCACGGCAACCGCAGTACCTTAACCACTTGGTTGCAACTGCCCAGCGAATGGCTCCCAAACTGAATGGCAGAACAGAGCTAAACTCCCTAACAATGGGCAGTGTGGCTGTGATCATTAACATGGTATCTATACATAGTGTATGTGGGAGTGTGGAGTCTTTTATTCAAAAAGGTATGCATGCTTTTGATACTTTTATCTCTGTTCATTCTAGCGCATCATGTTTCCTCCAGTTTTTCTATGGTACAGCAAAGTCACTACATCTCAACTCAACTTTTTTTTTTAAACTATTTTAGCTCAAATGCTTTTTGATTTACAGCACTTCAAAGTTTTGGCTGCTACGCCCACGAATTGCATGAATCTGGGACTACGCATATTTGGATGCCCTCATCTGTCGTTTTAAGGTAGATACTGACCTGTTAACTGTTATATTTTTGAACTGTTACTCCATCTATCAGAACGCACACACCAATCTACGATGTAAATGTGTACTATTATTATTTTCATTAATACAAAATGATCTATAGTATCAAAGCTGCCTTTAAATGATGAAAATCTGAACTGTCATTTTTTTATTTTTTTAATCTATACTAATTGCAATTTCCCCTGTAATTTCCATTACTGCCATATAGGGAGATCTATACTGTATTTTCTGAAAACATATTGATGATCACTTATCATTATTATTTAATCATTTAAATTTGGTCTGTAATTACTAAATAAATGCTTCTCTCCACCTTTGGTAAGTCTTAGTGGTAGAGGGTTCGTCTCGAAACTGAAAAGCTAATGGGTTCGATCCCCTGACCATTGTTACTGTGTCAAAGCTTCCTTGAGCAAGACACTAAACACCAAGTTTCTCCTAATTCTTTGTCATCCGTAGGTAAATGAGTAGTTAATGTAAAGTGCTTTGACTATCTAAGATATATATATATATATATATATATATATATATATATATATATATATATATATATATATATATATATATATATATATATATTTATTTATTTATTTATTTATTTATTTTTTAAAGTGCTATCTACGTGAAAAATCAATTTACGATCCATTTAGATGGGAAAACACATATATTAAAGGACAAACTACATAAAGGTTCAACTTCATATTTGCCTGTGAAATTCCAACTTATAGTTGTCATGCATATCTGCTATGCTGCCTTCAGATTGTTGAATGGTTTTGGTAATTACCGTCGCCTTGATATCATTAGCGGACACTTACATATTCCAAACAACATTCCAATGTTATTGCTGTATCGTCTTTTGAGATGAATCAAAGGAATCCATTTCACATTCGGTCTTATCATACAGCGAGATGTCATCCATGTAGAGGAGTTGGCTGATCCTTGTTCCACTTTTGAACCAGTACCCGAAGCCACTCTTAGTTGTGATCTGACCGAATTTTTAAGCCCTATTTAGAACATCAGCAGGGAGAGGGCATCTTCTTGGAATATGCCATATTTGATATTCACCCGGCAATTGGCAATTCGCTTTGAGTTGGCTCCCAGAGCTCTCCTCCAAAGCCTCATTGAGTTCTTGATGAAGGTCCTTATATCCCTGTTGATGTTATGCAGTTCTAAGCACTCTAGCATCCATGTGTGCAGCATTGAGTTGTAGACTTGCTTGTATTCAGTACGGGCAGTGCACAGTTTGGTGCTTCTGGTTTTACAGTTTTGGATAACTGCCCTGTCACCCAGTAGCTGGTGTTTTGCCACCCCTTCTCTTGTATCGATCCATGTGCCTACCCTTATAGGTAGGTAGTTTGATGGAGATGAAGCTAAGGACAACAGTGGGACCAGGAGATTTCTGGGTACTGAGGGAAGTCACCCCCAAGATCTTTGCGCTGAGACCTCGAGCTCCCAGGACCTGAACTTGCAAAAGATAGGTAAATGAGGATTTTTTTTTTTTTTTTTGTTAATCAGATATCTATCCAATTAATTATTATTATTGTTTTGAATAGAGGTTCATGTGTGGGACTGCTATAATGGTGTTTTGTTTTGACCTGTGTTTGTTAACCTGGTCTCCAGTTTCCTGTCTCATCAGTTTGGTTGTATTTAGTTACCTACTTTCATTCAGTTCTGGTTGAGTCATTGTCAATGCCTCCTGCCATTGTTTAGTTGCTGTTTATAGAGTACCCTTTCTATACTTTGGGGGCTTTTATGTTCTGATAGGATAATTGACCCCCACTTATGGACACAATGAACAAAGTTAGTGATAGCAAACATGGACGCATCAAAATGACACTCTATTGATCAGTCATGATGAGGAAGGAGCTGAAGCCACAGCCCTTGATTTGCCACTAGATCTACATTCCGAATCTGATGTTGGCTAAGATGGATGGATGGATGGACTGTATTATCACTAAACCTGCACAAGTACAAGATATGAAATTTTGACATAACGAGCTCGAACTGTCTAAGAAACATACAATACAATTGACTTACAGGGGTAGACAGAAGGCAAGGCCAGTTGTGTTGCTCCACACTGAGACCTTAGAAGAGATAAGGTTACCGGGGGGGGGGGGGGGGGGGGGGGGGGGGGGGGGAACAGAACAGATTATTTGGCCATGCCCTAAACAGAAGGCATGGCTCAAGTATAGAAAAATGTCACCGCATATGCACCAACATAAAACACTACAACAAATCTGGCACAACATGTAGATGACTGGGGGAGGGGTGGTGGGAAAAGGGGGCCCATGACCTGGTCCCGCCGAAGCGGCTAAGTGAGATGCCTCCTCAAGCGGCAGTCACATCAAACGGTTTGAATTCAGGAACGACATAGGTGTTAAGTTGTGAAGGAAAGCTTCATACAAACACATGGACATGTCTCGCGTGGTCAAAGTTGTGCAAACAATAGTTGTAATACAATTACCTTGCGAGTTTTTAATTCGTAAAACACAATTTAGAGTGTTACTCATACAAAAACAATTACAACTTATCACAATTTAGCCGAATTGTTAAACACGCATACATCCTTTTGACAGCGATCTTACTCCATAGATCCACGACCCTTGTATGGCTAAGCAGTCACAATTATGGATGGACAGACAGGATTGCCATTTTCAAACCGTCTGTTTCTTTGGCATCCAGATATTACTGGCAACAACATCTTCTTGTCAGTTTTCTGGATAATTAGATTCAGTTACTCCAATATGTGTGTGTATACAGTATGTGTTAGCCCAGTTGCCATGGCAATAGCTTCCCTCCTGGAGGCCACTAACAGAATGCAAACAACTTGTCACCTTTCATACTCCCACAACATGCTGGCAAATGTGCGACACTTTAGGCGTATGTTTGTAAATGTAAATTAATAGATACAGAGAGATTGTTGTAAGATCATGAATATATTTTATCGTACAGCCATTAAAGCAATGCTTAATGTCTGTAGTTTACAGACTTGGGTTAAATTATGACGGTGAGGGTTTTATTGTCTCACTTTACTACTATTTTAATGGTAGAAACTGACAATGCTTTGTGTCTAAAGATACAACCTGACTTGGCAAGACGAGTGTCACCAGGAAGGTTGAGGAGGCTGTCAATCAATGTCACCAGTTATTTAGATTCTAATTACACCTGTCAGCTTAGTCTGTCTGCTTCTACAAAAGCTCTCTCTAAGGTTCTGGTGATGTCATCAGCACAAATGGCAGCCTAGAGTGATAGCTCTTTCGAGTAGTAATGAATCTCACCCTTCTAAATAGCAAAAGAGAACTAATCTGGTTGGAAATTGATTAAGACAGGGAGTGGATATGGGGAGAAAGTAAGCAGGCAAGGAAATGTCGTGGAAGACTCTACAAACTGATGAGCATGCAGGAAAAGACCCTTTGGCGCCGGATGCTAACGCTAAGACTAGCTATTGGGCTAACGAGGATGGAAGCCCGGTGAAAGTTTTGGAGGAGATTCAGGACTTCCAACGAGGACATGAAACAGCATTTGAACAACATTAAAAGTGAGTTGGTTAACGTTAATTGCTGAATAACAGAGGTGGTGTGTCGGGTTGACGGTATGGAGGACTGGACTCAGAAAGTGGAATCAACACTCGGGGCGATGCTTAAAAGTGATTAACCAATGATTGACCACTGAAATTCTCGATCTAGAGGAGGTCCAGATGTATGTGTGGTTGAGGTTTGTTGAGACAGTGACATCGTCAATCAGATTTACAAACATTATATGAGCCCGCCAGAGCAGCGTATTCAAACACTTCATTGGCAGTATTGTTCACTGGGTAAAATGTTTAAAATCTGATATCTGAATTCTTTAAGACAGGCATGTCAGACTTCAATCAATCAATCAATCAAATTTTATTTATATAGCCCTAAATCACCGAAGTCTCAAAGGGCTTCACAGAATGAAAAGAGGTCGTACAAAGACATCTTTTCAGTATAGGGTACACAACAGCATCCCCTGTCAAAGCTCCCAGAAGGGGAAGGAAAAACTCAAAAACCCCAAATTAGGGGAAAATCAGAAACCTCCAGAAGGGACCACAGGTGGGAGGAGCCCCCTTCCAGGCCCACAGGTTGAAGTGGATGCTGCATGTACCAGACACAGAAACAACTTGTTGTAACTTATGGCAGCATAGAGGAAAGTCTATTCCCAGGTGGGGCTGACCAAAAAAAATTATAGTACATATTTCTGTAACTTCACAACAGCAACCTCAGATTTATTTTTTACTTTAGATGCTGTTCAAAAAAGTATGACATCACTATTAATCCTAAAACATTAACATTACTCTTAATCATAAAACATTTCAAGTTTTTCATTTAGTGAAAAAAATTTAGCTCATTTTTGTACTTTGTTACAAAATTATTTTATGTAGCACATTTAAAAGCACATTTAATGTAATGATGTCTGCAACTGCTTCAATTTAAATAAATTTAACAAGCCCGGAAATAAGTTTGATGTCTTCAAATGGTTAGCTAACCTGTCATCTTACTCAACTAAAGCATATAAAAGTTTAACATAGTTGCCATGACTGGCAGGGCCTGTACGAAATGCTAGCTGCTGTTTGGCGAGTAAGCGAGTGGCATTAATGAGAATTTTTAAAACCTATCAACTTACCTTAGCATTGTGGATGCTGCTAAGTCTCCGTCCGTCCAAAGCCAAGTAAAACATTCCAAGATGCAAGAGTTTTATTGTCATATGTATCGTATTATCATACCACACAATTAAACTCTTATTCTGTTCACTTCAGCCTACATTCAATAATTGAGCAATAAATAGTTAGCAATTAAACAACAGAAACACGTTTTGACTTGCCTAAAGTTTTTAGTTGTAAAGTATTTGGCTTTAGATGTGAGTGGTTGAACGCTCATGTCAACTGATGCGTCGCTGTAAAGTTTTAAGGTCAAAATATTCCATCTAAGTCCAGACACTGTCACGACTTGATGGAAAAAGGTGGTCTTAAATAATCCTCTCAGTTGGGGTGTTTGTCTTCCTTTATTTGTTACCTCTTGTTTTGATTGAATGTCCAGATTTGTGAATTTTCTCAGCTTGTGAATACAATCTTTTATGCACAGGAGGATAGTTAATGCAATACAAAAAGAACAAAGATGATGATTGTTGTGAAGGTGGTGGATCAAAAATCTGGGCTGACAAGTGCACGTGTTTTTTTTTTTTTTTTTAACTGAGGTTTTATGATTAAACTGTTAACTTAAAAACACATTACAGAAATACATTTCACACATCATTATTATTACGGGAATACAGAACATAGAACTACAGTGTTTGAAAGCACTTTATCCACATTATAGAGAGGGATAACAAAAAACTGCTGGCATCCAGTAGTTTTAGAGGGATTGTACCAGCTACTGAGCAGCACAGCAAGGTGTAGCCTCACAGCATTCTCCCTGTATTTGAACAGGACTTACAGAAATGTTGCCATAATCAATGAATAAATATGATTTAAATTTTGGATTCAAATGGAGAATGGATTAATAAGTATATGCCAGTGAAAAAACAATATTTTATAACTAACTCTTTCTTTTTTTTCCAAGATTGATAGGCGAGGCTCCACCTTTCCTGCCTCCCCTAAATGCAAGTCACTGCCCTCAAACAGTAGTGCTGGAAAATGAAAGACCACACCATACACTTGGCACACAAGCTCCAGCAACAGCGGGTGACAAGCCACAATAAAAAAAAAAAAAGGTGTATTGGAAAGGAAGACTGATCCACATTGATCATTATTACCCATCCACAATCCTCTAGAAAATGCAAGGACTATATGGAAAGGAAGCTGCTGTGAAACAATGTAAAATCCGCTTCCAAACACCGTTCCCCGCTAAACTCTGGGTATTTTATGAGGATGGGAATCAGCTACCAGACTGCGAAGCAGGCGACTGTGGACAGGAAGGACAAAGGGCTACACATCAACGTGGTCAAAAGAAAGGAGAAATATGGTAGAGCTGCTAACCCGCACTGCCTGGCAAGCCATGAGAGGAAAGAACTGGGAGGGAAATATCATCTTGAAATATTACAGTGAAAGTGAGTGAGATTTTTTGTCTTTTTCTCAACGTGGCTTGTTTATTGCCATGGGGACGAGTGCTATATACATCACACTGTCAAGTCTAAAACACTTATTGCTCGAGATATTAAAATAATATTAAAGACAAACGTGTTGAAAACAAACAAAAATAGTTGTGATTTGTTAAGCAACTTTGTGCGGGTTGAGACTTCTCGCTGCCTGGTTTACTTGTATGCTTGCCCAGGTTCAAATACAATAAATAAAATTTTAAAAAGAATCCACAGGTCTATCTAAGTTAAAATTTTAAAAAGAATCCACAGGTCTATCTAAGTTAATCCATAGTAGTTCCAAATCTCTTCAAACAAAAATACTTTAAATAAAAGGCAAACATTACGGTAAAGAAACCGTGTTCTCTAATCTGCGATCAATCTTAACTGCCCCTGTGATGCTGGCCTAGGGCTCTTAAAGGGTCAGTATTATGCACCTTTGCCTCTGCCTTAAAGGGCCAGTAACATAAATGTTCATTGGGCAGTGAGCCAAAAGAACCCACAAAAAAATAGATAGCTTTCTAACTCTTGGCAATTACAAAAAATAAAATTTAAAGGAACTCTGTTAAGTGAAATGCTGTGAATTGGCTACTACAAACATGTCAATCACAGATGCATCGTTCTCCCTTACTGGTCCTTGACAACGCTTTTCACCTCAGCTATCCCTTCATAAACGATGGGCTAAAATACCCAAAAGCCCCCTCAACTTCCTTGCTCATGAATGAAAAATGTGAATTATGTGATATCGGTCACTTTAGGAGCATCAGATATGTGCACGGTGACTCACTGTGTGCATGTCAGAAGTTGCTCACCGTGGTCCAAAGCCTGCTCAGGGAGTTTGTGTGAATGCTCAGGTGCATTGAAAATTAGAGGGAACATTGGTCATGAACTATTTTCCAAAAAAAAAAAAAAACAAAACAAAAAAAAAAAACTGAGGCTCTGGTAATCACTGTAGATGCAGAGAAGGCACTTAATACAGCTAATTGGAATTTTCTTTATAAAGTTTTGCATAAATGTGGTTTTCATAACAATGCAATAAACACTATAAGGCGTTGTGTGACAACCTCACAGCAAGAATCAAAGTCAACGGATATTTATCAAACTGTTACTCTAGAGACGGGTTCAAGGTAGGATTGTGCATGGTCACCATTCCTCTTTGCACTTGATTTATAACCGTTAGCCCAACACATTAGGAAGAATTGAGACATAAGAGGTGTTATCAGAGGTATGGAGCATAAATTGGCATGTAACAGGTACGGAGCATAAATTGGCATGCAACACTAAAGATAATTTGGTTTATTCGGGACACCCGACTCTCTCTTTACTGAAACTTATGCAATGATTTGCCCAGTTTGGCATATAATCTGGATATAAAATGAATGTACAGAAAACAGTTTCATACAATTATGCAAAGGTTTTAACAAAATAGTCAGAGGTCAATTATCTCAAGATTCAAGAGTTTTATTCTTCGATGTATAGTATTATTATAGCACACGATGAAATTCTTATTCGGATCACTTCCCCGAGTAGCAGACTACAATCCATGTTCGAGCAATAAATACATAGCAATAACAATAGCAATAAATAGCAAAAACAACCAAAAAACAAAAACAGTGGTGCCAATAATATAGTGCAAACATCATGTAGTGTAAAACATTAGTGTATTAGTGCAAAATATAATTTATGCATGTAATAAAAGGTAGATTAGTTTGTGAGAGATTTGTTGAGAACCTGGATGGCTAGTGGGTAGAAGCTGTTAGCCAGCCTGGTAGTCCTGGTCCTCAAGCTCCTGTAGTGTCTACCTGATGGCTGCAGTTTGAACTGATTGTTTTGTGGATGTATCTTGTCCTTGATGAGGTTGCGTGTCCTCTGCAGAACCCTGGTGTGGTAAATGTCCTGCAGTGAGGTTAAAGCTGCTCTACAGATGCACTGTGAGGACTTCATCACACGCTGGAGAGCCTTTCTGTCTTTTGCTGTGCAGTTGCAGTTGCCTCTGTCCCCACCTTCTTCCGGGCCAGCACTATAATGCCTTTCCACAAGCAATGCACCGTGACCTGCCTGGAAGACTATTAACCTATAGTGCTCACCCCAATCAGAATGAGAGGATTGTCATGACACATATCAAAAAGACCCTTCCAGACACCGTTGACCCCCTACATATCGACAGAAATGGTCCACGGATGATGCAGTCAGCACCGCCATTCACACATTTAGAGGACTAGGTCACATATGCTCTTCGATGATGACAGCTCAGCATTCAAAACAGTCATCCCTGACAAACTGATTGACAAGCTCCTTGGACTTGGTCTGGCACACTGCCTCTGCAACTGGGTGCTGAACTACCTCACAGGCAGACCCCAATTAGTCAGAGTCGACAACACGTCCAGCACCAGAATTGGGCTGTGTGCTGAGCCCCCTGAATTACACATCCTTCACCTATGACTGTGTCGCTTCCCAAAACAACTAACCTACCAACCAACCAACCAACCAACCAACCAACCACCAGCATAATAAATTAAGCAGACAACACTTCAGTCATCGGGCTGATCACTGGTTGGGTGAGACAGCATACAGGAAAGAGGTGGCAGACCTTGTGGTCTGGTGTCACAGCGACAATCTCCAACTCAACACGGACACAACCAACTAACTGATCATCGGCAGGTGGAGCCACACAAACCACCGCTATTCATCAATGGGATTAACTGCCTATCCAAAAAAGAATTAAGGATGATATGGAAAGGTAGAATCTAATCCCTTATCTATCTTTTAGCTCAAGAATTGAATCAACTAAAATGAAAATAGTACTGAGGTTTCTATACATCTTTGACACCCTACCAATGGAAGTGAGTCACTTTAATGAACATAAGGAGAAGGGTCCGTGTACTTTGCGTTCATTCTATTTATGATTCTGAAACGCGACTTGGCAATAGTGCAAGTACAATAGTGCAGAGCTAACACATTGCACAAAAGTTGGTTCTTAGATTGAATTTAAGTGGTTATCTTCATCATTCTTACGAGGAAAGAGGGGGAGAAGACAATCCTCTGTGCGCAAACATAACCAGCTCCTGCACAAAACAGTGCCATATACAAAAGTTTACGAGCACACACCAGACGTCTGCAGGTTTCTCTGGAGCCTTATGAAAATGGTATTGCAGAAGAGGTTCAGACCCAAGGTGTGCCATAGGGTAGGTGGGATCCTCATCCCAAAGGAGAAGGACACCTCAAACATCAGCCAGTTCCACCCCATCGACATAATATGGAGGGCAAAATCTTTTTCTGAGTCAATGCGCAAAAGATGGCCGAATACCTGCAATGAAATGGGTTCTCGACACATTGGTACAAAAGGGGAAAATATTGGGCTTCTCTGGGTGCATCATCTGAGCTTCAGAATGGGTTGTCGAAGGACAAAGACTCGGCTCTGGCCGGCATCTCCCTCCCTCAGAGCCCAAAATATTACCACACTACCACTGTCTCATGCACCAAGAAGCTACTTGAAGAGACAATTAGCTGGGTCTGCATGAAGATTAACCAGCTAAGTCATGTAGCATCTCAGTGGTGAAGGGAGTGCTTACTGACTTGCAGTTCTTCATTGATGATGATCCCCAATGTATCTGAACAGCCAGTCAAAATCCTTGAAAGGCTCTATCATGCTAGCCTGAAAGACAAAGACCAGGGCAATGTATAATGACATCAATGCAGGCGAATGACAAAACCAAACTACATGGGAAGCTGAAGGCCTGGTGTTTCCAGTTTTGCCTGCTACCCCAGGCATTGTGACCACCTGCAGTCTATGTAATGGTCATCTCAATGGTAGACATGCTAGAAAGGCAAGTCACAGCCTATGTCAATAAAGGGCTTGGAGAACTGCGCTGCCTTATCACCATAGGTCTTATGGAGACCCTCACAAGTTTAACAGAGTAGTTCAAGTGTGCAAAATACATTTGCAGATAACCTTTAACAAATCCAAAGACCCAGGGATTAATGAAACCGCCTCGACTTCGGCTACTGGGCTTAAGTGGAGAACCGCAAGAGCAGTAGAGGAAGAATCAGCACCTCTTAGACACACTGACATCAAAAGGAACATTCAGCAAGGAAAAGGAGGCTTTGGACTAATAACTTGCAATGCAACCTGGAGGAGCGCCACTGCTCCAAAGTGGAGGAAGATGGTAGTGGAGAAAGTGTGGCATCAGCTGGAAATAACAAGATGAGCTAAGGTAGTTGCCCTTGGCTAGACCAGACATATGATCGGAGAAAAAGGCGTCACAGACCTCTGTCTTAAGAACAGGCAAACCATAGGATAAAACAAGAACAACTGTGTGACCACATTCATGTGTAGGCCCAAGTACAGACTGTTAAGAGTCAATGATATTTAAAAAGTCCCACACTAACGGGTTTTCAGGGCAACACACATAAATTTTACACTCTCCAACAATAAGGAACCGGTCATATTTAGGCATACTATCAGCCAAGAACATAGAAAAGTTGGTTAAAAAGTCTATTATATTTGGTAGGCCGATAAACCACAGCACCGTGTGAAAATGTCCCAGCTCAAACAGAGTTCAAAACTGGTGGAGGAGGATGGCAGTGATAACTGTTTGCATTTAAAAACAATCTTAAAAGTTGCAATTCCTCCTCCTCGGCTGGACATCTGAGGATGGATGACAGAAAGGCCTGCTGCGCAGAGGCCGCAGGTTCCCCAGAAGGCGAGCAGGCTCAGCAGGGTTGGAACATCCGATCCGAGCCCGCCACTGGCACCAACCAGGAAGCGACAGAATCCAACGAATGTCGAGTGACACTAAGGTGAGGTCCCGCTCGGTAGCTACCTAGATCAGGACACACCAACCCTCAGCCTCACCAGACAGCAGCCGCTCCTACCCTGGCAGTGGCGCCGCCCTTGCCGCGGGGGCAAAGCTGAAGCATGGCAGAGGTACACAGGAACGTCCAGCAAAAAAGGGGGCAAAGTCCTTCATCCAAAGTGATCAAAACTTGGCAATAATTCCAGGGGTGATTTTGAAATCTAGCAGTGTTTGGCAATCATACACCAGCAGAGTGATGACAGATTGTGGAAGAAGTGAAACAAACAGTAGAACCACACACAATAGTCGGAGTGGCCGACTGCCCGCCTCACACACTGGCCCCATCTTGCCATGGGCATCAACAGTAACGGTAACACATTTGCATCCATCCATTCATCTTCTATAGCCGAATATCCTCACTCGGGTTGCTGGCATGCTTGTGCTTATCCCAACGGGCAGTTGGCAGGGTACACTCTGAACTGGTCGCCAATCACAGGGCACACAGATATGAATGACCACTCACACTCAGAAACACACCTAAGGGCAATTTAGAGCTTCCAATACACCTACCATACGTGTTTATGGGATTGGAGGAGGAAACCGGAGTACCCTGAGACAACCCATGTGGGAGGGGGGAGAACATGCAAACTCGACATGGCAAGCTCAGAGCTGGAGCCTCTCAACTGTGAGGCGGACGTGCTAACCTGTCTGCCATCACACCACTCACATTACGTCACAAATCCCTACTGAGAGAATCACTCAGAAAGCAATATTCTCCCTCACTGAGTTATTCTGAACAGGAAATTATGTATTATTCACTTACTGATGTCTTGAATGTCTTGAATGCAAAATGTAACACGTTCTTTAATGCCACTAGCTTGGAAGTACATTCAGTAAAGTCCCTCCCCTGGCTGACACTGGCTGCTGATTAGTCATAACTGAGGGAAGAACAACTAACTTCAGGTTCACTCAAATTCACTCAAAAGATTCCTTCTTTTGAACAAATTACTTACTCCAGACACTTCACTTCTAATTAGAGGAAATAATTGTAGTCATGTTTTGTTCACAATACCCCAAATCTCCTTAACCACGTAATACACTCTATTTTACAGCAAAACCCAAGGAATCAGCAATGACTGTTTAAATTATCAGATAGATTCCACAAAATAATAAATAAAGAGTTTAGGAACACCCTGCACAGATGAAAAAATGTATGGAGCTGAAAGGGATCGTATGAGATGACAAAATGATGCACATAAAATAATATTAGAGATATGTTGGGTGTCTCACAGGATAAATATCTAAATGGATGGTATCATGCTTACGGAGAAGCCTGGCAGATAGGTCAAAGGGTCAAAACACATTAATCAGGTCCGGTGACAGGTTGTGAGAGACTAAATTTTGACACTGCCTTCAGGCCCAAGCGTTAAAATAGCCTGAAAGCCAGTAGCTTGAAATTGGTCTTGTGCAGGGGTCGGCAACCCTAAATGTTGAAAGAGCCATAGCGAACGAAAAAACAATACACAAATCTGTCTGTAGCCGCAAAGAAAAAAGCCATATATGAAAGAAGACGACACAAAGAAGATGACACATGCTGTGTTTCTATTAGCGATTTGAGCCTACTATTAAAATGACTATGCTGGCTACAATATTGAGCCTTCATGATTAAATGTTTATTTTCCCTTAAATAGATTCAGCAGAGAGTTACTACCCTGCTGTACGATGGTGCTTTATGTTTAACTTCCTTATATTTAAGTATTATATTTTGTTGCAATGATAACATTATAGAAAAAAAAATCAGATATTTGTTGTCATTTTTATTTTGAGGATTTCAAAAAAGAAAAATGGAACGTTATCCTCTGATCTGAGCAGCAAAACACATTGCCTGACAAAAAAACATAAATCCCTTTGGAACACAGCTAATTTGTTACTTAAAACAGTATGTGCCTATGCCAGGATTGTGTTCTTAACGGTGACTTCTGTTTTTATGACATAACTGGACGGCGTCTCAACATCAGGTACCTATGATGTTTTTGTTATTTGACTACTTCTCATTGTTACTTGACAACTTTTCATTAGAAAGCAAACAAGCAGTAAATCCAAAAAAGCAGCAATCCAGATGTCATTCAAATGGCGTGAGGCAGACGCCGTTAGGCGTTCTAAAAAGCGGCATTCTATATGTTGTGCAGTGCAAAGGTGGATTAGCATTGGAGGAGCTCCATACACGCTGAACGGAAAGAAACCAGCTATGACGCAAATCTTTGACAGAAATGTACAGCCCTGGAAAACTTTAAAAATGTTTGCTGCGTCTTTGTAAACCATATTTACTCTTTTATTGTCAAGTATTATCGGAAGAGGCAACCCCCGGATCACATCTTTTGTAACTATTGAAAGCAACACTCCCATCAAATGGTCACAATTAACTCCTACGGTGTTCAATAAGCTTAAAATTAAGAGGAGCGCTGGCCACGAGTGTCATCAAGAATGATTTTATATGACAATAATTCATGTCGCTGGCAAGGAGTTAAAAAAATATATTTCCCCCATCTTTTTTATTTTTTTAATATTCATACATATTTTAAAAAAAAACTCCAGGAAGCCACTAGAGCAGTGCTAAAGTCTCGTACAACCTTTTCTGAAACCCATAAGCACCCTATGACCGAGCTTGTCATATCTCCTGTTCATCCCCTTATTCTGTACTGTAATAGTCAGCCATTAGAGGGTTTCTTAAGCACGGCCAGAGCTGGAGAAGGACGCCGGGTTATTCCTTGCCTTCCACGGTTGCTAGTTTCCGCGATTTCTGTCGAGTCGCAGTATTCCATATCGAGTTGTTGTTGTACTTTGTGTATTCTGGTTTTTCTCCCGTCGTGAAAGTTTTCTTTGCTACTTTTCTCCCAGTGTGTTGTCCTCCTGGACTCTGCCCCAAATACGTCGCGCTGGTGTGTATTTATTTCCTAGACTAGTTTTTACGTCTCTACTTTGGTTATACTTTGGTCATTTTTGTTGTACTTTCTTAATTTGTATGTTTTGTGAACTTTTCTACGCACTGCGTGCAGCGTTTGTTATTAAACTCCTCTTGAACTGTTTACAAGCTTGTTCGTCTGCTTGGAGTCCACAACGTGCTTGGCTCTGTGGTTACGCTGTGACAGATCTTACAGCAGATACATTTTCTTTACATAAAAAGCATTTTGATGATCTGATCTACCTTGCACAATAGTTCTTTTTCATACTTATATATATATATATATATATATATATATATATATATATATATATATATAAGCGGATGTTTTAGGTAAGAATTTGTTTTTAAAAGACTGGCAAATATCTGGATGCTTTAAATAACTTTTTTTTTTCATTTTATTTCTGCTACTGTAACTGTCACATGTCAACCTTTTTAACCATTCCGCTCTCTTCATATCAATGCTTGCGGTCCTTGAGGTCCTCTGGCACCAGCATTTTATTATTATGAAAGCTGGAACAAAAACTTATAGAGCAGTTACATATTGCTATTATGGCCTGCACCTCTGGAATAGCCTGCAGGAGGCATCAGTATCACAGATACTCTTGATATGAGTCTCAAGGCAACAAAAAAAAATTGAACATGAGCAGTAAAGGTATTTTTATTTCCATATTTGACTCATTGAAATCCATTTCAAAGTTAATTTGGCACACGGTTGACGGAGCGGAAAAGAAAATGTGTGAAGCTGTGGGAGCATTTCAGACTGAAACGCACCTCATATAGTGTAATCATTGTCAATCTTCACCAAAGACACCCAATAGGTTCATTTTACTCATTCTGTATGGACCTTGCACACTGCAAAAAGTGACAGATGAAAACAGGAACAAAATTTAAAAAAAAAAAAAAAACAGTTCAGGTAATCTTGTTTTAGGTAAAAAAACAAAACAAAAATGGGGTAAGAACTTTTTTCTTGCCTGGAAAACCTAATTCAAAACTTTTTTTCCTGATAGTTTGAAGAAGAACTGAGTGCAAAAACAAGTTGGAAATTCTTAATTTAACCAAGTTACAAATCAAGTTCTAATATGTGATAAAATTTAATCACATCATTTTTACTTTAATAATCTTCTCTAAATTCTTCAAAAAGTGGTGATGCCGGTCACGGGACATGGTTTGGGCAGCTGGATTAACTGTTTTTTCTTTTTTTTTTCAGGATGGGGGCATGGGCAGGTGAATTCACCGTTTCTTTTGGTATAATGGTATGAGCAGGTAAAATTTACAAGTAAGATTTGCTGACTGGCAGCAATTATGTCTATATAATGGATTCACACATTTTATTACTTTCATACGTTCCAGACGGACAGTCAAACTATTTGCACTTTATTGTTCCTCAAGATCACAGGCAGACACATTTCCAAAATGGCCATCGAGCAGTACTTTACAGTTGACCTAGTAGTCAAATAATCTACACAGTTCTTTCTACCTTAAAAACAGAACTCTTTTTCTAGTTGATTTTAGATTAAAATAATACAAATTATAATACATTGGTAATTCAATGCCACATTTCAGAGGCAACAGCATTGATACAGAAATATAAAAATACATAATCTCTTTTTATGATTAAAATGTGTTATTTAATTACTAATCTAATGCAAAACATTTTATTTTCATCGAAAATTAAAACGTATCAAGTACAGTTCATCCGTATGGGGTTCACCCCCAATTTGTGCTACCACTTTGAGCCAATGTTGTAAATTTACAACATGGACAAAACATGCTAAAAATACCACAGTATCAGTATATTTCTTGATGTCATGAATTAATCATGATCTAAGCACATCAAATATGGCAGAATTTTTCCCCAAACCTTTTTCTAACTCAATTCTTCGTTTATCTAGTTCAAAAGAACATGCTCCTGTGGTCCATGTTAGAATCTCATTGACTTACTTTATGTCCAGTTACTGGGGCGTATTTACCCATTCTGCCATCCAATAGCATTTCAGAACAGAACAATAGGAGCCATTAACAATATAAATGTGGTGTGAAGAGGAAAAAAATAAGGGAGGGCATATTGTTGTAGGCTTAGATGTAACAACGCCGGGCCTCTGGGGGTTATATCCAGCATTTCTTTTCCTAATTTGAGCCTAAATGTAAGCAGATGGTCCTAATATAGTATAAAATGTAAGTGATATGTTCACATTATTTTAAACTTTTTTTTGCCATATTCTAGAAAACTTTTCCTCGATGCATTTACTCAAATTAATCATATTTGAACATTTTTACGCAATATAAAACCCATGCAAAGCAGTCATTTTAAAATAAAACCCCCTCCCAATTATTTTGAAATTCTAAATCATTCCTAATGCTTAAACCAATGCTAATGTATAAATCTTTTCTTTAATACGATTTTGTTTTCCCATTAATACGATTTTCCAAATTAAGATCAATGGTCCTGGTCATAAGGTGAAGACCATTCAAAATGATTCCATCATCTTGTTTATGAGGAAAAAATAGAAATGTATTGAACACAGGAATCTTCTTAAGAAAATGCTAGTATACTTTTGTTTTTGCTGCAAGATAGTTTTCCTGTTTAGACAAAAAATAAGAATATTTTTTATGATGACCTTTTAAAAAAAATTCTTAACATTGACTTTTTGCAGTGTTTACCGCACAGTTATCAAACTCAATGCCCGGGAGCCAAATCCAGCCTAACAAATCATCTTACATGGGCCACAATAGGCTATGACTTAAAATTTCTGGCTAAAATACAGATTTTTCAAGTTTTCGTGTTATCAATACCCCTTTTGAACAGTTCTTAGTGGCTTCTGATTTCAAGGTGTTGAACTCAAGTTGGCCAGATCTGGCCCACCATATCATTTTATGCGGCCAGCGAAATGCAAATGACTTTTCACGGTCTTCAACTTTTACTTTTTTTTTTTGTTGTTGTTATCAATACCCCCTTTTGAACAGCTTCTAGAGGCCTCTGATTTCAAAATGTGTAAATATTATACTTCAAATTTATTTGACTTCACAGTCATAAAAACCCACCGACAGAAACTGCAACTACAATGTGGCCCATGATAAAAATGATTTTGACATCCCCTAATTTACAGTCACAAGAATCTTCAAGTGCCAACATTACCTGTGTAGAGGGCCAGGTTTCTGTTAATTAAATGACAACTGTTGGATACTGGCTTGATTGTGACCATGATGACAAGTGCAATATATCTTAACCATTGCGCCTGCAACACTTATTGAACAAGATATTAGAAAATAAATAAATAGTGAAATTGTTCAAACAGGTTGAAAAAAAAAAGAAATTGCAATGCACTTCATTTGTAAAAGTGGCATCGTCCAGCAATCATTGTGTCCATTAGTCACTTTACAAATCTCCTCACTTAAGACCCAATGCTGAGTTAAAGCATATTGTTGTGACTAGTTCTGGGTATTGTGTCTTAAAAGTGTATTGTGATATATTGCGATGCAGCAAAGGTGTATTGCAATATACTGTGCAATGTTTGAGAAATAACAATCTATGGCATATGCATTAACAATAATGAAAAAAAAACACAAGGAAATTATGAGAAGAGACAAATTATCTTTATTTTTCAGAAGCCACACATCATTTATGTCTAAAATTGAGCATATATTAAACGTTCTTTTTCAAAATAACAACGTGTTCACATTTTATAAATTTCAAGCACGCCCTTGACTGTGTTACTATGTCCCCAGCAGTTGAGAATACTCTTTCAGATGGTACTGATGTGAGACGAATACAGAGGTAGCACGTGTCAGCACAGAATACTGGCGACACTGCTATTCACCCATAAATTAAACATCTGTGACATCACTCGTGTTAGTAAAATTACTCAGGATATAAAAGAAACAAAACGAAATAAAACAAAATAAAACTTGAAATCTCAAAATTCCCATTTGAATTAATTGCTGTCAAAAAAAAAATGTTTACTCAACTTGTAGACCATGAGATTCTACTTAATATGGCTGCTTGAGGAGGAGTAGGAGCCGGCTATTAGACGGCTTAAATGCTGTGAGGGTGAGGAGAAGGAATATGATTAAAATAGCAGAAATGAAATCAGAAATGAAATGAAGAAATCATGATGCGAAACCCACTCTGGAGCAGATTGATTTAAAAAAAACAAAATATTTAGAAAATAAGGTGTTTCCTGGCTCAGTTCAAGACCGTGTCTATCATTCGGATGACCAAGCGAAAGATAAATTGCCCCCTACACCTACCCACTTTAATTGACCTATTTTTTGGCAAAATGTGAATTATGTTTGGAATACTGTATACGTTACCTTGTCCTTTGGCACCTCTTGGTGTGGATGATTCCCACAAGGTAGTTTTTTCCTCACCTGGATCCTCAGAGTCTTTAAATGTCTCTCACATATCAGTTAATATGTGCAGTATGTGCTGTAAATGCAGATGTTAAACTCTGTAAAGTCTGTTTGTGGGAATGAGACAGGTGGCTTTTTACTTATTTGCTGGCATTTTGTCTTAACATTTTATTGTGGTTTTATATGACAACATGCCCCATTTGAAATGGTGTTTCATTTGTGTGCAAGATTTAAATAGGCCAATGCTGAATTTGCCTTTTAACAGGTTTGTTTCAGGTGACTGCCTTGAGATTGCTACCGAAGTCATGTATAGTTGTGGGCTGATCATCTTCTCATTATAATAACCCCTCGTGACAAGATCATGCAAGGAACTCTAGCCTGAGGGCAATTAATATTGATCCATTGAAAACCAGTCCTACTGACTGTATATTACCTCTTATTAAATTTATGTCTGTGTCTGTGTGTGCATGGTCTTTTTTTAAGCTCGGCATATAATACCTGGTGGAGGACATCAGTGAAAACTGCAAGGTCAGCATAGGATGAAATGCCAAAAGTCCAACTTTTTCACATTTAAAAGAAAAAACAAACTGTGCTGCAGGGATGAAAGAGTGTCATGGGTCTGATGTGAGTGTGAATGCTGCTAAGCGCAAACATCGCTCCATCTGTGGATAATAATGTTTAACACGTTGAAGGCCCCTCTGCTTCCGCTGCTGGTACTCCATAAATCATGTACATCTGGTTCCCTCATCACCCGCTGATGGACACCAATGGTAGGGAAACACATGAGATCAATACAAAAGACTGAGACAATATAACATTCAGTAGTCATTCGTGGTCTCATTGATCACACTGTTATGTTTCTCTCTCTCTCTCTCGCACACACACATACATATACATAAATACCCAATGACTCCACACTCCAAATGTCTGTAAAATAAATTGAAATTGACCAAAGTATTTGGTGTCTCAAATTATTTATTAAAGTAATACTTGTACAGACATGTTGTTTTTTAAAATCAGAACTTAATACTTCATTTTAAATAAGTTTACAAAAAAATTGTGGTGACAAAATCATTGACACCTGAATTCAGTATTTGGTAGCACAGACTTTGGCCAAAAATGACTGGTGTTAAATGCTTCCTCCAGGTATAAGTAAGATGCCTACACCTCTCTACGGGCAGTTTGGCCCACTCTTCTTCAGCAAAATGCTCCAGTTGACCCAGATTAGAAGGGTTCCTTCCTCCAAATGACATTTTCAGATGCCTCTACAAGGTGTTCAATGGGATTAAGATCTGGACTCATTGCTGGCCACTTTAGAAAATTCCAGCGTTTTCTGTTGAACCATTCCCGGGTGCTTCTTGATGTGTGTTTTGGGTCATTAACTTGCCGGAACACGCATGGTGTTTGACCAAGACCCATCAAACCTAGGGTGCCATTTTGCCATAGGTAAATATTTGTTTGAACATGGAGCAAAGAAGTCCAGGAACAGAGAACCGCCCTGGTTCAGATAAAAAATGCTGTTCCTCCCACTCACGCCTTTCCAGGTCCCCCTGTCATCGCCCACATGAGCATTAAATTCCCGTAGCAGAAAGGAAGAGTCTCCATAGGAAGCACTATGCAGCACATCTTCGGAAGGGATGAACCCCAATATCATGGTCCTGAGCTGAGGGGCAATCAGTATGCCCACACATGCTCTGCCCTCTTACCATGGACTCCAGAGTAGAATAGAGTCCAACTCTCCTTAGGGCGACTGGTACCAGAGCCCAAGCTGTGTGTGGAGTTGAGTCAGACTATATTGAGTCGTAACTCCTCTGCCTCACATTCCATGTCCCATTAAAGAGCTTGCTCCTGTAGACAGGGATCTGTTTGCCAAGGTCTCCACCAGAGGTTTCCACCCAACTCTCAGTGCACCTGACCACTGGCTCCTCCCACATGTAGTGAGCCCATGGGAAGGGAGACCCTTTGAGCAGTGCCCAGGGGGCCCCATGGGTTGCATATTTGATTTTATTTGCAATGCACTTAATATAACAAAGTGAACTTGTCCGTCTCTCATAGATGATTCATTTGTCATCAACTTACATGGTTGTGTCATCACTCGAAAATGTTTCATGAAATGACTACATTAAGAAGTGATAAAACCTACATTATTTACATTACATTTTTACTTGACATTAATACACAGAAGGCATTTTACAATTTTCCCACTAAATTTTATATTTTAATATATTGTCTATCCCCTTCAGTGAGAAGGTTTCTTCTCTAGTAAACACGAAAGAAGCGTGTTTGTGACATCACTTGCTATAAACAAAATTGAGTTAACAGTAGAAATGGGCTTGTTAAAGAAAGCAATAACGGAACTGATAATTAACTATTTTATGTGAGGATAAACGGTTCAAATGATGGATTACACAGCCGTACCTGTGACCGAACCAAGTGAGTCTTTTGTTTGATTTCGTGCTGGAGGGCCACATTTATTTTCGGGTTTTATTAGTTGCCATGGACATTCATATAAAGAATATATTAAGAATATATTTTAAAACAAGGATATCAGTCTTATTTGTTGACAACTTTACTGGGATGCACTAGCTATCTAGTCATATAAAAACACATTATCAAAGATGTGATTCATCTACTATTCTTATTTTCATACGCTGTATTTACATTTTTAATGGTTTGGTCTTGGGAAATGAAAATATAGACCTTAAGCGGGGTGTTTTCTTAATTTTTTTTGAGAAATTGCAAAATCTATATTTTCTATTTAAAAAAATATCTAAAATTATAATTTATGCAAAACTTTCTCCACCAACCTGTGAACCTTTTTTCCAGACTCGGTCACTTATGTTAAAATATTATTAGGCATGATTTTTTTTTTTTTTTGTGGTTTTTGTTTATGCAAATAGTCTCTGTGGGAAATGTAGTATTTTCTAATGCTCAAAACATATAGTTTTCATTTTAAAAAATAAATACAAATTGTGTATTTTTGTACATAGAAGTTCCTCTTTAATATTGCCTTATCCTTTAGTTAGTATCAGTTGGGAAACTGCTCAAGAAGGTCTTCGGAGACACGTGTGATTCAAAGAGAAAAGGAGAAAGTAACATATACAAAAACATGTATTGGGATTTGGCATACTCAGTTATAAAGATATAAAATTAAGATGATTTTGATTGTAAAACAAATGTAAAGTCATAATAGCCCTTTGACGATATAGTTTTGAAATAACTTAATTGATAGCAGCTCTGAGTGATTGAGACAATAGACACATTATGTGAAGGGCCCGGACACAAGCAGGACCCCCACTGGTGATGAACACCATAATCACCACCATGTGATGACCAAGACATGCATTCCTGACCCCTGACAGTTTCCTAACTGCATTGATTGATGATATTGTTTTTAAAAAGTGAAAATAGTTGAAGGCATCTACTGAGCGCTTTGTGGGGTCTTCTCTCCAAAAGAGGTTACATTCCAGTGGGAATAAAGACTGGTTTCATGGAACTTAATCAGCTTAAGTAGAATAACTGAAGTCCTTTGTAAAGGTTGAGTATTAGGTAAGCGCATGCCCATAGAACTCTATTGAAAGGCAGAATATCTCTGACTGAATACAGTAGATTTGACCTTCATTAAGACAATAAGCGTGCCATATGGTCTTGCTTGGGAATGTCAATTTTTTTTTTTTTAATTTCAAAATTATTGTCATATCATAGTAAAGCCTATCGTAAGTCTCCACACTAGATCACCATACTGGCAAATATGACAGAAGTGCACTTAACGAAAAGTGCATAACTGATAAATACTCCTTTTCCAATCACAGATCGCGAGATACATCCAGCTTTTCCACAACTCAGGATATACAAAATACCTTTCAAAACATGTTTCACAGTGGAATACTTTTATTTAGAGAAAATCAATCAACCTATTTAGCAAACTGTTAATTATGATATCTTTCTCATCTGTCACTACCTTAAAAAAGTGCACAAAGTGTGGTAGCATCTGTCGTGGATCGGTTGGGTCAGTAGGCATACTGCATGGGGTCCAGTGTGTCCTGTATATTGCTCTGAAAGTGGGTCATCACCACTCTTGAGGCATTTCATCATGATTGGAGTTACTGCTACTGGCCGGTAGTGATTTGGGCACGGGGGGGGGCAATGGTAGTGTTTTTTAAGCAGGAGGGCACAGTTCTCCTGTGCATTCCGGGCAAAACACCTGCCACCTGCCACCCTCCTTTCTTTTGTTGCCTAGCCCATAAGTACAATATTAACTTGAATGCCATAGTTAGATTAGTGGGGGTGCATTGAATGTGTTCATATTATATATAGTGTTTGATTTTATCTTCTCTTTAATCAGAACACTGTGTTTAGGCTAGTGGGGATAAATAGAAAATATTATGGTGAAGAAATCTTGAAGGTTGACTTCCCTTTAATATGTGTACCGCTTAATTGCTTTAAGACTGTAAACTATGGGTGGTAGCCTTCCCGCTAGCATTAGCCCCAAGAAGCCTGCTAGCCGTGATGAGCCTGTTCAGACATGTAATCATTTCAGTCCCCTTGTTAGGCACACTCCATCTCAGTCCACTGACTCCATCACCCGCATATTCGTTATAGGGGACTCCATCACCCTTAACATTAAATTTAAAACACCATTCACTGTATTGTGTATTCCAGGGGCCAGAGCACCTGACATTGAAGATCATCTTAGGGAGCTGGCATGCAAGAAGCCTAGTCACCAGCGTAGTGCAAACAACATGAGCTACTCAGATATAGTGATACATGTCGGCTCCAATGATACAAGAATGAGGTAGTCAGAGATTACAAAGAACATAGCTACAAATTGTAATCTCACTAGAAAGATGAGTCAGCATTGATTAATTGTCTCTGGCCTTCTGCCCGTGAGAGGCAATGATGAGAGGTTTAGCAGATTATTCTCGCTTAATCAGTAGATGGCTAGTTTTTTTAGCAAGCAAGGCTTCCGGTTTGTAGATAATTGGCCCTCTTTCTGGGGTCAGCCTGATTTGCCATAGATGGACGGCCTTTACCCTAACCCCCATCACCCTTTCTAGAAACATAGATTACTGTTTGAGCCTTCCATTACTTCTCACATTAGAGCATGTCGGGTAGCAGGTAAGTAGAGAGCCTGCTAGACCTTGTGTGGCGTCATTAAGGCTAGAGTTAACTGGCACTAGGCTGGATTGTTACAACACACATTGCATTCTTAGTTTAGGTCACTGCAATCCACACACTGCTTCATTTTCTAATGCTGAATCCCCAAGAGATAATATTTCTGCTATTGTGGTGCTAAATGTAGAACGTAATCATGCTTCCATGATCGGTCAGATAAATGACGTGGTATCTAAATGAAATATTAGTACTGCGTGGTAAAAATTAACAAACTGATTCCTACATTATTAACATCGCGACTGGGTTTTAATTATTCAAAATACAAACTGGGACCCAGGCATCAGAATCTTATTATTTATTAGTACAAATAACTCTATGACTGCAAATAGTTTGGGAAAACTTTCTCGATTTGAATTCGGCTTTATGAATAGAGGTCACTCTCCTCAAAAGCCCTTCTTGTAAATGACCTTATTAGAGATCACAATCATAAAATGTTTGGACTCTGCGAAACCTAGTTAAAAAACCAAATGAATTCTTATTGATAAATGAGGCCTCGTCCCCAAACTTTGTGGGTTCACACATTGCTTGTCTTTGTAAAAAGGATATGAATTTAAGGAGTTGTTGGTTACTTATAAATTTTTACATGGTTTAGTTCCTCCCTATCTCGTCGACTTAGTATCATGTTCTTAACAGACGACTTCAGTCACAAAATGTTGGTTTGTTGATGACCCCTCAGGCTAAAAAGAAGTCCGCAGGATCAAGAGCCTTTTCCATTCACATGCCAGTACTCTGGAATGCCCTATCTATTAAAGTTCATGCAGCCACCCCAGTATAAACCTTAAGATCCCGACTAAAAACACATTTATACATTCAAGCATTTAGTTAATGGGTCTATGGCACAATGCTTTTATCTTTGTTTGCATCCACTTCAACCTGTTGAGCCTGGAAAGGGGCTTCTCCCAGCTGTGGTCCCTTCTGAAAGTGTCATATTTTCCCCAATTGGGGTTTTTGAGTTATTCCTTCCTCTTCTGGCAGCTTTGCTCAGGGGATGCTATAGTGTACTTGTGATGAAAAAAAGTCTCTGTATGACTTCTTTTCACCTGTGAAGCCCTTTGAGACTTTGGTGATTCAGGGCTATACAAATAAACTTGAGTTGACTAGACTAATATAGAGTCATCTCAAGTATTTTTTTTTTTTTTTCCTCAGAGGCAACCTGGTGTAACTAAGAATTTCTAAATAGGTGCAGCATCCTCTTATATGACAAGGTACTTCATGTCTAGATTCCCTCTTCCTCTAGGGAGGAATAGGCATGCATGAACACTGCAAGCCGTATACATTCCCTCTTTTTCATCTGATCACTCACAGTTTCCTTTTTCCCATTTTTACACTAATTCCACTGCTGGGCCTCTTTCCTTCAATTTAATCTCTTATAACATGTCACTGCATCGTTTTCCATTTCTTTCCATCCTTACCCTCTCCCTCATTGAGCCTCCCTTTTTAATTTAATTAATTTTGCCACTCTTTCAGTTTTATGCCTTTCATATTAATTAATTAATTATTTATTAATGGGTGTTAGTGCTACAGGGCGGTAGTCATTTAGGCATGACGGAGAGGAGTGTTTCGGTACTGGTACTATGAAGGTGGTTTTGAAGCATGCTGGCACAGCTGCCTGGGCCAAGGACAGGTTGAAGATTTCAGTGAAGTCACCAGCGAGCTACACAGCACACGCTCTAAGCACTCGTCCAGGCATGCCGTCAGGGCCAGCAGCCCTGTGTGGGTTGATTCTGCTCTGTGCATTTTCAACATCTGTGGGTGTGAGTGTGATGGTTTGTTGGTCAACAGTGTATTCTGTTTTAGCAACCCTTTCCAAGTTGTCTTTGTCAAAACGAGCATAGAAGTCATTCAGCTCATCAAGGAAAGATACAGTCATCCCTGTTGGAGACGAGTTGTTGGTCTTATAATCCGTGATGGCCTGGATGCCCTGCCACATGCGTCGGGGGTCAGAATGAGCAAGGTGGTCCTCCATCTTCAGCTTATGTTCGTGCTTGACCTTTTTGAAACCCATCTTTAGATTGACTCTGGACAAGCTCTAGGCCTGAGCGTCACGCAATCTGAATGCATGGTCCCGTGCCTTCAGCAGCAGACACACTTCCCTGTTCATCCATGACTTCTGATTAGGGTACGTGGTGATCTGTTTCTCCAGCGTAGGTTTTCACTGATGGCTGATGGCACTCATTAACTGATGACGGTTAATGAGTGGTTTGTATTTAGGGGTGAGAAACAAAGAAAGGTGGTCAGACTGTCTCAGGTGGGGGAGGGGTTTTGCCATGTAGGCTCCAGCAATGTTTGTAAACACGTGGTACAATGTTTTATGTCTGGTGCTGCAGGAGACATGCTGATGAAATTTTTAAAATACTGACTTGAGGTTTGAGTGATTAAAGTCACTTGCCACCATAAATGCAGCATTTGGGTGAGCAGTTTGTTGCTTGGTAATAGCTGCATGTAGTTCAGACATGGCAGTTTTAGCGTCAGCACCCTTCAACATGGTTGTGTCAAACTGTCACAGTTCACCAGTTCAGCCACCTCACTTCAGCCTTCCGGCTAATCAGCCCCAAACAATAACACCTGCACCACTCACCCACCCAGTATAAAACCCGGTCACTTCCATTCACAACCTGCCAGATTGTCTCTATGCATCACGCCGAGCTTTCCAGCGATTCCTCCTGCCAGCCTGCCCGTTGCCTGACCCTGTTTGTTCCTGACCACCCAACTGCCTGCCGAATTGACCGGATTTTTGGTATTTCGACCCTGCCTGCCTCTGACCACCCGCTAGCCTGCCGTCTTAACCTGTCTGCCCGAGCCCCCCTCCTGTCTTACTCCCTTTGCCCAGCTCCCAGCCAAACCCCAGCTCTCCTGACCCCGGGACCCCCCAGACCTCTTCGCCACGCTCTCGTTGGCTCCCACGACCACCTGCACATTCTGTTTAATAAACGTTCTGCCTTTGCCCTTACCAGTTGTGCGTGCTCTTGGGTCCTCTCTCCTCCCGCCGTAACAGTACTGGCCAGACGCAATGGACCCAGCACGCCGACCTTCACTCAGCTCGGTCTCCCAGCCAGCACCCGATCCCCAGGTTGGGCTCCCGGAACGATACGAGGGCGACCCTAAAACATGCGAGGCGTTCCCAACCAACTGCTTCTTGCTATTCGCTCTCCAACCGAGGACGTTCACCACCGAAACAAATTAAGGTAGCGTTCATCATCAATCACCTTACAGGCCGTGCCCACTTGTGGGGAACGGCGGAGTGGAGGAGGCAATCTCCATCTTGCACTTCCTTCCAAGCATTCGCGGCGGAGCTCCAGAAAGTGTTTGGCCTCAGCTATGCCAGCGCCGAGTTGGGGAGGGGCCTGCTTGAGCTACGGCAAGGAAATAGGTCAGTAGCCGATTACGCGATCGACTTCCGCACCAGAGCTAGTCAAAACCGCTGGAACGAACCGGCTCTCGTAGATGCCTTCCTGCACGGTCTTTCTAGTAGCCTAAAGGACGAGTTGGTGTCCCACGAGCTTCCCACCACCCTGGACGCGATAATCGCCCTGGCAACCCGAATAGATATCAGGCTTCAGCATCGTCGACGTGAGCGAGAGAGAGAGAGACTAGAGAGAGGAGCGGCCCCCCTAGCCAGACACGCCTTCTGACCGCCCTCTGGGGTTGAGGCCGAGCCCATGCAGCTTAGTCGCGCCACTTTGACTCCAGACAAACGGCGACGACGCCGTGTGGGCAACCTTTGCCTTTATTGTGGTCAAGAGGGCCACTACGTTGCTTCATGTCCGGTAAAAGCCAGGGCCCAGCCGTAGATAAGGGGATATGGCTGGGCCAAGCTCTCTCTTCCTCTCCTCGTTCTAAACGCCTTGTCCAGGTGCGTTTGGTCCTCTCTGGAAGCACGCATGTCCTGGGGGCTCTGGTTGATTCTGGGGCTGACGCAAACATCATCAGCAGAGAGCTGGTCACCCAATTTGGCCTTGCACATACTCCCTTGCCCAAACCAACACCGTCCTATGCCCTGGATGGCCGTCCTCTCGGGCTGATTACACACCAGACAGTCCCCATCCCCATGCATCTGTCTATAGATTCCACATTCTGAACAAACCAAACATCCCCTTGATCCTGGGTCTCCCCTGGCTCTGTCTCCACAATCCTCACATAAACTGGGAGACGGGAGTCATTCTTAGCTGGTCTCCGTCCTGCCACCGGTCCTGCCTCAAACTCAACTCCCGACTTATGTATTCCTCCACCGGCCCAGGCGGACATGGCGGGCGTTCCTCCTGAATACCATGATCTCTGCCAAGTTTTCAGCAAGGCGCGAGCGACATCTCTTCCTCCTCATCGGCCATATGATTGTGTCATCAACCTTTTTCCTGGGACGACGCCTCCCAGGGGTCGCCTCTACTCATTGTCTGCTCCAGAGCGACGAGCCATGGAAGAGTACATAAAAGACTCCCTGTCAGCAGGCATTATCCGCCCGTCTTCCTCTCCTGCGGGGGCTGGATTCTTTTTCGTCAAAAAGAAGGACCAGACGCTCCGTCCCTGCATAGATTACCAAGGCCTCAATGACATAACCGATAAAAACCGGTACCCTCTCCTTCTTATGACTTCTGGGTTTGAGCTTCTCCAGGGCGCCTCCTTCTTCACCAAGGTGGATCTGCGCAGTGCTTATCATTTGGTTCGGGTCCGAGAAGGGGATGAGTGGAAAACTGCTTTCAACACCCCCCTGGGACATTATGAGTATTTGGTCATGCCCTTTGGTCTCACAAACGCCCCAGCAGTGTTTCAGTCTCTGATCAATGATGTGTTTTCCCGGACCCGGGAAGAACACACATCCCATGTCCGTACAGTACTCCAAAGGCTGCTGGAAAACTCTTTGTTTGTGAAAGCAGAGGTGCGACTTCCAGAAAACATCAGTCTCCTTTCTGGGGTACATCATCTCAAGGAACAGCATCGCTGTGGACCCTGCCAAGGTCTCGTCTGTCACCACCTGGCCTGTCCCCGAAACTCGCAAACAGCTTCAGCGTTTTCTCGGATTTGCTAACTTCTACAGACGATTCATCAGGAACTACAGCACCCTGGCCCGTCCACTCACCACCCTGACCAGTTGAAAGATCAAATTTCAATGGAATCCCGCAGCAGACGAAGCCTTCCGAAGCCTCACCCCGGCTGAGATTAACTATGACATCGGGAACCGAGAGCTTCTTGCCGTGAAAGCGGCACTAGGAGTGGCGACATTGGTTGGAGGGCACCAAGGTCCTCTTCCAGGTGTGAACAGACCACAAGAATCTCGAATATATAAGGCAAGCCAAAAGACTCAACTCACGCCAGGCCCGTTGGGCGCTCTTCTTCACACGCTTTAACTTTGTCCTTGCCTACCGCCCTGGCTCCCGAAATGTAAAACCGGATGCCCTTTCCAGACAGTTTGAACACATAGATTCCCCAAGCAAAGAACCAGACCCGATCCTTCCACCTTCGTGCATCATCGGAACCCTCACCTGGGACGTCGAGGAGAGAATAAAGTCAGCCGCCAGAGGTCAACCCGTGCCTAGCACTTGCCCGCCCAACTGCTTGCCTGTTCCCGACCTCCCGCGCTCTGAGGCCTTGCAATGGGCTCACTCCTCCAAATTGGCCTGTCACCCTGGGGTTCGCCGGACAATAGAGGCCTTGAGACAACGCTTTTGGTGGCCCACCTTAGAAAAGGATGTACGTGAGTTTGTCAAGGTCTGTCTGGTCTGCAATCAACATAAACCCAGTCATCGACCCCCTGCTGGCCTACTGCACCCCCTTCTGATTCCCCATCGGCCCTGGTCCCATATCTCATTAGACTTCATCACTGGTCTACCCCCTTCCAATGGCAACACAGTCGTTCTGTCGATAGTGGATCGGTTCAGCAAAATGGCCCACTTCGTTGCACTCCCAAAACTCCCATCCGCCAAGGAAACGGCCACCCTTCTCCTAAATCATGTCTTCCGACACCACGGGCCACCCCTCGATGTGGTCTCAGACAGAGGTCCCCAGTTTGCCTCCTCTTTTTGGAAAGAATTCTGTCGGCTCCTTGGGGAAACTGCCAGTCTTTCGTCCGGGTTCCATCCTCAGACCAATGGGCAGACTGAAAGGATCAACCAGGAGCTTGAGAAGGCCCTCCAATGTCTGTCCTCATGGGACCCGCTGTCCTGGTCCACCCACCTCCTATGGACTGAATATGCCCATAACTCACAGACCACCTCTGCCACAGGCCTAGCTCCCTTTGAATGTGTGTTTGGATACTTACCTCCGCTGCTCCCTGCCCTGGACACTAACACCTCCTGCCCTTCCGCTCTTGCATTCGCCCGCCGGTGTTGGCACACATGGTTTCGAGCTCGCGCCGCACTCTAGCGGGTAAAGGAACGATACATTCGCACCGCCGACAGGCGGCACACCCCGGCGCCTGCATACCAGGTGGGCCAGAAGGTCTGGCTTTCAACCCGCGACCTTCCTCTCCGGGTCGAGTCCAACAAGTTGGCTCCTCGTTTTGTTGGGCCCTTTCCCATACAGAGGGTCTTGAGCCCGGCCGCGGTCCGTCTCTCTCTTCCCCGCTCAATGCGGGTCCATCCAACCTTCCACATCTCCCGGATTAAGCCTGCGGTTAACAGTCCCCTGGTCCCGGCTGCTCCGCCCCCTCCTCATCCTCGGCTCGTTGACGGGGGCCCTGTCTACTCGGTCCGCCGGCTTCTTCGTTCACGTCGGTGGTGCAGGGGCCTCCAGTACTTGGTGGACTTAGAGGGGTATGGCCCTGAGGAGCGTTCCTGGATTCCTGCTCGCCAGGTTGTGGATCCGTCCCTGATCGCCAACTTTCATCGCCTTCACCCGGATCAGCCGTCTGGATCGTCTGGGCGTTGCGACGTGCATCACGACGTGACGTTGTCATTGTTCTTTTCACAAACCAATCTGCATTCAATTTATTTTGCATGTCTTCAAAAGTTGCACTCACAATGCCTACATTTAATATAGGCAAACCCAACTCCTTCCTTAAATCCAGACACTTCATGCTGAGCAAGAGTATCTCCACACACAGACAAAAGGGCACCATAAATTGTCCTCACACCATTTGAAGTAGAAACCCGAAGACCATAATACAGCTCAATCAAATCTTGGTTAATCCTTCCAAGTATTCTATCATTGCTACAGTGGGAAATATCTTTGGACTTTACCATGGCAAGAAGACGTATGGCAGCTAGTCTTGATCTGTATGTAGGGTTAATATTACCTAATGTGTAATAAATCAGTAACAACTTGTTTTTGTTTGCATGAGAACCAAGGGGATTGCAAAGCTCAATTTAATTGGTGTATAAAATTAACTGTAATGCTGTGAGGACTTTCAAAAACAGAAGGTGTGCCTTAAAAACGTCCCCATCAATGAAATCATAAAAATATCTATCCTTGCTTAATTCTGGCCTCTTATTGACCATTTCAAAAATGTTACAATGTGAAAGCAGCTGCTCCACACTTTTAACTAACGGCATGTAATAAAAAAAAAGGAAATATTGTTTGCTCTTCATTTGATGTTGCAAGTGTTCAAGTAATGCTGCTTGATACAGCTGAACTCCACTCACCATATGATTAACAGCTCTCTTTGGTGGTGGAAAAAAGCAAACAAGTGATCGAACATAGTAAAAAATTACTATAGATTTCACACATAAAAACAAAAAAAACATGCAGAGATCAACACTGCATGTTATTTTTAATGTTTTGCCAAATTCAATTTTAAAACACAAATGCATATATTAAAGTACCTGTGTCAGTCTCTGAGTTTCTCTGGCCTGGAGAAGAAATGCAGTAGCATGATTCGAAAGGTCAACCGTCATAAAAGCTAATTTCTCGAACATCACGAGGTGGCATAACTTAACATTACGATATGTTATAGGTTGGTTCAGAAAACATCTTTTAGGCGATGTTAAATAAGGATGTCCGTGTCTTGTATTCAAATCTACAGTATTCAAAGAAAAAGTAGAACTACACAACAATAATAGAGTTGTGCAGTGCACATTACTTCTTTCAGGTTCGTTTTGCAGTCTTTTAATATTGTCAATTCCTTAGTTTAAAAACGCCATATTCTTAATATTAAAGTAGGGAAATATTAAGGCTGATTGGGAAACAAAATCAATTAACAAGGTGTGCAGTATTATTGGATGTCATTTTTGTGTGATTTGAAAATATTGTTAATGTCAGTATATCACTTTGTGCCTTACAGCCAACAACCCTGCTGCTAGTCCAGCAACCTTGGCCAAGCACTACATGGCGTTACAGGCTTTGTTTAAAGAAATAAAATCCAAACTACTAGGATGTTTCTCTGCTTTTGGAAGAGCACTCATTGACTCAGATACCCTTCATGAGGTGGACAAACCTGAAATGATTCTCTATGCGTATCCCTGTTTTAATTAAATTGGACATGTAAGTCATTTTTTGACTGTTGATTGCTGATACAATACACAGTACTACACACTTCCAAATAAAATTTACATTTCCAACACTAGAGCAATTTACTCATCTCAATTTTGAAACCATATTTTATAGGTAATGGATGAGCTTCGACGCGTTCTGGACATAAATAACAACAACGTCATCAGTGAATTAAAGGAAAGATGGCATGACTCCTGCCAGGAGGTGCAGTTTTTTGGTGTGTCCAAAAAGATGCTTAAACCATCAATGGGAATGGACAAAGGTTTTTTTTTTTTTTTTTTTTTTACTTACTCTACCCCCCTCAATACTTTTATGACTCAATTCTCCACTTTAGGTGCGCGAAGAGTCTCTGATGAATTAGCATTTGGTGGATGTCATCTGCCTAGTTAGGGGCAAGGCAAAAATTGAGACATATTCCTCAAAATGTGTCATCATTTGTTCAATTATTTGTCCCCCCCCAATGGTGCAAGAGGATGTTGAAATTCCTCATGCGCTGCCTTTACTGTTCCCCTGTTTCTGCTCCTCCAAAGAGAGAGATTTAAGTCAGGCTCTGGTGCATCTCCTTGAGGTGAGCAATGCAAAATACAGTATATGGGGTCATTCTAACTGCATTTTTTTCTTCTGGATAAACTAACAAAATGTCTGTCTGCTTATTACAAATTAGTTTCCTGTTTATATTGATTGATTGATTGATTTTTTTTATTGAACTTATATATAACAAGCACAATAAAATAAAGTGTGAATGCAAACAAAAAACACAAAAGGAAGCAAATAAGAGAATTGTCAGCATATGTAGAGTTAAATTTGCTGAATATGTTCAAAAGGTCCTACTTTGGTCCTACTCCTTGGATTCTATTTACCGATATATTAATATATTGTGTCACAACACAAAAAGATTCATTTAAATAAGCTAATGTAGTTCATTCATGCAGTTGTATTTCCATATGACTATGCTTATATTGTATGTGTATAAATATATGGAAGATGCATAAACATATATACATAAATACTAACACAAACATACTGTACATCATATTTTCACATGTAACAATTTTTTACACAAGATCTGACTGTTCATTCATAATCTTTGTAATTTTCCAATACAATATTTTTAAAGCTCTTTCTGAACAGACATGGATGTGCTTGTTTTCAGTTTGGTTTCATAGCCATTCCATAAATTGACACCTTTGACAGATACACACGTTTGCTTTATATTTGTTCTTATTTTCAATTTTTTAGAATCACCGGTATGATTTTTGAGAATTGTGGAAGCAATGATATTGGTCAGTAGTTTGAGAATACATGTTTGTTTCCACCTTTGTGGATATGAATTACTTTTGCAGTTTTCATTTGTTTCATTTTGTTTTGAAAGACAAGTTACAGATGTATGTAAATGGTTGTACTACATGCTGAATGATATCTTTTATTAATGTCATATCAATGTTAAAACAATCTGTGGATTTTTTTTAATGTTTTGACAATATAAAAGATTTCAGTGTCTTTTACAGCACTGAGGAACATAGTAGAGGGATTATTTTTCACACATTTATTTATTTCAATCTTTTTTATTGGCTCACAAATTTCATTGGCAAGTTTACTACCTATGTCAATGAAATATTTGTTAAATTCATTTGTTATATCTGTTGTTTTGTTAATTGTTATATTATTTTCATTTCAAAATGTTTGGGATAATTAGTTATTTTATTGCCATCACTGATTATATAATTTAGTATTCTCCATGTCTCCTGAGTATTATTTCTGTTCTGTTCTAATAATGAATGGTAGTAGTCTTTCTTAGTTTTCCTTATAATACTTACTAGTTTGTTTTTGTACTTCTTATTCAATTCAGATTATTTAGTTCTTGATATTAAAAAATGTTTATATTATACATTTTTCTTTTTACAAGCATTTTCTATCCCTTTTGTCATCCAAGGTTTGTTTGAAACTTGAATCTTCCTTTTAATTTTCTTCAGTGGACAGTGCTTATCGTATAGATAATTTATGATTGAAGAAAATTCTTGGTATTCAGAGTTAATGTCATCTTTTGAGTTCACCTCGGACCAATTTTGTTTTTCCAGCTCGTGTTTGAAGGCAACGATAGCACTTTGTGTTCTTATTTCTGATGTATAATTTATTAGTTTTACCTTTAAGCTGTGGCAATTTTGAAATATTACAAAGATTGGCAAGTGATCACTTATATCATTTATTAAAAGTCCACTTGCTAATCCATGGTCAATTTTGTTTATGAATATATTATCTATTAATGTGGCTGTTTGTGTTGTGATTCTAGTAGGCTTCGTGATAACTGGAAAAAGGCCATTGCCATGAATAATATTTATGAAATCTGTTGTTTTTTGATGGTTCCTTGGGTTTAACAAATCAATGTTAATATCCCCACAAAGTATTCGTGTCAGGAATAACAGCGTGTGGACGAGGACCCCAACCAGACGCATGGGTGAATGCTCAAGTTCTTGTTTTATTTAACAAAAAGTGCACGTCAAGCATGGAACGAAAAAGAGCATAAAGGCAAAGTACAAATACAATTACAAAGTGCAAAACAAGGCGAGACAAATGTGTCTGTAGAAAGGAGTCTAAAAAGGCGGGCGCGAGGCAATCGGGGGAGCGGGGACCACAGGAGAGCAACTGCAAAGTACAACTAAAGGACAAGAAAACGATGTAAGACAGGAGCACAAATACAAACCAAAACTGTTCACAAAGCTAGGGAACGCGAGACGGGAACACTGGGGCTTCGCTGTGCTATGGAGGAGCTTGGCGAAGGAACAACCCGGCAGTGCTCGCCTGTGGTTGCTGGCCTTAAAAAGCCCTTGATGGGGAATGAGCCGCAGGTGCGTGGCCATCAGCCCCGCCCCCTCGTTGCCGCAGGAGAGCTCTGCCTAGGACCAAAAGAAGCAACCAGGTGAGCTGGGACATGACATTTTGCTCTTTTTTTATCATTATGATGATTGAGCATATTGGCTGTGGAATCATTGAAAATGTCCAGACAAGCTCCTGGAGTTCTGTATACACAGCTTATGATTATGTTAGGTGCTTTTTCAATTTGTATTTTTATTGTTAAACATTCCATCATATTATTCATAGCAAAGGTCGACCCCACAATCTCATTATTTCTTCATGATTTATCAACATACTATAGTGCAACTCCTCCTCCTGTCTTGTTTGTCCTGTTCATTGTAAACAGTTTATAGCCTTCCATTTCCACTTCTATTCTCTTAGTGTAGTGTAGTATTCTTTCGTATTTGTGTTCAAACATGTTATTCTTTCAGCGTACTGCTGCGGGGGTGAATGATTAATTTGTCTTGACCTACTAAAAGGGCTATGTCTCCTTTCCCTCGTGCTGCTTTTAATTTTGGAATGAATTTTTTCCTTTTCTGTTTGACAGCTTCTATGTAGTCCTCATTGATGTAAATATTTGTTCCGTTAAGGTGTTTTGTTCTGAAGAATTTTTGCTCTGTCCTTGTATTATTCAAATCTGACCACAATTAATCTAGGTCTGGCCCTCACAGGATCAAATCTCCCTGAGCGATGGGCTCGCTCCACTCCGATCATTTCTGGCAGTTGGAGTTTTTTTTTCATTACTTTTTCTTCTGTCTCTGACCAGGTTCTCTCCATGTGTTTCCTCCAGTCCATCTATAATAGAGTTCTTCCTTTTTGACTGATCTTCCAATCAATGTTTTCATTCATTATTATTAGACGGTCACATATTTTGTAAATTTCATCTTGCCTGATTTGACATTCAGTTATTCGTTTCCTTTGAGTAATTTTAATATCATCAACCTCCTTTTGTGTAAACTGTATGCTGTCTTTCACCTCTTGTAATTCCTTTATAATATTATCAAGTTGTGTATTATTTGAATCTATAGTCATTTGAACAAAATCTTTCAAGTTTTCCTGTTGTTGTTTCATGAGTGTGGTTAACACATCTCTTTGTTGCAGCAGTTCGTGGACCGGTGGTTGTCATGGATACTTCAGCCAACTTTGATTTTGTGGGGCATGGCTCGGTGGTAGAGTGGTCGTCTCCCAGCTGAGAGGTTGTGGGTTCGATCCCCCGACCAGCAAGACCTTGTCGAAGTGTCATTGAGCAAGACACTGAACCCCCAATTGCTCCTAATGCTTCGTCATCAGTAGGTAAATGACTAGTTAGTGTAAAGTGCTTTTAGTACCCAAAGTAGAAAAGCACTACATACTGTAAGTGAAAGTCCATTTACCATTTTACTATTCGGGCTTCTGTTTTGGTGGCATGATTTTTGATGACGATTCAGTTTGGAAAGTCTGTGGTGGCAAGCCAGCCGCGAGCAGGATCACGCGGCTAATTGCGGAGCTGATTGTGGTGGCTCGAGCCTCTGACCGGCGTTGAGCGGGACCAGTTTGTCAACGGCAAGCAGGTGCGCCGAGGCTAGCGATGAAAGTGCAAAAAAAGGATCTGCCAGCCAGGGCCGCTCAGGAAGACCCAGGATTAGTAATGACGAGTTGCGTAGTGCGGCCAGAAAGGCCAAAACCAGCATCGACAAGCTCAACAGCCAGCGTTAAGCACATTGGCGAGCCAGGCCGGTAGCGACGAGCTGGGCGGCCAACAGTGGCGAGCCAGGCAGCAATCCAGTAGATAGCCAGGAGGATCAGACAAGCAGCAACGGGTCGCCTAGCCAACAGTGACGAGCCGAAAGTCCGAAACTGTTCTTGTTTAGGTTTTAGTAGTTGGTTGTCTTCCGGATTTAAGTAGCAGCAACGGGTGTCAAACACAATGGATGTTTGCACAGATTGTTGAAAAATGCACTTTCTTCAAGCACCGCCTTATTGCCTCTTTGTTGTCAAACACGAGGCTGCATGAATCAAATCATTTCCGAAAGACCTCAATTTCAAATAAATTGGACAGGTCCAAAGATGATTACCCATTGAAGAGTAACGAAGATACTTGTGTAAATGACAGGTATTTAGGAGAGGATGTGATGGTGATTGGCGTGATCATAGAGTGGTTATCTAGACTGTTACATTAATAATGTGCCTTGTCCCATTTAAAGCTAATAAAATTAAGTTGTGCACTAAGAAAATCATCCATCCACCCATTATCTGTAGCCGCTTATCCTCTCTAGGGTCGCTGGCTTGCTGGTGCCTATCCCAACTGTCTACGGGCAGTAGGCGGGGGACACGCTGGACTGGTTGCCAGCCAATCACAGGGCACAGTGATGAACAACCATTCATGCGCTCAATCACACCTAAGGACAATTTAGAGTATCCAACACACATGCCATGCATGTTTTTCGGAACGTGGAAATAAGCCGGATAGAAGCCACACAGGCCCATGATGAACATCAAAATCTGCACAGGTCGGAGCGAGCTGTTAGGCGGCGGTGCTAACCACTCTTACCCCCACCTGCGCTGTGCAAATCAAATAACCAAATAAAGACACAAATGTATATGCCAAGGACATAACTAAAATGTAAAACTGCAAATGAATATAGTTGAAGTACTCCATTCCTTTCAAACGCCACTGTCCTTATTTACACAACAGTGTAATAAACTGATAAATGATAATAATAACAAAATACAGTATAATACAAACGATTTTCGATTTTCATTTCTGCCTATGGGATGTGTGGAAGTTGTTTGCAGCCAACTTTAATAATGCCTAATAAGCATATCATATTTAATCTTACATTTAGGGAAACAACAATTCTGTTTGGTTGAATCTGAGTAATCAACTCAGTGATTTCTATGGTTCTATCTGCAAGTTAAACCCACCCAGGGACAGATAAATTAAAGCAATCAAATGCAGGAAAAATCCCCACAATTTTGCTTGGTACATGCTAACCCTGCTAAAAGGGGTTCCTTACTTCGGTAGAAGATAAAACCAACTAGAATAAGACCTTTGTCAAAAAAAAAAACAACAACAACAACAAAAAACATTAGTCAATGACATTAGCATTATCTTTATTTTTTTATTTTATTTAGCTTTATTTTAGCATAGCAAGCTAACGCTAGCCACATTGCTAACGCAAGCTAGCTATCGAATAACCAACCTTATAATGACGGCGGTGTTTGGCTAACTTACATCGTCATGCTTTTTGAGATTCCACAGAGAGTTCTTGAAGGGAAACACCCCAAGACGTTTTGGCTTTCCAAATGAACACAAAGAAATCTTAGTATGTATGGCAATGGTGAGGGTGAGTAACTGTAAGCCTCTTGAGCCTATCGTCTTACGGCTTATTTGTCCGTGTCTTGTTTTACACTAGCTTCTAGCATAGGCAACCTACTGCTATCTTCTCTGCTCTCCAGGTTATGTGGTGCTGACAGTTGTGCAACGTCCCTGCATTTTTTGTTTATTTGTTTGTTTTTTTAGCAGCAGACAGGCTAATTGGTCATGCGCAGTTTACATAGTTTGCGCAAAGATGCTAAAAGAAAAGTAACAAAGCCTTTTATTGTTATTTATTAACAAAAATAAATAAATTTAAAAATAAGAAAAGTAACGAGACCTTTTTTTAAAAATATATCAAGTAAACAGTACAATATTTGTGTTTTGGATGTAGGGAGTAAAATTAAAATGCTGTCACGAAAAAAATACAGTATTTCTAAAAGTACAAAGTACTGGCAAAATTTACTTAAGTACAAATACTTTGTTACTTCCCATCACTGCACACAATTAATGTGATTGTATGCTATTACAGGCGGATTGTTGTTTGTAGGTCCGCAAACCAGCGAAATTATTCTTCTTGAAAATCCTTTGATACATCTGGACACGGTGAAGCTAAATGGTTTCAGTTTATTGTAGCCATCCACGTGCAATATGTAATTTGGACCTAATGAGTGGAAGGTGTGTTTTGTAAATTTCTTGTGTGTTTTCAGTGCCATCCCTTGTGGATTTAGTTGCTTCAACTGCCTCATTACAACACCTCGTTTAACACGGAACTTGTGTGTGTTTGTGTTGAAGAACTTGCCACATGGTCCAATAACCGAAAAGTTGTCCTGGTCCTTGCATCTCAGTCAAGTCTGCACGCCTGACCTAAGGGAGTGAAGAATAGTTTTCTCGTCTGTGAAGCCCACGTTTTTTCAAATGAGTCTTTAATGTGCGCATACTCATTTTGATGCCATGATAAATCCTGAGCATATCCAGTATCATATATATACCTTGAATCAAAATGCTTTTTGATAGCAGCCACTTTTGAATCACTGATGACCCTCATTTAAAAAAAAAGAGAATTGCTACAGAATAATATACACGGAATATCTCCCTGCTCAAAAACCAGTGTCATTAACATCCAATCAAATTGCCCCTCCTCGTCCAATCCGCGCACCTTATGAAAGGTGTTTTCCTTTTTTTTTTTTGCGCCTCAGAACCATTGTATAATGCTTTTTTTTTTTTTTTTTTAAAGAACGAGGCAGTGTGATATTTTTTCCTTTCTGGACAGTGATGTTGTTTATTATGTAATTATTTTTTAGTACTAAACTATGCCAAATAAGCCCAATTACTGTTAGCAAAAAGAATTTTGGAGAAAAAAAGCACTTTAAAGCAAATTACAATCGTATCTGGTAATTCCATAAATTGAGAATAGTCAATTCCAAAAATATTAATATTAATATTAATTACATATTAATTAATTATTAATTAATTATTAATTAATTAAAATTAATATTAATATCACCTGTAGAACGAACTCAGTTCAAGTTTTTTGTAGTCTGCATATTTTCACAGATCCTCTATCGAATATTATTTTAGAACATGAAAATCTTGTTTTTAAAAGTGTTGATGATACTAGCAGTTTTATACCACACCAATTAGAATTTGTCACACCCTTCAATGTGCAATGGACTTTTTTTTTACTCTAATTCCTCATGTCATTAGCAGATTTTGGATGTGATAATGAGCATGAACACTGTAATCCTACCAATAGAGTGTGTCAGAATTAGTTTGTGTGATCTTGATAATTGGGAGTTAGAAGCACCAGATTGTCAGCATGCTTGAGACGATGAGAGCATCTCATCCTTTAGTCAATTTATGGTCTATTTTTTGGTTGTTTTTTTTTTATTTTGTTTTGTTTCCTGTGAGGTGGCACGGAAATTTAAAACCAATAAATCGGCATAACTGTGCAAAGAGCACCTTGAAAGTGTTGGCCTTCTTGAATGTCAGTCGAAGATTTTGCACCAGATCTTGAACAAATTTGACAGCCACTCACGTCCTGGGGTGACTCCAGGGTTTTTAGCTGCATGTTTTGGTTGTTTGTTTTTATCCCTCTTCTCTCTCTGATGTCTGCAGTATTTGTACACTGTACATAATTTAACACAGTGGAAATCACAATGCGACACACAATTATCAGAGGAGTTAATTCTATCTTGACTTGGTTTGCGTCACTTTTGTATTTCCAAACAAGCAAAAGCTGTGGTAGCCCCAAAGGGTGAAAGGTAACTCATACCTGGACATAAACTTGCCATATTTAAAGCACACTCACTACATTACATGTTCCCTCTCTATTTTGCGCTTCTTCTTTTGTGCCCTCAAAGCTTTGCGGTTCATTTTTTCCATTAAAAAAAAAAAACAAACTTTATTGTGGTGTCTGGATTGGCTCCTGAGCTCATGGCAAAGGCTGTGAATATTTATTTTTTATTTATTTATTTTTTTTAGTATTCAACTTTCAATAAATTAAAAAAATAAACTGAAACAAACTTTACACCTTAGGATTGTGGGATATCAATTCAATACAATCTTTATCTAACTTATTCACTATTATTATACACTATCAATTAATCTTACTCAGGGGTGTGGACACCATGTGTGTGGTCACCCTAGCTCCAGTCTACAGCCTTACATGTACACATCATATTGTTATAGAGACTGCTGAAATTGGAAAACATTTCCATGCTTTGTGCTTGTCATGTATTTTATATGTAACTGCTACAGTACATTGTATTATTGTTTTTACTTTGGGTTTTAAAAATACAAACCAATAAAATGTACATGTTGGTTGAAAACAGCCCTTTGGGTAACTATTAGTAAAGTTCACAACCGTTAAAACGTTCATAAAGTTCAAATGATTTGGCTGAGAAAATTTAGTTAATACATTATTTTTTAAAAGTTTTTTAATTTTTTTATGAATACATTTTTCTTGTAAGAATCTAAATTAAGATTTAAAGACACCTCAATATGGCTCACCCCTCGAAGAGACTTAACGTAGAAGCCCACATATGATGTGAAAGAAACCAGAATGAATGAAAGAGCCGAGACAGCTTATTAGAAAGTGTAATATGTGTGTGTGTGTCTGTGTGTGCATGCGTGTGTATGGGTGCCTGTGTAGGTGTGTGTGTGTGTGTGTGTGTGTTTGGTTCCTTGGCGGCACACAGCACAATAATAACTTTGCCAGTCTATACAACAGCGGGGATTAGCATACACTGTGCAATTGATAGAAATAGAATGGGCATTGTGTATTTAATTTTTTCTTTTGCAAAGGCATGAAAGATTATGATGGGTTGTTTGAGCGGATTTTGTCAGAGAACAATATATATTTAATGTTCACTGTCTCGGAAAGCTGTCCATTTCACAGATTCTGTTCATTACCTTTATGGACCAAATTTCTAGGCATAACTGAAGGGTTGAGGGGGTCCAGGTTGGTGGTCTCAGCATTGAATCTCTACTTTTTGTAGATAATGTGGTGTTGCAGGCCTTTGGAGACCCAGGTCTTCAACTCTCACTGGTGCAATTCTTAGCTTAGTGTGAAGTAGTTGGGATGAAGATCAGTTCATCCAAATCTGAGCTCGTGGTCCTCAGCCGTAAAGGGGTGGAGTTCCCCTCCAGGGTTGAGATCTTGCCCCCGTCGAGGAATTCAGGTATCTCGGAGTGCTTCTGAGTATTACTCTCTGCTAATTTAATGTGAATTCATATGCATTTAGTTTGGTTTTCCTATTGCAGTGGTTCTCAAAGTAGGGTCTGTGGACCCCCAAGGGTCTGTTGCCTGACTGCAGAGGGGTCCGTGAAATAATTTGGGTTATTAATAAATATATATATATATATATATATATATATATATATATATATATATATATATATATATATATATATATATATATATATATATATATACACACACTAGTGCTAATTTCATTATATTTTATATTAATCAGTGAACGTTTTCACGACTCTTCAATAATGCAATCACTTCAATCAGTTTAATATATTTAATAATATATTTTTTAAAATGTGCTATTTGTGAAAATGCGTTTTGTTTCAAGGCAATGAAGCCAGCAAAGCTAAAGTGGCATTTTATTTCATAATGCTGTTTTTGACTATATAATTGTCAGCAACCAGTTTGAGGGAAATTGACCCGGTTTGTTAGAAGGAGGTATGCAACTTTGTATTTTCTAAACTTCAGTATAGCTGAAAAGTAATAAATATACTTGTTGTCGAATTGAATCTGTTGGTGAATAAAAAGGGCACTTATATTTGGCTTTTTTTTTTTTTTTTCCCACACAAACATTTGCAATGGGGGTCCTTGGAAAATTTGCTTTCTAAAAGGGGTCCCAGACTCCAAAAAGTTTGAGAATCCCTGGTCTATTGTATATATTTTTCTTTGGCTTTGTACTGAATGTTTACATAAATTGATCATTTCTGGTTTGTTGTCAGACCTCTTATATTCTGTTAGTGTCATGGTCTGTTGGATTTTGGGTGGTGGGTTTATTTTGAGGGGTTCTGTTTTTGCATTTGCATAGTTTCTGTTAAACTTGTGTCATCCTGCGGTTTGTTTTGATTTGGTCCACCTGTCTGCGTTTACCTGCCCCTTGTGTGTCCACTAAGCCACTTTCCCTGCTTATTGTGTCCTTATTGTGTGTATTAAGCAGAGTTTTTGTTACAGCTAGTGTCCGATCCTTGTTGTACGTCATGTACAGTATGTTGCAATTCGTCTGTGTATCCCTGTGCCCGTAATGTCTTTCTGTTTCGCCAACCTGCACCTTAGTATTATTATTATTATTATTATTATTTTTGCCGTGCTATTTCCTGCCTTTGTTCCTGCTTTCCCTGCCACGAATTAAAATGAACTATCACATGCATCTTCCACCTCGGAGTCTTTCTGCATTTGGGTCCTCCACCACCGCTATCACACTTGCCTTTCTCCCTCCGTATATACAGTAAGCAGAGTAAGTTTTGTCTTAGCTTGCGCTGGTATCCCTGTGTGAAGTTTCATGTTCTCCCTATGGCCAGGTTCTCTCCGGGTACTCCGACTTTCCATACTTCAAAAATATGGATCGTAGGTGTATAATTGTCCTTAGGTGTGATTAGGTGTGTGAATGGTTGTTTGTCCCTGTGAGCCCTGCAAATGGCTGGCAACCAGTTCAGGTGTGCCCCCTGCCTACTGCCCCTAAACAATTGGGATAGGCACCAGCAAGCCAGCGAGCCTCGTGAGGATAAGTGTCTTTTTACAATGACGCTAACGTGTTCTTCCAGCTATGGCGTCTTCATCGGGTGCAATTGTGGGAATCGCGCTGGCTTTCATTTGTAATTTTATAGCAAACCCGCTTTTGTATTGGCGATGAGCACCATCCAGTCGTCTGTTAAATGATGATGACTACAAATGCCTGCTGTCTGGCCATGTGCTCTCAATTACACATTTTCACCACTTCGACATGTTCTACTGTAAAATGAAAAAAAAAAAGATGAAAAAAAAACTCATAAATGAAATGCTTTTGTTTACATGACTGATTTTGTGCAAAATCTCTTCTCCCCCACTACAGTGTCAAAACAAAAGTGAAAATAGGCACAGCTGCTCTGAGAATTCTGGCACGTTATTATGCTGCACAGGCAGTACAAGGGCACTGTTGAGATCATATAAGGGCCTGGTCACTTAGATGTCATCATAACCCCTGTAAGATATTTTTATCTGCACTGGCGACAACTGCTGCTAAGAGAGCAGAGTTATCAAAGAATTCTAAGAAATGCATCAATGAAGGAAAATAACACTTTGGGGGCATTTCGGGACAAATGAACATGGTAACATGGCGAAAATCTCTAAAGCTTGGCTATTCATGATAAGGGCCATTTAAATGATCAAAATGATCATATAGAAAAGAACCCTTTTTTTTAATAAACTAATGCTAGTAACAAATGGTCTCTGCTATTTCTGTTAGTGTTCATGTTCAAATTGTCTAAAGATCACAGGACTAATATTGTTAAATATCAAAATGAACACGTAATCTTTCAATAATAAAACACAACATCCAACACATTTTCAGTGGATACAACAGTTCTTCTATAAGGTTATTTCACTACTTAAAAATCGGGGAGTCCCCCCCCTCTCAAATCAAGTGAATTAACATGGTCGAGACTAAATGGAGTTTGAGCGCCTGTCTGGTTACAATAGAAAAAGACTGCCTTAATAAGTTGAGAGGAAGTAGATGTTAAAAAAAGAGGGAAAATAGCATAGCTAAAACAACTGAAATGAGGTAGCTTAGTGTGGGATTTAATATTTTCTTCTTGAACATACACTCTCACAGACATACTGTTATGACCCACGGGTCATATGTTGTTTTTGTATGTGTTCTGTTGTGTTCTATCCTTGGTTTGTGTGTGCGTGTGTGTGTGTGCCTTTTTGTTGGAGTGAGTCAATTGTGTGCAGGTGGCGTCCTCCCATTGACTGGCTCTCCTGATTGCCGCACTATTTAAACAGCCCATGGACAGAACTCTCTCTCTCTCTCCGGTCATCCCACCACCAGAAAACGCCACTTTTCAGGACTGTTACAAATAGTGTGCATTAGTGTTGTTCGCTGTTTGTTATGTGTCTAGAATTTGTAAATGGAGCAGTAGTAGGAGGGAGACGCCATTTCTGTTTAACCTTTTTTCTCCTGTTTTTGCATTAGGTAGATAGTTGAGCCAATTGTCATTCGTTTCCTTTTTGTTTGACTAGCTAGTTAGGGCTTTAGAAGATCTTTTGTTTGTTATTTTTGTTTGTTTCCTCTTCCTCTGAAGACAATAAAAATTGCTATTTTTGTTCAATACTCTTTAGTTTCACGGGCCTTTTCTGGTGGTGAGAGTACGGACGAGGGAGCACACATATGTTATATCCCAGTTCCCCTAGGCTTGGTGTAACAATACACATACACAATCACATCTCCACACACACACACACACACACACACGCACGCACGCACGCACGCACACACACACACACACACACACGCACGCACGCACGCACGCACACACACACACATTGTGCAAAAAGTTTACAAGGATATGAGCTTAGCCTCACACCCTCATTTAGGCAGAGACAAGGTGATAATTAAAGGCACAGCCTTGGCTCCGCTTGCATCTGTTGTGTGTGATTGTGTGTCTCTATGTACTCATGCGTGTGTGCTGCTTGTGTGCATGTAAATGTGGTGATAAAATGTGTAGCCCATCTGTTGTGTGTGGACAAAAAGCCCAAGTTACACAAATTGAAGAAATATCCCCACGTTAACAAATTATTGAAATACTGCAAATTTATAAACCCCTTAATAAAATTTTGCATAAATGTGTTCATCTTTTCAAAATAGGTATGTCTTTGTTGTACAAGTGACAAAGAACATAGAAACAAACAACAAGGGGCATAAAGATTGTTATGTGTACTCCTGCTCAGTTATCAACTGCACCAAGTTTATCCAGTAGCACTTATCAAACAGTCCATAAGGATGGAGGTTTAACAGCTCCACTCACAGCCAGAATTTTAGGGCTCTAGTCTGTTTATGTTGATAATTTGTTTGTTCCTTGAGCTTTCTCCGAGTGCTTTCTGTTGCTACTTTTAGGCATTATATGTTAGACGTTGTCGTTCTGTTGATTATGCCCCATCTGTCATTTGTCATAAATGAGATATTCCGTATTAGACACCTTTTTGTCAATGTCACTTTTTGTTTCCCATTAGACCCATATTGTGTTTGGTTTTGGTTTACTTGTGTCTCTGCTCCTTTCGTGTGTTACATGTACCTTTTGTCACTTAGCAATATTTTCAACCAGATTTCTTCTTTAGTTGCTTGACTGTATGTGTTTGGTCGTGTAGTGGTTAAAAGGATTCTGGACAATTGCAAAGGCTTCTTGGTTGTCTTCCAGGATCACTGTGGACATAGCTTCCACACAGCAATGTTTCAACCAGATTTTTTCTTGAGCTGCTTGATTGAGTGCAATGTACTCCCCTCCTGCTGTTTAAAGTGCAACTGTTGCTTGCTTCTTGCTGAGCCAGCTCACTGTCCCTCCACTCAGCAAAAAGACGTTGCCTGTTGTTGAGCGATAGTCATCCTGATGTCCTGCCCAATCAGCATCTGAGAATGCAATCAGCTCTCCAGAGTCTGAATTTTCATACTTGAGAACAAAGTTAAGCGTCCCTTTCAAATATCGAAGTATCCTCCATGGCAGTCATTTGTGCAGCATCTGGATTAGCGTTGAACTTCCCACCATTGATTGATAGGTATACTGGTCCGCTGGCTTACTGACAAATCCCTTTATCTCAACTTGACGTTTGCATCATCCATTCCATATTTTTTTAAGTCTGGATTCAATATAATGCTTTTCATGAAAAACGATATGGTTCTTCTCGTTATTTGGAGCACAGGAAGGACCAGGATATAGGACAGCTCTCCCATCTCTTTCATCTTGTACCGCTCCTTGAGAGCCACTTTGAGCGTGTTCATGCTCTCAGTTGATTTTGTTATGAGAATCAATTCATCCACCTGCACTGAGAATATGTCAAGCTATTTTCTTGATCTCACAAACACGTAGGGGTCTGATGAGGTTTGTTTGAAACCTATTTCTATCATAAACATTCTTAGTCTTGCTCCAGCAGCAAGGAGACTACTTCAGTCCATAGATTGATTCATTTTAGTTTGCATATTGGGTATTCCTGTCCTATTTTTTTGTAGCCCTCTGGCTGCTCTATGTAGAATTCTTCATCCAGATTCCCATTAGGGTTTGCAGTTATAATCCATGTACATCAATTTGGTGTACATGGATGTTGTTTTGAATGGCACAGGAGAGTAATGCACAAATAGTGCTAAAACATATTACTGGTGAAAACGTTTCAGTATAATCAGCACCGTACACCTGTGAGTAGCCCTTGGTGACAAGCCTACACTTGTATCCCTCCACGCTTCCGTCACTATGATGCACTTTTCGCTCAGTGACTCATATTCCAAATTCTTACTGTCAATCTTTTGCATTAGGACTCATCAGTGCTTCGTTCAGTGTGACTGGCTCTGTCACACAACTCGTATTTGATATGATGTTCTACATCGGCAAACTTGTCATATCCAAATCTTTTTGGAGCCTTTCTGATTCTGACGCTTGCTCTGAGAGAATTGTCAATTGTGTCCTCGGCATGTCGTGTTACACTGTCATCTGTTTTTATGGTTATCTCAGGAACCTGCTGATGTGTGACAAGAGGATGTTGGCCAGCCTTGCCCCTCCTGGCACCTGTACCCTTGCAAGGTCCGGTCTGAGGCCGTCAGGAACTCATGCAAGTGCCTAAACCTGCCCCTGTGGCGCATGGAAAGAGAGCATGCCTTCTCCCAAGACTTCGATTCTTGTGTGAAGCAGTTAGCATTCAAATTTCAAATGTCTTTGCGTTGAGCAAAACCTGCCCCTGTGGCGCATGGAAAGAGAGAGGAACCTCACCCTATGCTCCTTATTGTGATCTCAGCACATCAGGGAGTCCCACAACGACATCCCAAAGGATGCCATGTGGGCCATGGGCAATGGGGAGAGATGGCCGCTGCACAACGTATGCTGTTGTGTATCGATACAAAATTCAACATGGCAGCTGGCAGAAAACAAAGATTATTTAAGTTCATTTATTTTGACACACATTAAAAATAAAAGTATCTAGATACTTCAAAAAAGTAGGGCAGTTATAATTAAATATTTCCACCAAGTTATTTTTTTGCACAACATTTTCAAAGTGCACGTATCGTGCTATTTTATATACCTTATTATCCAGACTATAAGTCACACCTTTATATAAGCCCCAGCAGCAAAGATTGACCAAAAAAAACATATTTTGCCACAGATAAGCCGCACTGGACTATAAGCTGCAGGTCATAACATCAGATATTTATGCAAAAAGATGGTATATGAAAGTTTTACAAAAAAATTTATATTTACATAAAAATGTATATATTATATACGTATGTATATGTATATTATAGTTGTTATAATTATTATAGTTTACTATAGTTATGATAATTTCAGGTTATATTAGGCCAGCAGAGAAGGCCTTGCTGGCCCTGAAGGCCGACCACTGCTAAAAACACTGACCATTTTTTTGACCATTTGACCATTTCGATTTTGAATTTACATTTTGTCCATCATCAATACGTCTGGAAGTAATTTTCATCTAAGATGTCTTCACTTTGCCCTCATCAGTTCAAGTGATGTCCAGTCTGCTGCTGAAAAAATATTAGGCTATGTGTTGTTTGATGCAGGTTTGTTTTTGGAGTTACTACTGTGTACTGTGTGCACAGCACATGCACACGTTTTCTTTTTTTTCCAGGGCATGCCTTCTCCCAAGACTTCAATTCTTGTGTGAAGCAGTTAGCATTCAAATTTCAAATGTCTTTGCTTTGAGCAAAACTTTGCTCTTGGCTAAGGATTGCAGCTTCGGCTTTAAAATCTGTGTGATCCGCTGCTGCCTCTCTCAGAGCGCTGAATGTTTTTGAGGTACAAGTCTGCACTATCTTCAGGCCCCACATTGTCACCACATGAGTTAATGTATAAGCAACAATTAAATACTGTATTTCCAAATAGGGTTAGGGTTATTGAGTGTGCGTGTGCAGCCTCTTCCCCTCTTTTTATTTATTTACCTTACAATGACATAATCCCCTTGTACCAATGGACAAAAATCTGCAACTATATTGGAATAGGCACCATCATGCCTGCGACCCTAGTGAGAATGAGCCGCTTTAAAAAATAGATGGATGGATTGATGTAACCGTCTAAATTCAGCCAATTAGGTTACAAATTTGTGTGGTGCATTTTCAACATTTTGATATTTTTCATTATAATTGCTATTTATCCTCTCTAGAGTCAATGTCTTGCTCATGCCTATTCCAGCTGTCTTTGAGCAGCAGGTGGGGGACAGCCTGAACTGGTTGCTAGCCAATTGCAGGGCACACCAAGACAAACAACCATTCACACTCACCACCACACCTAAGGGCAATTTGGAGTGTCCAATACACTTATCATGCAATTTTTGGAATGTGGGAAAAAGCCAGAGTGCTATGAAGAACCCATGTGAGCTCGGAGAGAACATCCAAACCCCACACAGGAAGGCCGGAACGAGCCTCGGGACTCTGAACTGTGAGGCAGACCTTGAACAATCTTCCACTGAGCTGCATCAGTAGTATATCCTAACAGTTTTATAGAACCCAAATGAAGATGGTTGTGCTTGTATTGATGTTGTCAACACATTTATATCATGAAAACACACTATCAATCAATCATCAAATTTTATTTATATAGCCCTAAATCACCGAAGTCTCAAAGGGCTTCACAGATGAAAAGAGGTCGTACAGAGACATCTTTTCAGTATAAGGTACACAACAGCATCCCCTGTCAAAGCTCCCAGAAGGGGAAGGAAAAACTCAAAAACCCCAATTTGGGGAAAATCAGAAACCTCCAGAAGGGACCACAGGTGGGAGGAGCCCGCTTCCAGGCCCACAGGTTGAAGTGGATGCTGCATGTACCAAATATAGACAAACACATAAACAATATAAATTACAGAAAACATATTGTGCTATATAGTGCAGTGATGTCTTGACAGCAGGCAAAGCCATTGGGCAGGAACCATCCCACATTCCAGCCAGGTGGACCGCAGACGGCCGAACTCCTAACCCGTGATGGTCGACCAGCGCAGGACCCAATGGAGGCGGTCAAGTCAACCCTCACCATCTAGCTAGCCCCCTCTCCCAGCCGGAAGAGGGGGGCAGGAAAAAAGCAAAAAGAAGAAAGCTGCAGGCAGGCTCAATTGACTAAATGCTTTTGAATATAAATGTGTTTTTAGTCGGGATTTAAAGATTTCTACTGAGGTGGCTGCGCGAACTTCCATAGGTAGGGCATTCCATAGTACTGGCGCGCGAATGGAAAATGCCCTTGATCCCGCAGACTTCTTTTTAGCCCGTGGGGTTGATAGCAAACAGGCATTTTGTGATCGAAGTTGTCGGGACGGAACATAAGGTGATACTAAGTCGACGAGATAGGAAGGAGCTAAACCGTGTAAAATGTTAGTAATTAACAGCACCTTAAAATCACATCTCACGTGTATTGGAAGCCAATGCAGGTCAGCTAGAATCGGAGTAATATGATCAAACTTTCTCGTCCGTGTCAATAGTGTCGCTGCTGCATTCTGTACACACTGCAGGCTTTTAATGTAGGACATGGGAAGTCCAGAATAGTCTAGGCGCGACGTAACAAATGCATGAATTAATGTTTCTGCATCGCTAAGAGAAAGAATAGGGCGAATTTTAGCTATATTGCGGAAGTGAAAAAACGCCGTTCTTGTCATGTTATTGATATGTGTTCAAAAGGAGAGAGTTGAGTCAAATATCACGCCGAGATTTTTTGCAGAACTACTTTGGGAAATAATACAGTTTTCCAGGTTCAACGTGGTACAGTCGAACCTCTACATAGTGAACTTCAAGGGTCCGAGGAGAGAAGTTCACTATGAAGAGAGATTCACTTTATAGAGGTTTTCCTAAAATGTTCAGAATTCATTGATGAAATATGTGAATAATTTTTTAATAAATATGTAAATAATTTTATATACGTTTATATACGTTTTTTTTTTAAATAAATATGTTAATAAATATGTAAATAAATGTACAGTGCATAGCGCTCGACCAGCACCGGCAGCTCAGTCGTTAGCCAAGAGTTAGCAATTGTAGGATCGACGGAAGCCGCTTCGCCCGACACAGTCTTGCAGACGACGCCGTGTCGCAGTTTGAACTTCTCTAGCCAGCCTTGACTTGCTTTGAACGAAGTGTCTCCATAATGCTTAGCGAATGCCTCAGCCTTGGCCAGAAGCGTAGGTCCGCTGATGGCGACGTTTTTAGCTCGCATCTCCTGAAACCACAACAGCACTGCCTTGTCGACACTCTTGAATTTTATAGGCTTCATGCGCTTTGTGCTTCCACTAAGCTTTCCGCCTTCCACAAGTCGCATTATCTCTTCTCTCTTCTTCAGAATGCCACATATCGCAGCAGGCGAAGCATCGTACTCCTTTGCAATGGCATTCTGCTTCACTCCACTCGCACACTTCCGAATTATGTCGCACTTCTCCTCCAACGACAAAGGCGTTCGCTTCCGACTTATAGATCTAGCATCCATACTTTTCACGGCAGATTCCGACATCTTAGAATTTTCGGAGGGATGACCAGCGGAGAAACGCGTGCGCAGTGGACGGCGGACGAAGTGAAAATGCAAGAGAAAGTCGCGGCGCGCGAGAGCGGCTAGGCAGGGAAGAAATCCCGACAGTGCGCCCAATTTTACAACTTCACAATTTTCGATAAGTTCAGATATTCACAATATAGAGGTAGATGCTGTCAAGGGACTGACTAATAGCATCACTATGAAGAGATTATTCACTATGTGGAGTTTCCCTATGAGGAGGTTTTACATACACGTCAAATATAGCTGTTTTGCAAGGGACCGTAAAGATCCGTTCACTATGAAGAGAGATTCACTTTGTAGAGGTTCACTATATAGAGGTTCGACTGTATTCTTAAGCAAGTGCTGATGATGAGCAGGGCCAATAAATAACATCTCAGTTTTATTAGGGTTGAGAAGCAGAAAATTGGAAGACATCCATTGTTTAATCTCGGCAAGGCAAGCCTCCAGTTTACTGCACCTGCACGGATCCGTTATTTCTAAGGGCATATAGAGTTGGGTATCATCAGCATAGCAATGAAAACTAATAGCATGTTTACGTTTAATATCGCCGAGAGGAATCATGTAGATGTTGAACAGTAAGGGACCAAGTACTGACCCCTGCGGGACACCACATGAGACGGAGAAAGGTTCAGAGATCGGATCGCCATAAGAGACACTATGCGTCCTTCCCAGGATGTAAGATCTGAACCAAGAAAGTGCTGATCCCGAAATACCAACACATGATCTAAGACGTTCTATAAGAATATGATGATCAATAGTGTCAAATGCGGCACTAAGATCAAGCAGTAATAATATTGATGAGATGTTGGAATCCAAGGCTAAGAGAAGATCATTCGTCACTTTTACTAGGGCTGTCTCAGTTGAGTGGTTGGCCCTAAAACCTGACTGAAGGAGTTCAAATCTATTGTTGTCTATCATAAAATCGCTAAGCTGTTGTATTACAACTTTCTCAAGAATTTTGGCGATAAACGGAAGGTGTGACACTGGCCTATAGTTAGAGAGATCTTCAGGATCTAGGTGAGGTTTCTTAAGTAATGGTTGAATGACGGCCGTCTTAAAAGCTTCAGGTACAATGCCAGAGGACAGTGACAGGTTGATAATATTCAAGACAGATCACCCTAAGACCGGGAATAAATCTTTAACGAGTTTGCCTGGAAGCAGGTCGAGCATGCAGGACGTCGGCTTTGCTGCATTAACCAGGTGTGTAAGACACTCCAGGGATACCAAATCAAACAGGGACAGGGTAACCAGACTTTCATGAACCTGATTGTCCGAACTAGCATCAGCAATCACAGCCGTTGGGGTAAGTGGCACTGCCTTTTTTATTTCGTCCCTTGTTAGCTGATCCCGCTGAGTAAAGAATTGCATGAAATCGTGTGCTGAATGGAGGGAATTATGATTAACCTGCTGCTGCTGTGTTAGCTGCGCTACCGTTTCAAATAAATATTTTGGGTTGTTTTTATTAAGACTAATGATTTTGGAAAAGTAATTTGTTTTTGCTAACCTAAGAGCCTCTTTATATTTCAGCAAGCTATCGCACCAGGCCTGATGGAAAACCTCGAGTTTAGTTGTTCGCCATTAACGCTCAAGTTGTCTACTTAACAATTTACACGTACGCGTTTCCTCCGTAAACCACGGAGTGTGCCGCTTCGGACGAGTTTTAAGTTTCAGCGGCGTAATAGAGTTTAGGGAATTTAAAAGAACCGAATTAAATGGTTAAGGAGGTAGTGCTGGGGCGATTGCAACAGGAGGGTCTGAAGGCTAATCTCGACAAGTGTGCTTTCTTTCAGCAGGAGGTGTGCTATCTGGGACATGTGATTTCTGACCAGGGTGTTTCAACTGATCCGAGTAAGGTCGAGGTTGTGGCCAGATGGCCCCATCCAGGTACCATCTCTGAACTACGGTCTTTCCTTGGCTTTGCCAGTTATTATCGTTGGTGTGTGGAGGGCTTTGCTAAACTAGCTGCCCCACTACATCGCTTGGTGGCAGAGTTCAGGGTAGATCAAAGCGAGAGTGTGCACTCTCAGAGAAGTGGTCAGATGAGTGTCAGCAGAGCTTTGAGACCCTAAAGCGCAAACTCACAACCGCTCCCATGTTGGCCTATGCCGACTTCTCCCTGCCTTTCATGTTGGAGGTGGATGCAAGTCATGGAGGCTTGGGGGCGGTGCTTTCACAGGAGCAGGCAGGAAAGGTGAGGCCTCTTGCTTTTGCTAGCAGAGGTCTGAAACCCACAGAGCGCAACATGGTCAATTACAGCTCACTTCTAGAACTTAAATGGGCTATGACTAAAAAATTTAGGGAGTGCTTGATGGGGCACCATTGTGTTGTCTTTACAGACAATAATCCTCTTAGTCATCTTACATCTGTAAAGCCGGGCGCTACGGAACAATGCTGAGCTGTGCAGCTTGCAGCCTTTGATTTTGAGATCAAGTATCGCTCTGGGCGAGCAAACATCAATGCCGATGCGTTGTCACGTAGACACACCCCGGGGGTAGCAGATCTAGACACCATTCTCCCAGGGACGCCGCTTTCGGAACCCCTACAAGAAGCCTTGCAGGCCCCAGGATCAGTGGTGTCTCAAGCTCCTATGGTGGCCCTGCCCTCCAGGACACCTGCCGACATCTGCACCTTGCAGCAGAGAGACCCTATTATTAGCGAGGTTTTACCATTTTGGAGGCAAAATCAACATCCAACTCCCGAAGAGCGGAAGCATTTGTCCCCGCCAGCTTTGGCTTTACTACGTCATTGGGATCGTCTGGTCGAAAAGGACAGGGCCCTATATTGACAGGTATTGCGACCAGATGGTGCCCAGGAAGTTTGGCAGTTGCCAAACTGTGGCTATAAAGGAGCAGGTGATGACTGAAGTCCATCAAAGGCATGGTCATCAAGGGATAGGGAGGACGCTGGAGGGCGCCAGCAGTGTTATTGGCCAGGAATGTCTGATGATGTGACACGTTGGTGTCAAACCTGTGAGCGATGCCAATTTGCCAAAACCCCTCAACCAGTTTCTCAGAGTTTCATGGGGCACTTGTTGGCTTCTCGGCCAAATGAGATTGTGGCCATGGATTTCATGGTGTTGGAACCCACCCGTACCGGGTTGGAAAGTGTTCTCATCATGACAGATGAGTTCAGTAAATACACATTAGCTGTTCCAACTCGTGGTCAACGAGCATCTACGGTGACTCAGGTTTTGGTTACAGAGTGGTTCTATAAATTTGGCGTAACCGCACGCCTCCATTCTGACCAGGGCCGTAACTGTGAGAGTGTACTAATTCAGCAGCTTTGCGATCTATATGGCATAGGAAAATCTAGAACGACCCCATACCACCCGGCAGGCAATGGGCAGTGTGAACGATTTAATCGTACCCTCCACAATTTGCTACGCACATCAAACATGTTCACCACACGCTGATTAAGGCTGTGGTTGGGGCCAATGTGCCAAATGCGGTCATGTGTGTGTGTGTGTGTGTGTGTTTCACTAGGTGGTGTTTTTTATTGATTGGAAGGGCCTCGCCTCTCCAGTGTACCGGACAAGGACGTTCAAGCCTTATTTCAGTACCCACACTATTTTTAATTATTGTATAGAACACTATTTTTAATTATTGTTTTAAGAAGATAACAATAAAAATATTGGAACCACACCTCCGCCTCAAACGCGTTGCCACATACATTTGTTATTATTGGAGTAATTCTCCAGAGATAGCTGAACAAACCATAGATTTCTCTTACCCAGTATTTATTAATAGTGCTAAAAGAGGAAAAGAGATGCAAATCTGACACATTTCATGCACCTTGTAAAGAGGTTGCTGACATTTGACTACATGCAAACATGTCTTAATTTCATGACATTGCACGCACCCTAAAACGGTGATGTTTACATTCACATCTATATTTGCAGTTGACTGACAGGCAAAATAGTTGAAAATTGTCATGTTGCACCAAAACAGTGCGCACACACCCACACCCATACACTCACCCAGAGTAACCTGTACATCAACAAGACATTTAGAGTCAAGGGCCATCTGGGGAAGACCCAGACACTTGACCTTTTCCACCAGACATGTGTATTGCTGAACACAAAGCTTGTGTATGCACATTTGCTTTTTAAGTGTGTGTACGTCCCTGATTGCAGTCATTTTATTCCTCTGTAGCTGTTTGCTATGAATATACAGAAAGGATATCTGGATTGATGATTACAAAGTGTAACAACCACATACTGAAAGTTTCTTGCATGCACATCAGCTGTGGGGAATGTCCTTTCTCGTTAAAGTGCTATCAATAACCTCTAGCCGCCTTTTCCAAAGATTTTTAAAATTTTTATCACACATATTTTTTTTAAACAATTTCTTTTAATTTTTTTTCAATTTTTTAAAATAAATTTCAGCGTATTTACTCAAACCCGCATTTAAAGAACAATACACCACAATGATTTAATATACACTCTAAAAAAAGGTCTGTGGAGAAAACGGTTTAAAAAAAAGGCCAATTTGCAACTGTCAAATGCCATAAAATTCAAAATCGGAAATCACGAAAGTAAACACATTACATTTACAGTAAATCTGGTATTAACACAAAACCTTGATTTTTACATAACGTATATGCAGAAAACACATGATATTTATATGAAAAAAAGTCAAGATTAATGAAAAGACATTGAAAATCACAAAAACAAAGTACCTTGAAATAAACAACATTACTCCGCCCAAAAAAAAATGCTGATGCGTACATTTGAATTTACAGACTGAAACTGCAAAACATTCTACAAAGTAATTCTATAATTTCTATTTGAAAAATGTTAAAAATTTATATTTGTGATGTTTTAATGAAAAATGGATACAAAATAGATTACAGATCCTTTTGCTCAAGTTCATTATACACTTAATATATCATAGCACAAGGTCCTTTATAAAACTTATAGGCTATTGTCATATCACAAATTGAAATGTGTGCATTGTGATTACAGGGCCTGGCCAATTCAGCCTGCAGCTTAAACAGCCAATTTTCAATCCCCCTTGTCAATGTGCTGAAACCAATGTTTGGCTACCTCCACTACTCATATTGTTAGTAGATAAACCTCCATGAGTGTGAGAGTCAGACATGTATTCTAGTAATGTATTGTAGCCTATGTCTTGCATTGCAAAGAGCACTGCATTGAGCCCTGACTTTTTTTTTTTTAAATGCGTTGGAACAAGTTGTAAGCAAGCGTTTTCAGGATATAGAAAATGAAAATCACACTTCGACCAACACCACTATAGTATTTCTACAGTTAGCCAGGATGTAACCATAACGCCATTAAAATATGCCGCTTCAATTCATGAACGATACTGTGCACGAGCATAACAATTGGTTGCTCACTTAGAGGAAAATAATTTAGCGGGCCATCAGGTAGATGCCCAGTGAGAAGCTGCAAAAGTCTTTTCACTGTAAAAATGACTTTCTGTGTTTCTGGAAACTGATTATCTGGCACTGTCCAGTGACTGCTGAGAAAGATTTGTTGAAAACAGGAGAAAGTCCTTGTGACAGCTTGGAGCGACAGCTGACAGAAGGGAATAGACCCCAAGGGACAGTCATGGGTTAGTTGCCCACGATTGTAGACTCTCATGGCATGCAGCAAGTAGTAGCCACCCCCCTTAGCTACAAAGAAACAAATGAGGAGAAGACCCCCAGATCCTGCGAGTGCGGAAGAAGACTCATCGGTTGAAATAATGGTAATGACTGGACTGGAAATAACTATGAGTATAGAGGGCACAGCACAAGAAAAGACCAAAGCAATTGACACAAGCCTTGCCACAGCAACGGGCCACGATATGTGGCTACGGTGGAGGAAAGTAACCTCTTTTCAGGGTTGGAGGATTCACTAGGGATTGAAAAAGTGCTTGAGGGAAGAGGGTCTGGGGTCTCGCATTGACCACTTGCAGAAGGAGTCAAATCAGGTTGAATGAAGTTCACCAACTGGACGAAACTGTTTAGGGGGCATCTGCACCCCTGCCATGAAAGATTCACAAAGAGTAACTGAACCAGTAGAGGAAAAACCATCGGTAGTGGATCCCACCCAAACTCCCAGACCTGCAGTTGAGCAGAGACTGCCAGGCCACAAACTGCGTGTGAAGTGGGCCGGGGCCGCGGAAAAGAAGCTGTGGGCAACAGTGAATAATGACCTGACCCGGTCTCTCGAACAACTCCGAGGCACCGTGGAGAAGAAGATGGAAAAATGTGTAGCATCATATACCGATATAGGACAAAACGTTTTGGAGTACAGTGATCCCCCCTACTTCACGGTTATGTATGCCCCAATATAGCCGCAGTAACCATAAACAATCTTTTTTTTTTTTGCCTATTTTATTTCCTTTCTCCTATTATTTAACATTACATGATCCTTATTAACATATTAACATTATTGTATATTCAATAATAACTAATATTACTTAGTTTGTTGAGAATTTGTTCTCAGGACTGGTTATCTGCACCAAGACTCCGGTGAAAGAGTACGCAAGTCGTCACGTTGAACTTCACATTTATTTTTGCTCATGTATGGTGTATCATGTAGTATCTGTTGAATAATAAATCAACAACAATCTTAAAGTCAGTAAACTAACATATAAAAACTTAATCTATGAATTTACTGTATTTTTAGCTGACATTAGCGGGTTAGCAACAACTAACAACTAACTAACTATAAAGTGCAACCTTTACACAAACAAACACATAAACAGAATAAACACTCATCGCTTACTAAACATAGGCAGTAGCGTGCGTTATCAACATAAATGATAATAAACTATAAATATGAGTTTACGTTGTCGCTCACTATGTCACCGTAATGAGCCGAATAACGCAGAGAGAACGTAAAAACAGGAAACGGAAATGCAACGCGACCTGAAAAATTAAGAATAAGATAAAAAAAAAAGTCACAAACTCTAACGCTTGAAGAATTCTTAACATGGTTATTAACTAATATTACATCGTTATTTGATTAATACAGTACTGTATAATGTACTTTTTTGCTTTTTTCAATTTTTGTACATTTTTGCACATTTTTTAAATGATTTTTTATTTGGAAATATTTTGAATTTTTCCTGACGTTTCCTACAACGTCCTTCCAACGCCAACTAATCTCGACCAGTGGTTTGGCAAAGATCCTGCATGCGTCCTGTGCACCAAGCCAACCTCCCTAAGACGCATACTCACAGGGTGCAAAACTAATCCCACCCAAGGACGGTATACCTGGCGCCACAACCAAGTGTTGAAGAGCCTTGCTTCCACTCTGGAGGGAAAGCGAACTAACGTCAACACCTTACCATGCTAACATCTAAGACCTCCTGGGGAACAGCCTTTGTCCACGAGTGCAAAGCATTTTTCGGTTAAAAAAAAAAAAAAGACTTAAAACATGCCATCAGTGTCTGATTTATTAAACTATAGACCACTTCAAACTTCATTTGTATTGGTCCGAATTAAAAAAACAAAAAAACAAAACCTAAATTAAACTAAAGTGTCATCTTTTGGATCATAGAAGAAATCTGTTGTGAAAAACAAATAACTTAATTATTAATATTAATGTTATTAATATTAATGTTTTTAAAATGTTTAAAATGTTTAAAATTTGTTTAAAATAATGTTTTAAAATTTGTCCCCAAAAAGATAATCAACACTAAGTGTCAGACGTGTTTTCAAAAAGAAATAATTATGAATAAATATTTGTCCACAGAAAAATGTTCAACTTAAAGTGTCTATTTTTGGGAATTTAGTAGCTATCTGGTCACAAAAATCAATCATTCACTTGAGAGGTAACAGCAAGTGGCATGTGACATTCTAGTATGGGAGAAAATCTGGCTTTTTAAAATAATCAAATTTTAAAATCTACTCAAAATAAAATGTGTTTTATGAACAGATATTTTCTTGGAATATTTATTTAATTCAATATATATATATATATATATATTTTATATTTGTTTTATTTTAAATCTCAAGTACCCCCTGGAGTTCCTTTGAGTACCCTCAGGGGTAATCGTACCCCTATTTGAGAACCACTGCTCCAGGAAACTTTTCCCCGTTTGTTCCCCCGGCATGGCTCCTTGTCTTGTTCATGACATCTTCAAGGGCATTTTCTCTTATGATTTCTTCATATATGATTTTACCTTAAGTCCCCCCAAAAAATGGTTTACCGACACAATTTTGAACAAGACAAATAAAAAGCAACAGGTTTGTGCCAAATCTTGTGAGGTCAGGCCTCAAACACCAACCATTCCTGATGACAACAAAGTTCCCATTCTTGTAAATTATCCTATGAAACTCCACAACAACAGGATTTTTTTGTATTTCCTTCACTGAAATCAAAGTACAGGATTGTGTGTTGGACCTGTTCACTGTAAAGTTCTGAATAAAATGGTGAGGCATGTTTTATTTGCAAAGATGGAAGACTCACTCACCCAATAAAAAGAAAGGCCTGAAACATTTGATGATCGCAGAAAGTGTCCCACACAGATTTTTGAACTTTTTCAGATGCCTTTTGCATCTTTATGCTGCATGCACACCTACGAGGCGAAAAAGCGGAGAGTTTTGTCTTGTAGTCAATGGAGTTTGAGCGACTGGGCGTGATGGCACGTCGGGCGATGGAATGGACGTGAATGGAGCAACGCGAATGGCCGCGAATGGTTGCCGAATTTGATTGGCTGTCGTGACACGAAACGTGAAAAAAAGTTTAAAAAAATGTAACTTCACGCGAAAGGCAAAATTTTGCTTCTCGTGACCGCGCGCGGCCATTCGCGTCGCTCCATTCGCGTCCATTGCGTTGCTCGACGCGCATTCGCGCCCAGTCGAGCTAACTCCATTGACTACAATACAAAACTCTCCGCTTTTCTGCCTCGTTCGTGTTCGGTGTGCATGCAGCATTAAACTAAATCATCTCCAAAACATTATTTCGGGTATAGCCCATGCGGCCCGGTACCAGTTGATCCACGGACCGGGGGTTGGGGACCACTGGTCTCGAGTCTAATGGCCCTGTCCCTGGTCACTGGCCCTGATTAGAAGACCACATTTTAGAATCAGTCCTGAATAGTGACACAAATACTTGTGTTTAGATCTCAAGTTGATATTTGGAAATAGTGCCTTCCTGATTTCCAAATATACTTGGAAGAGAACATCAGGATAGGTGACCTGGACCTTGGAAATCTGCTGAGAACAAATCAGGTCAACTATGACTTTTAGCTGCAATATTAATTGCCACACATTGTTAGGATGCCTGAAACGGAATTGTGCTGATTGTTCAATTGCTGTACTATAGGTTTTTATTCTCTTTGAATGTACCTGCATGGTTTAAGAGAGGCTAAAAGCATTTGGCTTGAAACTTATGGAGGCCTCCATCTGTCACAGATCATTAATTTGATTTTCCACACCATAATAAGGTCAGTGTCACCTCTGCCTCTCATAATTCTCTAATTACTTTGTGTCTCTCGGAGTGGTCACTTAGAAATCCTGGAGGGGGGGGGGGGGGGGGGGGGGGGGGACTGTGCTTCACGGAGTGATTAATGTGTCAGTAGGATCTTGGTGTATATTTCTTTAACATGCTCAAACAGTCAAGAAGCCAGAGCCAATGCAGTCGAGCGTCTCAGGGCACTCCAGTGACTTTCCACATCAAAGAAAATTCCATTGGGAAAGATTAAGGTGACAATTGTCATCTTGAATAGGTTTTATGATTTTAGCTGCACATTTTTTTTCCAAAAAGAATTACAAATTTTTATATATTATTTTGTCGTCTATGTGGAAATTACTACTGACTATGTTCTGCAACACGTTCAGACATAAATAGCATACCACAGTCAATTAAGACAGACAACAATTGCCTTAAAAAGCCTCTGCAGTCAAGCAAACAATCAAAAATGCTTTCCATAAAACCAAGGGGGGAAAAAGGAAAAACAACACAAAAAATGTGATTAATCTCTGAGCTATAAAAACCCATTGCATGGTCTGCATAGAATATATATTAGTGTACATCTAAGTTGGATCAGCATAAATGTTATTCATTGAAAGAGTCTGTTCACAGTGGCCCCACTCACAGTGTTCCATGCATTTAATATGTGCCTTTACTTTGAGATATACCAACAAATTCATACAATATTTTTGTGGATGCAAAAAATTGTTGAGTTACTTAAAGCTACAATGTGTAGAATTAAGAATTGATGTTTACTGTTATTTGAATGCAGGACAGCGAATACTTTGCAAGTCTACGCTGAGCGAGAAAATGCGAATACAATTCGCCATTGATTTCATTGCATGATAGTGGAATCTACAAAACTATAAAGATCGTTGTCAAAAAGACATGCGTGTTAAACCATTCAAATGTGTGTTAAACCGTTGATAGGAGTATGACTCTAAATTGTGTCGAGTTTGAATTTTTTTTGTGAGTACAATACAAATTGTTGATTTTTTTTTTTTTCCGTGGCTATGAAATGAAAACTTGAGGGTGCAAAGTATTTTTAGTACAACTCTCATGCCTGCACAAATCTCTTATGTGTGTTTTAGTTGAATACGCAAATTGAGATGATGCGTGACAAGTCATCCGCACCGCCATGAATCATGCAAAGAAAGGCAGAAGGTAACTACAAAGGATATGGACCTTTCAAAAGCTCAACACGTTTCAATGCTAAGAATAATGTATATGCATTTTTAGTGAAGCTCAAATGAAGCTTTTGTTTGTGTCCATTTGGGGCCAGCTGCTTGGAAAATGCCGTCATTTTGGGAAGTTTTTTCATCAGCTGAGGACCTCTGCTGGCAAAAACAAACGCTGCAATTAATTTGAAAGAACCCTTACCTTAGAAATGGTTTTGATGCACACACACAGACGCTCAAGTGGAATCACCTTAAAGACACCTTAAAGATATTTTCCGGACTAGAAGCCCCACTGGTATATAAGCCGCAGCAGTGGTATATAAGCAAAAATTTGAATTTAGTCACAGATAAGCTGCACTGGACTATAAACTGCAGGTTTAACATAACATAACATCAGATTTTTACGCAAAAATAAGGTATATGAAGTTTATACTTTTTTTTATTTTATTTAATTTTTTTGTAATTGTCGGCCCACAAGAACATCCTCTCTTTAACAGTGTGAACATGCCTGCATGTTTAGCCCCAATGTGTTTATAAAAAATGGATAGATATATGTTCATTAAATAGCAGTTCAAAATGGAAATCAATACTTCAATAGCATATTTTTTGTGTTTATTTTAGTAAACACAATAACACATTCTATATAATTTATATACAATCATAAATACATAATTAAAATCATACATACTGTGTGCTGTATATAAAATGTACACATCACAAATTTACCCAAATTATATACATTCTCTTATTAAATTTAGACATATAATATATATTTTTTTATAATATATTGTTGTTACTCTTTTTGAGCCATTGATTTACATCCTTTCAGTTCTATTTGATAGTTTTTCCATAAATTGACACCTGGAACAGATACACACATTTGCTTACTGGCGGCAAGTCAAAAAAAAATCAAAAAACAAAAAAAAAACACACTGATAAGCCGTGCTGGACTATAAACCGCAGGGCTCAAAACATGAGGAAAAAGTTGCGGCTTATAGTCCGAAAAATATGGTAATTTGAGAGTGAGACCTATGCTGCGTTCAAATGCACTGGGGCATTTCACACTGTGACAGATAGAAGACCATTGATCCAATAACCAACAAAAACTATAATTTGAACAATAATTGTTCATAAAGTCATATTATTACCCTGATTGTTTATTAGAAAACATATTGCTTCAAAATAACCTGCAAAACAATGTCCCACAAATTTAGGAATTTGCTTCAAAAGTTAGTCAATGATTTACAAAACTGCTTGGTAAAAAAATAAAATAAAATAAAATTAAATTAAAAAAAAAAACAAGCCATGTATACATGCACTTCTGTCTCGTATTTTTTCCATTCTAAACAACAACAAATTTTGTTTTGCTCAGGACATAAGCAATGGCCTTCATTTGGGGCATGGCCGTACTTTTTTTTTTCTCCTTTTCTAAATCCCCCCCATTTTTCATCAAATAACATGTTACATGCTATTAGCGGAGCATCCCTCGTGGCAAACACCGTCAGCCCTTATCAAGCTGTCTTTCCCTGTCTGTAAATTGTGTTGTTTCTTGGAAGATTTGAGCTTGTTAAGTCAACATTTCATTGCCTTGTACTACAGATGTAATGATAACACATGCTATCTTCGGGTTTCAAAAGTAAAGTTTTTATGTAATGATAGCTGCTTATTAAAAATTGCTTGTGTCACAAACAGTAAAAACTTCTTATGATTTTGTTACGAATAACCGCGGAACCCAAGCGGATTTAGGATCCCAGCCAAAAACACGAGGAAGTGGAAAGTCAGTGATAGTTTATTAACTGAAAGCGCATGCCAGGCGTGGAAACAAAAACAGTCCCAAAGGGTAAAGTATCAAATCAAAGTCAGAAAATATAAACCCAAAGTGTCTTGATGAAGAAGAGCACAGGATGAGAAAGCAAGGGCTATATGGCAAGTGTGCTTGGAGTGTAGCGGAGCAGTAACCCGGCAACAAGCTCCCCTGCACCGGCCGGTCATAAAGTCTTCGTGGTTGACTGTGAAGTCAGCCTAAAAGGCGTTCTTTCTGACAAGGGGCTGTGAACTCAGCCTAAACAAATCTCATAACGTCAAAGCAGAAAATGCAACAGATTTGTCCAAATCTATGTTTGTTTGTTTTTTCCTGATGAATCTGAACCTCGAATAATTTGGAATCATAAATGAACAACCCGAAACCAGAATCATCCAAAGTCAAATGATGCCCAACCCTAGTAATGGCCTATTTCACTGGTTCTTAAAGTGGGGTCTGCGGACCCCCAGGGGTCTGTGAAATAATTTGAATATGTTAATTACTCAAAATTATTTGTGTTATTTTCATTGTATTATTCATTAAATTGTGAAAGTATTCATATCTCTTTCATAAAACACTCAATTCAATCAGTTAAATATGTTTTTTTAAAAAAGTAATTATTTTGGAATTTGTCAAAATGCTTGCTAATGAGGTGATGAGCTTAGCCAAAGCAGCCTTTTTTTTATCATGTTGTTTTTTATTAAATAATTGGCAGCACCAGTGGACATCAGGGCCAACAAGGCATTTTCTACTGGTCTAACATAACCTGACATCATCATAACTATAATAAACCCTAAGAACTGTAATAACAATAATAAAAGTCAAGTTCATTTCAAATGTATTTGTTACCAAATATATATATACAGTGGGCCCCCGGTTTACGAACTCCCTGTTTTACGTATTTTTCATCTTACGACGTCGACCGCGGCGGTTTTTTGTCCCGCTCTTACACACAAACCTTTCGTCTTACGAACAATCCAACATGCCGGTCCGTGTGTCCACACTATTTTTTTCGCTTTGCTGCATCAACAAAAATGAAACGCCGATATGCTATTGGTCTTATAAGGTCACAGTCACGGTCTCAGTCACGGAGATGCGGATATGCTATTGGACGGCGTCACATCAATCACAGAAATGCCGATATGCTACTGGCCGAACGCCTTCATCTACCTTGATGGCACAGCTGGTCGGTGTGTTGTGAAGACTTTGCAAACTTTAATTGTTTATTATTATTATTATTTAATTGACATGACTTCTAAAATTGCAAATGGCGGTAAAGGAAGAAGTAAGAGGATGATGACAATAGAAACGAAGCAGGAGGAGGAGGCGCACGCATAGTTAACCTTGCTAGTGAGTATGGCCGTAACCGCTCGACAATATGTACAATTCTCAATAACAAGGAAGCTAAGATAGCAAGCAAGTCTTCTAAGGGCAAGACTTTCCTTGTCAGGGGACGGACCTCGGTCGACAACAAAATGGAGAGGCTTCTTCTATTATGGATTAAAGAGAAAGAAATCGCCGGTGATACAGTATGTTCTCGTTTAAGAAAAGTTCTCCTTTAAGAAAAAAAAAATAAATTCTGCGGGTTCGTCTGCTCCCCTCCGCCTCCACCCACCACCAGCTCAAGTCACGTCGTCCCAAAGGTAAATGTTATTTTTCCTTTGTATATTTATGTTATTAATTGTAGTTGTACAGTATATTTTGTTACTAAATTTTAATATGTGTATAAAGTCATGATGTTTTTACCTAAGGTTTTTGCACGCGTTGCACGCATTCACTAATTAACATAAGTTTAGATTGCCTGTCATACGAGCAATTCGAGTTACGAGCCTAGCCGCTAAACGGATTAAGTTCGTAACACGGGGGCCACTGTGTGTGTATATATATATATATATATATATATATATATATATATATATATATATATATATATATATATATATATATGTTATATCTAAAGTTATTCTCCATGTTCGGTTGTTTTCATGTCATATTATATACATTTGGTTCAGTGTTATATTTTTAGGTTAGATGTTTTAGCCAGTTAGAATTCAGCTAACTTGTGTCTCCAGGCTGCATGAAATTTGCCTGCAAACAGACCCATTTGAGGGCATTCCAATCAAGTGTTGCGGGCATTCTGCACCGTGTGCAAAAACCTATGTGTAGTGTGCAAAGACATATGTGAATGGACCCTTAAAGTTAATAGACCGTTGCAATAGCGAATCGAGTCATAAGGTGGTCACCTAGAAGCCTCACGTTGAACGTGACATGATTGGATGCTCGCTGCAGGGAGGCCGTGGGTGCTATGTTGATCCACAGTGTTTAATGTTGGAAGTCGTTATATAAAGTTATTTGAAAAAAAAAAAATGTTGCTTGACCAAGCTACACAGTGTTGCTTGACTGATCTCTATTAATGGCGTAGCGTACAGAAAAGCCAGACACGCGGACACTTAGCAGAAAAAAAAAAATAGTTGTTTTTTTATTTTTAATTATTCCTTTTTATTTTTAACCCACAATGGCTCGAGAAGAGCAAAACATAGATTCGACAACTCGACATTCGGCATCAGTCTCCAAGTAAATCAGCGGTCCCCAAACACTGGTCCGCGGCCAGGTACCAGTCCGTGGATGAACTGGTACCAGGCCGCGTGGGCCGCAATAATGTTTTGGAACTGATTTAGTTTGATCTTTGTTTTTTGGCACCGTTTCTGGTCACTGTTGATATTACATAGTGAGAAGGATGATGTGCTTTTGAGAGCAGTCAGTCGGTGACTCGCACGCGGTCCACAATATAAATCCTAAGCGTTGACCGGTCCGTGGTGATAAAAAGATTGGGGTCCCGTGATGTACAGTGAATAGAAATGATTTACTATTGAAAGTGAAACGCGCGGATAAACTCTACAAGCAAGTAAGTCATTGAAGACTTTCTGAGGAAAGAAAGAAGAATGGATTATTTTAATTGAAATAAGTGTCGGACAGCCGTTTTAGTGAGTCAAGCATTTGAATTTTTTTTTTTCATTTTTAATAGGTCATTTTAAATTTTATTTCATTCATATTCAAATAGTAGTAAAGAAATAAAATGTTCTTATACTGTGATTTGTAATTTAATGTACAATCTTGTAAAAGCTTGCCTACTCTTGGTAGACTCCATATAACTTTGAGGACAAATAATTTTAAATGAATAATTATATTACGTTTTGACAGTATCATATATAATGACATTTTAATTGCTGATGCGGGTTTGTTTGGCACGATTGTGACCAGGACAAACTGAGGAGGAACCCAGGGACACACCGAAGACAGCTCTGATGTATACAAAATTGTTTATTTTAACAAAAGATGAATGCAACAACAATTAACAAGAAGAAGTAACAAAACAGCACAAATACGTCAAAGCACAAAAAAATGGGAGCGGGAGCACCAGGAGGACATATCCAAAAAACAAAAAGTAACAACTAATACAGGTAGCGTCAGAGGCAGGAACAAGATAAAAATAACAACAGCAATACACAGTGATGCAAAACCGAGGGGGAACGAGGAACTGCAGAAAAAACATGTACACTGGAAGGCTGCGAAAAGCAAAAATCTGGTGATGTTCTCCTGCTTTGGCCGCACTTATATAGTCTCTTTATTGCGATGGAGAGCAGTTGTGCGGACAGTGGCTTCGTTCCCTACTCTGTAACACTAGACACATCATTAGGTACGCGGGACGTGACATTATTGATGTTTAAATGCTCCGGAAAATAGCTTGTGTAGTCCAGTAATGCTGATGTATGCTTCTGCGGGGTCGAATCACTTAAGGCCGAGGTGTGAAATGCACGGACTGCCTCTGATTAGTAGCTAACTTTTTTGGTTAAATTGGCCCAGTTTTATTATTTTGTGTCCTCCAGTATAGCTGGAAAGTAACAAATATACAACATACAAATTGAATCTGTTGGTAAATAAAAAGGGCACTTATGTAAGGCTTAAATGATTTTATTTCATTTTGGAAAATTTGCTTTCTAAAGGGGTCCCTAAGTCCAAAAATTTGAGAAGCCCCGGCCTATGTGCTCAAAGGTGACTGAAATGGGCCTGTTTAAGAGGTTGGCTAAAACTGCATTGCTTGTCCTTGTTCATAGCCTGCCTGTTCACTTTCCCTCACCTACCTGTCTGATCATGCTCCATTCACTTAGCCTCACACGGCCAGGTTCAACCAATAACCCACTGTATATGAACCTGCTTCTTCCTGCTTCCTGTTGCCAGATTGTCCTCCATGTTGAGGCTCCTTGCGTACTCCTCTGATCAAACCTGCCCAGATTCTGACCTTTATCAACCACTCCTGCTGCCCCAGTGAGAAGACCTGTCCTGCCTGCATGACAACGATTTCTCCTGCCCCTGCAGGGCATTGGACCTCTCGCCCTGGCTGGGTTGTGTCTGTCTCCTGAGCCTCCTCTCGGTTACCCATCTGTCTTTTCACTCTTGCCTGTCACTCTGTACTAGAGTCCAGTTTCTGCTTGTGATTGTTCTCATACTGTTGTGAATTCTTCAAGCGTTCGAGTTTGTGGCGTTTCGTTATCTTATTTTGAAATGTACGCTTTTAATTTGTCGGGTTGCGCTGCATTTCCGTTTCCGGTTTTACGTTCTTTGTGCGTCATTGGGCTCGTGACGGTGACGCAGTGAATGACAACGTAAGCGCGTATTTATAGTTTATTATCATCTATGTTGATAAGGAGTGTTTATACTGTTGAGGAAATCGCTTGTGTTGATGTTGCATTTTACAATTAGATGTTGCATTTTACAATTAGTAGTGGTTGCTGGTAATTGCTAACTCGCTAATGTAGGCTAAAATTACAGCATGTTCATACACTAACGTTTGGTAAGAGGCTATAGGTAGTTCATTGACGTTAAGAATGTTGTTGCTTTGTTATCCTTCAGATACTACCCGATACACCATATACTGTATGAGCCGAAATAAATGCTGATGTGCTCTCTGACCGGAGCCCTTGGTGGCGGTCAATAGGAATCCAATAACCAGTATAGAGAACAAATTCTCAACACATACTTTACTACTCTACATTTTATTCTGCACTTATTTATAGCTATGTAAATTCACAATTTAACTTGCAGGTTTGCTCGTAAAATACTTTACAATACTGGGAAATATATGCCGTTAAACACCACAGTGCTGCCAAATTATTGCTTTTCTTTCTGGTGTGCTGAGCTGCCCTTAGTCAGTTGCTAAAATAATGTATGGCTTAGTTTCTTTCTGAACTGCTTGTCTTTAATAGGCACATGGGTTCATTGGGCAGGGAAAAAAACAATTTATTTTGACGAGTGGTTCTGCATATTACATATTCCAAAGACAAAAATATAATTTAGTCTTAGGAGAAAAGGACGACTGTTCTCTATACTTGAAATACACAGTGTAGGATATCATCTTCTACCTACACGTAACAAGCAATGTCAGTGAGCAAATACAATCTGACGAGAGGAATATGAATGCGTACACCCTCCATTCAAATGAATTTGGGATTGAGTGGTAAAATGGTTGGTAAAATGGTAAGTGAATAGTGACTATGGATCTGGGATTCAAGTGCAAGCCTAAAAGTTATCATCTAAAAAAAAAATTCAACATCTCTTGTTAGGTTGCTGGCAGTGTTCCCTCTAAGCTGCGCTTGTGATCAAATGTGCACTGCTCGCATGTTCTCAACGCACAAGAAAAGTTATGCTGTGCATAAAACAAAATGCAATTTAAACATATTAAATAATATCTAATAAAATGGGCCCCCATGTTATAAGATAAAACCGTTCCACGGTTGGGCTCGCAAGGCGAATTCAGTCAATACAATCCTATGTTAAATAACTAATGCCTCTAGAACCCCAGATAGAATCATCAAAATTATATATATATATATATATATATATATATATATATATATATATATTAAAAATTTGTATGAAAATAGTCAGTGCTACATGTATATACTATACATGTACAGTATACAATCAGAAAACGTCATAAATAAAAAATATGGAAAGGATTTATTTACCTTTGAGTGACACTTGATATGCCCATATTCCCTAGTAAGGGTAGCCTAGGCCAGACTAGCATCGTATTTCTTATCTCCAGCTTTGTTTCCATATAAATCATCTTCTTCCCTCTTTAACATCACTAGCAATCTTGGGAACCATGGCTACCCCATTCAAGTTTGAATTAAGCAGTAAAATGCACTATAAAGACAATTTTGTAGCCACTCACGATTGGTCAAAGCTTTACCATTCCACCATTTTGAAACGAGTGACGGCGATCAATAGCAGACCAGCATCTCTGTGAGGAAACACCAACCAATAGCAGATCATCATCGTAGTGACGCCTTGCATGGTGGCATTGACGGCAACAGCAAATAAGTGCAGTTACCTAAAACCGCCTGCATATGGAGACAAAACACAAATACAGCCAACCGCCTTGTATTGTTGTCGCAAAGCGAGGAAAACACCTTAAAGAGGGGACGAAAAAACTCAGTTTTCCGCATCGCAACATAAAAAAACATGAGCCAGGTAAGTAAGTAAGTAAGTATTAGACCTCATCTTATCTGATTGATTAGACCGATAATATTTTTTTCTGTACCATCTTGCATCGTGACAAGTGTCCAACCAATCATATGATAAGTTTTACTTACACTATTCATTCAATCAAACACATTGACAGAAACATTCCCTGCCCATATACCCATATACACCCCATGCTGAGACGCAAACCCCTTTTCCTCGTGAAACAAACAAGCAGTGACACATCCACTCACCAAGTCAAAGTAAAAAAGAAATGTGTTTCTTTTAAAATGGAATGGCTCTCGGAGTATATGCAAATAGAAGAACAAGCAGCGAAAGTGGGTGACATATTTTTTCTTTTTCACAACTTGTGGCTCGTTTATTGCTATGGTGACAAGTACAATATACATTACACTGTCCTGTCTAAAACACTTTTGCTCAAGATATAAAAAATTATCATAACAAACTTGTTGAAAACAAACACGAATAGTTGTGATTTCTTTGGCAACATTGTGCGAGTTAAGACTTTTGGCTGCCTGGTTAACTTGCCCAGGTTCAAATATAATAAGTAAAAAAATCCACAGTTCTATCTTTGATACAATAAAACGATGCATTTATTTCCATTGTTGTTCCAAACCTCTTCAAAAAAAATACTTCAAATAAAAGGCAAACATTACAGTAAAGAAACCATGTTCTCTAATCTGCAATGAATCTCAACTGCACCCTGTGATGCATTCCCCAAGGCTCATAAAGGTCCATTGTTATGCATCTCTCTCCCTGCCTTAAAGGGACAGTAACATAAATGTCCATCTAACTTTCTAGCTCTTGGCCATTACAAAAACTGAAATTTAAAATAACTCTGTTTTTGGGATCAATACCAATAATAATTCCAAATGGTGTGATTTTGCTTCTACAAACATGTCAATCGTAGATGCATCGTTCTCCCATATTGATCCTGGACGACGCTTTTCACCTCAGCTATCCCTTAATAACTGATGGAATAAGTACTGAATTTTCCAAACTATAAGGCGCACCCTCAGTTAATGAGGTATTTTAAAACTCTTACCATATATAAGGCGCACCAGATTTTAAACTGCACCCTCAGTTAATGACATATTTTAAAATTTTTCAATCAAAATTTTAGTAATACTCAAAGTAATAACAATAATAACTCAATAACTCTAAACTCTCAATAGCATAACTCAATGTCAATATGACCAACCTTGTTCAACTCTAAACACACAAAAGAAATAGGTAAAGCTTATTTTATCAGTTCATTCCCCATCTACAAATCCCAATCTCAATATTGATTCATTTATAAAACGCACCTGATTATAAGGCGCACCATCAGCTTTTAAAAAAAAGTAGGGGTTTTATGGGGGGCCGGAAAATACGGTACCCAAAAGCACATTACTTAGAGCCCCTCCTCCTTCCTTGCTCAATAATGACAAAATGTGAGTTATGTGATATAGGTCACTTTAGGAGCGACATCAGAAATGCGCACAGTGACACAGTGACGGTGTGCATGTCAGAAGTTGCTCACTCAGGGAGTTTGTGTGAATGCTCAGGCGCATTGAAAATTCGTTGGTTGCTGGCCAAATAAACATTAATAAAGCAACATTTTAAAGCATGATTGGGGAAGCCTCTCCAACAAACAGCTTGGTAACCAGGACCAAAGCCACAGAGTAGAAACTGTGAAGGAGCCTTTGAGCTTGGGGTGGGTCTTCAGGAAAACTCAAAAGGATTGAGGTGGAATACATGAATTCTGAATGTCTGTGATGTATAGAATTGGCAAGACCTTGACAATATTTAAACACAAATAGAGTTTGAATCAAACATAACCTAGTACAGAAGGAGAATGTGCTCTTGTCATTGCCAATACCCCATTCTCCTCCCCTTCATTGAACCACCCACCTTTATGGATTATTTTGCCCATTTGCTCCCCTTCTTTTGAGCAGTGTGTCTTTCCCTTGGGAGGGATGCCATGAGTTTAATTGCCACCAGGTGACAAGGCGCAAGGAAAAACAGAATTAACCTTGTCAGCTCAGAGCCATCCCTTAGTTGATTCCTCATCCCTCCCTTTATCCAACGCATCAATTAAAGTTAAGACACTGCAGCCTCTGGTTTGAGCAGGCTCATGGCTAGCTACACAAAGAGGACAGACAAAGAGGTACAGTCAATTGAACAATATGCTGGCTTTAAGGAGAGAGAAAAAGAAGAAACTGAAATATAGTGCAGAAGAAGAAGAGAATGAAACAAGACAATGATTCAAAGCAAGCTCAAAAGAAATGCTTGACAGATAAAATGGAAATTTGGATCAAGTGGGATAGAGCCTTTGTAGGATTAGGATGAGAGGATAATGGTTGAGACAGTTGAGACAGCAATAGATTTAAAACAAACGCTAATATACAATGTGAGACGCTTAAAAATGATACAAATAACAGAAAAGTTGAAGGGAAGAATAATTTTGGTACTATTCAGAGTAATGAGTAATTTGAGTAAGGTAGAAAGTGTTGGATACAATAATAAAGAAAGAATAGTGAAATTGTTAGTATAGAGGTTACACACTTACAGGAAATAATGTCAGTTATGCAAATGAGCTTACAGTGAGATAGCGTTGCTGCTTTGCGTTTGTTCTTGTGCTGACAAACGATTATATTTTTCTATGCAAACTATTTGAAAAACATTTCATGATTAATAACAGTTAAACACATTTTTCTGCAACCAAACAACTATAACTAAAGCAAATAGTAAACCAGTTGTTCTCCACTCTGACCTGTCTCTACATGCTCATGGGTCCACTCACGGGTCTACTCTCCGATTGATCGTAAACTCATGAGATAAAAAAGACAAAAGCTGCAGACTATTGTATTAGCTTTAATTTATATATATATATATATATATATATATATATATATATATATATATATATATATATATATATATATATATATATATATATAAATCCACCTTGCGATGTCGACCACAGCGTTTTTTTTGTCCCCTCTTTACGCCATTTTTTTCGCGTTACGACAAAAACTCCTCCTCAAAAATGGCAGTCATTGTGCGTGTGTGACTCTGCAAGTCTCTTCACGCTCATACGTCTAACCACGTGTCACCACTTACATCACTAGAAGCTGGTCTGCTATTGTTTGGCGTCACGACTCCCTAAGATACTGGTCTGCTATTGGTCAGCGTCACGGAAGCACTAAGATGCTGCTGGTCTGCTACTAGTCAGCGTCAAGTTTTTCAAAATGGTGTTAAAGGTGAACATAAAGCTTTGTTCACTTATGAGTGCCTACAAAAACGTATTTATTATAGCAGTAACTATACTATTTTGATACAATTTTTTAATACGTATGACAATTTTTATGTTTTTACCTGGGGTTTTACACACCTTTGCTAATTAATATAGGATTTGATTGCCCGCCGTACGGCAATCGCGTTATGTTACGTTATCCCTACCGCAGAACAGATTAATCTCGTAATCCGGGGGCACACTGTGATCCCCAACAATGATTAAATATGATGGATCTTGTCTTCCCTCGCACGGATGCGGGTCACCCCGGCACTCCTCTGGAGCCAGGCCTGGAGGTGGGTCTTTTTGGCGAACGCGTGGTGGCCGGGCATGGTGGCTGCACCAATAGACCCTGGCCCCCTTCCCATGGGCTCACCACCTGTGGGAGGGGCCCTAGGGGTACAATGTGAGCTGCGTGGGGACCAAATGAGAGGACCTTGGCATACTGATCCCCAGCTACAGAAGCTAGCTCTTGGGATATGGGGGTGGATGAGATCCACCCAGAGTTGCTCAAGACTGTGGATGTTGTAGGGTTGTCCTGGCTGACACACGTCTGTAACATTGCATTGAGATCGAGGACAGCACCTCTGGATTGTCAGACTGGGTGGTGATCCCCCTTTTTAAGAAGGGGGACCGGGATATGTGTTCCAACTTTAGATGGATCACATTTCTCAGCCTCCTCAGTAAAGTCTATTCAGAGGTGGTGGTGAGGAGGGTTTGTCAAGAGGTCAAATCTCGGATTCAGGAGAGCTTTTCGTCCTGGCTGTGGAACAGTAGACCACATCTACATCCACAGCAAGATCCTGAAGGGTGAATAGGATTTCTCCCATACTGTCTACATGTGTTTTGTGGACTTGGTGGAAAAGGCGTACGACTGTGACCCTCGGAGAGTTCTGTGGCGGGTGCTTTGGGGGTACGCGGTACCGAATGCCTTGATAAGGGGTGTTCGGTCCCTGCACCACCGATGTAAGAGTTTGGTCCGCTTTTCCGGCAGCAAGTCAAATCAGTTTCCTGTGGGAGCTAGACTCAGCCAAGGTTGCCCTTTGTCACCGATTCTGTTCATTACCTTAATCTCCTGAATCTCTAAGTAGAGTCAAAGCATTGAGGGGGTCTGGTTTGGGTGTCTCAGCATTACATGATGATGTTGTGTGACCTCCAACTCTCAATGGAGCGGTTCGCACCCGAGTGTGGGATAAAGATCAGCACTTCCAAATCCGAGACCATGGTCTTCAGTTGGATAAAGGTGGAGTGCCCTCTCTGGGTCAGGGATGAGGTCATCCTAATACTAGGCTGGCACACATAGCACAAATCCTCATATAATTGACTATTTTTTTTTAAATATAAACATGATTTTTACATGTCCACTTCAATATATTTTTCTCCATTCCTCCCTGAGCTAGAATAGGTTTGACACTCTTGGTGTACACTATATGTAATTATGATACAGTATGCTTTTCATTGTACTGCATATATAATACTTCAATTTTTGGTGAATTGACTTATCTGCCTCTTACTGCATGCATAAATATTTTGCTCTAATATTTTTCACAGCATAATATTTAGCACTACATTTTCACCACCATTGTTTTTGATTGTTGTTTTATAGCTATTTATTTATATGCTTGATTATAGATTTTCTTTTGCTCGGAGAAGTGAACAAAATAAGAATTGCATTGTGTGGTATAATAATAAACATATGATTATACAACTCTTGAATCTTGAAAAACAAGTATGGTGTTTGTATTTCACGGGAGGGCGCACGGGAGGGAAAGAAGCAATAATTTACAAGATGCTTCTTTTGTATTTGCAAAAACAAGTGGAGTCTTCTGAAGCTCAACCGCCACCGCCGTGCACAGACGAAGATGAGCTCTTTATGAGGAGCCTGGTTCCCGAGCTAAAAAGATTGCCACCAGACAAGAAAAGTTTGGCAAATTGTAAAATTCATGAAATTATATTTGATTTACAGAGTGTGACCCTAAATTTAGAAAATGTTGCGCAATAAGTAGTCTGGGTGGCTATATTTTCAGAGCAGGAATCATGCTTCCCATTAAGAGCTTGTCTGCAGCTGCAAAATTCTTTATATACAGTATTTTTTTCTAACAATATAAATGTATTTTCTTACTTATTTCCTTGTCTTCCTATATATAAACAACACAGGCATTTATACTGCATGGAATTGTACACCTTACTCTATGCCTTGATTGAGATTCATATCATATAATCAGGTGAGTCATTAATTACATCATTTATTCTCAGTTTAGTAACAGGTTTGTTTACATGCTTAATGCAATACCATAATATTTAATTGTGTTTAAAAGTGTACTGTATATACAAATATTTATAGCACCGATGAAACAGTATTGCTCCTTTAGTGTGGGTATGTGTGGGTGGCTCTAACAAGAGCCTTTGAGGATGTGTACATTACAACACAGAATATTGCCACGGGACAGCTCCTTCTGCAGGGAAGAAAGAGGTGAAAGCCTCCCTGACCCTGATGGCATCTTTATTTGGGTTGTTTGAAGCAAGTCTTCCCAGACACGGCAGAGATTCGACCTCCTCAGCCTGGATGCTTCCTGCGGACGCCAAGGCAGTTTTCCGCACAAAGTTGTGGAGAATGCATGTATACTTGATGCATTTCTCTGCAACCTCCACACATGTCTCTATAGCACGTCTGTACATCCTCCATTGGGCAGAGAGAATACCAAAGGCATTCTCTACTACCAGCCGAGCCCAGGAGATACGGTAGTTGAACACCCGGCGTGTTGGCATGATAGCACGTCCTGGGAATGGCCTAATCAGATGTCACTGGAGTGGGAAGGCTTCATCAGCAACAAAGACATGTGGCTGAGCTCCAAGGTGGTCGGCTCCTGGGAGTAGCCGGTCCTCAGGCAGGTGCAGAGTGCCATCACGCAGTGCCCGACCAAAGACTGAGTTGGCCGGAATCCCACCATCACTGGTTCTTCTGTAGCCTCCAACATCTATCACCCTGAAACATTTATCGGCATCAACAATGGCCAAGAGAACCAGTGAATAGGTTCCCTTGTAGTTGAAGAACCGAGAGCCAGAGTTGTCAGGTGCTTTGATAACAACATGTTTGCCATCCACTGCTCCACAGCAAAGAGGAAAATTACACCACTCCTCAAACTTCTCTGCGATGGACCTCCACTTCTCTGTTGATGGAACGGCCATGAAGTCGTCAACAAGGCAGTCACAAATTGCCGTTACCTTCATGAGGGACAATCAAGGACACAGTGGAAATCCCGACACGGAAACTGTTGGCTATGGTCCTGACTGGGTCTCCCGTGGCAAGATATCTGCAATACATACATTACAGAGTCTCAGAGGTTTTTGTAGTGCAAAGAGTTGGCCAAAATAATCATTCATTTTCATGGTCTTTTAAATTATTTTATGCTTGCTATCCCATGCTAAGCTATGGTTTTCTTAGCAACATGATGTATGTGGTTAAAGCATAGTTTATTGTGATTTTAAAATAAAAAGCCACCCACCGAATAAAAATGGACGGGCGTTATGCAGCGGAGATGGAGCGCCTGTAGTTTGTGTCCATGCTGGTTATCCTTTCACCAACACGAGACAGTAGGTCATCGAACTTGGCACTGGTCATCCTCATATAGAACTGGAAACGGCAGTCATCCAGGCGCAGTTCTTGAAGAAGGCGATGATATTCACCGAATTGTTCGCACATCTGGATGGTGTTGTGAATCCATTCACGAGTGTCACGCCAACGTTTTTTGTTTTTCTTCCACAGCAAGTACGCAACATAAGTGGCAAGCACTTTGTCCGCCATGGCTGTTTCAGAAATGGTTGCCCTAGGTTGTCCTACCCTAACCCCTAAGCCCCCCCCCCACCCCCGCGAGCGAAAAATTAGTAGACCAAAAGTGGACCAGTTATACAACAGCAACAGAAGGCCCCGCGAATGAGCGTAGCGATGCGAATTTTTGTCTTCGGTGTGCACGCAGCATCAATCTTCGTTCCTGCCCTCACCTATTGTCATGAGCTGTGGGTTGTGACCAAAAGACTGAGATCCTGGATACAAGCAGCTGAAATGAGTTTCCTACGCAGGGTGTCCAGCCTCTCCCTTAGAGATAGGGTGACAAGCTTGGTCATCTGGGAGGGACTAACCCTGCTCCTTCGCATCGAGAGGAGCCAGTCAAGGTGGTTCGGACATCTGGTTAGGATGCCTCCCGTACGCTTCCCTGGTGAGGTGTTCCGGGCATGTCCCACCGGAAGGAGGCCCCGGAGACGACTTAGGAAACGCTAGAGAGACTATGTCTCTCGGCTGGCCTGGGAACGCCTGAGGATCCCCCAGGAGGAGCTGGACAAAGTGGCTGGGGAGAGGGAAGTCTGGGCTTCCCTGCTTCGGCTTCTGCCCCTGTGACCCGACCCCGGACAACCGGAAGATAATGGATGGATGGAGATATATATTTCTATATTCTGTTCTCTTCAAGTCAATTATGTTCATTTGGTTCCACTACATCCATTGTTGTCGTTTTAGGTTAGAGTTTTTATCCAATCAGAATTCAGATAATGCCAGGCTGTATGAAATCTGCCCGAGGCCTTCTGAATCAACAGTGCAAGCGTGTGGGCACTGTAAGTGAAGGGGAACATATAGTTGATAGATTGTTACAGTCGCCAATCAGATGACAGTGATATGTACACGGCCTGTGATTGGATGCGCAACATGAGAGGCAATGCTATGCTCATTAACCAAGCTTGGAGGTTTGGCTGTGAAAATCCATGTGTCCACTGCTTCTGTTGAGTGGTCATTCTCAGCATTTTTTAAATGGAATTAAAAAATATGCCAGAAACAGGACTGGACAGATGTGGCTTTCATTATTGCCCTCTATGTCTGTCACATTCCTGTCATGCCCTGTCTTTTTGTTGTTTGTGTCCAGGCAAGGTTCTACTTCCGCCATGAGGGGGCAGGGTCACCGGCCACGCAAACCTGTTGCCTGTTTGTCATCAATGGCTTTTTTAGGCTGCCCAGTGCAGGAGAGCGACACTGGGTTATTACTTCGCCACACTCCTTGCTGCCAAGTGAATTCTCTCGCCATCCTGTTCCGTGTCTACTCCTTCGTGACTATTTTGTTTGTACTTTGCTTCCTTTTGGGTTTTTGCTTATTTATAATTTCTGTTGTTACTTTGTCTTAGTTGCTCTTCTGCAGACTCCGCTCCCTCGTGGTTTCTCCTCCCTGTTGGACTACTTTCTACTAGATAGTTCTATCTCTCTTAATGTTGGTACTTTGTGATATTTTTGGTACTTTACCTGTTTTGGACTATTTCTGTTTCTAAGCTTGGCATGTGCTTTCTATTCAACTCTTATTGACTATTTTTCCCTCGAGTGTCTGGTTGGGGTCCTTAACTCGCCCGAGTCATGAGGTTACTCTTGACAATGTCGACAGTGAAGGATTTATAGTTGGAACTGAAACGCACAGACAAACTGTACCACCAAGTCATTGAAATCTTCTTGAGGAAAGAAAGAAGAATGGATTTTTTGGAGAAATAAGTGTTTGGGAAACAGCTGTTTTGTTTTTAATATATTTTTGAAATTTTATTTAGTCCATCTTTAATTAATAATAAATCCATTAAATGACAACTATACAAAAAGGGGAATGTATAAGTAATGTGCATTAGCACAGCTGTGTGATTGTAGTGGAAATACTCAAAGAGACTTGTGTCATTGTGTTTCTGTTGCCTGTAGGCTGTGGCGGGCACTAGGGCCATGTCTCTCACCCTGTAGGCATGTTGCTATGATCCTTTGATGCTTTGAACCTGTTGGCTTGTCTTTGCTGTTTTGGACTTTGTTGTTTCAGTTATGTGTGGTTTCTTCGCCTCGCCACATTAGTGACCCCAGACGGGTCATCTTGCCACATTAGTTACCTCAGACATTAGAAAGTTTCCTCAGGCTGTTGGAGATGTAGTCTTGCCACATGGGTGACCCCGGACGTCAGAATGTTTCAGCGAGGAATCACCTCGACCAGCCTACTACACGTCGGGTAATGCAACAGGCTGGTACAGGTCAGCCAGCCAGCACCCCGCCAAATGAAAAATATTTGCTTACTTCAATTTTGATTAAATTGGTTTTGTGACCATCTTGTTTTTCTTACATTAAACTGTGATTTGTAATTTAGCTTACACTTGTTAAAGCTTGCCTGCTTTTGATGGACTTAAATGTTGTTGGCAAATACTTTTGAATTCCCTTTTAATCTTAAATTCTGACAGGATCAAATATAGTGATATGTTTTAATTGCTGAAGCAGATTTATTCATGGTTAAATGCTCCGGAAAATAGCCTGTGTTGTCCACAAATAACCTGGACGGCCGTTGCTGATGGACCGACAAAAATCCTCAAAAAAAAAAAAAAAAAAGTAAATTAAAAATGATGGTGTATTATAGTCTATGGTTAAACCCCTTACCTGGCTTTGTTTTTGTGTTACACTTATATTACCATGTTGTTTTAATTGCAGTGTGACTGCAGAACCACAGACATGGTGTTGACTTTAAGTGTGTGTACTAAATCACAAAAAATAATTAGTTTTGTTCCTGACGCTCTTCCGTATCAGCTATTTTAAGTTTTAGTGCTTTCACCTCGTCTTCTGTGCCCTGTCGTTCAATCTGAAGTCCTTTCAAATGTTCCTGTATGTTAGCAGTATCCATCGTATTCTTTTTCACCTTATTTTGGAACTCAGTGAAGCGGATATTCAAATTGTTAACAGCTCTAAGAATATCTGCATTGTATACCACCTCCTCTTACACAGGAACATGGCAGATTTTTTTTAGGATTAGGGCTTTGAGATGGCATTTGAGGCAGAGGTGTACACAAGCCGGAGAATTCTGTCACATTCATGTCCATCATAAGTCCACCTGACTGAATTCTCCTTGGATTTGGTATCTTGTTTTTTTTTTTCCACCCGACGTTTCAAAGCAGTAGTTAATTAGCAAGTTTAGTAACTTCCCTGAATATGTTTACACTTTTGTGACTGCGAAAATTCTTCTTCTTTTCAAGCAATAAATTTTAGCAACAAAAATATCCTTCAAAATTAACTCTCTTTAAGTCCCGGGAGACATTTAAAATATCTGGTACTTACATCGATATTCACAAGCTCAAAATAGATGTCACAGGCCCTGCAACAGGGAGAAAGCCACTTTAATGCTCACACAATCACCAAATACGTGACGGTCAAACTCTAACCGTTAGTGGTGTGAAACATTTACATTTATGTTGGTTTGGCTTTCTTGCATCACACAGCTTTGCAAAACGTATCAAGACTGCTTTCAATGAGGACGGAATGGTTGAATTTCATTCATTGTTAGTGTTTGTGCAGCTTGCTGCCCATGGTTGACTTTCCAGAACGGCTGCATGGTGACGTAATGGCACAGCGCACCAACAACAACATAAGTAAGCAGATAAAGTAGATCGATTTCATTTTATTTTTTGATAAATGTCAATTTAATTACTTCGATTATGATTGCAATTAGAAAAAAATCACTGATGTTAGAGAACTGTAGAGCATCTTTGGCAGGTGATGACTGATGAGGCGATCATCCCATTCTGGAATGCATACAGCAGCATGCTGGATATTCCTTTGATGAATGAACATTGTTCATTCTTTTTGTTAGAAAGAAAAATGTTCTGCGCAATTTTTGACTGCAAGCAAATTAAATGAGCAACCTCACTATCTCAATCATCCTGAAGTATTTTTTTTCATCTAAAAAGTAAAAAAAAAGAAAGCTGTTTCTTTTTCTTTCTTTGAACTGTCTTGGTTGATGATTTCACCTGCATTCGGTTTACATTGCTTCTGCCTTATTTTGCAATCTTTCCAAGGGCTTCTCTTTTTCTAAAAGTTGTAATAGCACAGAAAAACACTGATTTGATTCATCTCCAGCTTCCTAATGCCCATATCAGTGACCCTGTCTGCTGAGTAGGTTGGAAGCAAATAAGAGAATAAAAAAGAAAGAGCTGATAGCAATGTGCAGTATTGGGAGGATTAATTTTGTGGACCCCACTATATGCAGGAGAACAGGCCAGTCTGCAAACCATTTAAAATTATATTTTGAAATAAATTATACATATTTACATAATTATAACTAGATACAAATGGATTGTATGTAGATGGATAGATTTTTAATAACTAAACACTCCACTCCTCTGTTCCTTCTCACCCCCACACACACATTCACCAAAATAATGACAGTGATGTGGACAAGGCATCAGACCATTACTATTTGTTGTCCATAACTCATTGAATAAAATAAGTGTCTATTTAAAAGCAGTAACAAAACATCAGTTGTGAATATGTACAAGCTTTGCCTTCCTTCAAATATTGTAAATATTGTTTGTTTGTTTTTTATTAGAAGGATGCTTAAAAAATGTGTGTGTGTGCGCGTGTGTGTTTTCACAAAACCAGCCTTGTCTTGAGGACAGTCAGTTTAGGATTAGTTTAGGGCTCCAAAAAAAACAACCTCTTTTCAGGTTTTCATATTCATTTTCAAGCTGCCAAAATGTTAAAATTGTAATGGATGAGTACGAAAATATGAGATTAGTAGAATATCATTGCTAACATGTTTCTATCTGACGAACTACCTTCCCATCCCAGTAAAGCTGTCTGTCAACAAATGAGCCAGAGAACGTCACGTCTTACGTGATTCACAAATGAGCTACATCAATGGAGATAGCAACCTACAAATGTTGCAAACACCATGACGTGACCCTGCAGCACAACACTGAACAGACGCCAGGCGGACATAAAGCTGCAGAGAGTACCATAACAGCTGTATATTTATGTGAGAGAGCTGTACTTGCTTATATTATCCGAACATTGGCAAATAATCCAAATATAATTCATCATCAGTTATGAGATCTTTGTCATTGATGAGTGTATTTTAGTTTAATGCTTTCATTCACACATTGAAGTAAGTTATGTCACACAGGTGTCCGGTGTTTGTTCACATTTGACCACGCCTCTCTAACTAGTTGAGGGAATAGCATGTTGAATTGAGTTCAAGATTTTACTTTTTTGTATTCATGTTCAGTGGACCCCCGTGTTACAGTGTCCCTGGCTTGCCTTTTTTTCATGTGGTGATGAGTTTCTTCATCCCCTCTTTATGGTATTTTCCCGGTTTTGCGACAAAAACAACTGTCATGACCCTAAGGAGTTGGCTGTATTTGTGTTGTTTTGCCTCTATCTGCTGGCGTTTTTAGGTAATTGCACTCATTTACTATTGTCGTCAAAGTGTTACAAGATTAATCCGTTTCGTGGTTGGGCTCGTAAAACGAATTCACTATATGGCTAATGCTAATGTTAATTAGCTAATGCGTGTACAGGTAAAAGCATCAAAATTGTGTATATATATTAAAAATTGGTATCAAAATAGTATAGTAAATGCAACTTATATATAATATACATTTATGCAATTAAACAACATGATAAATAAAACATATTTAAAGGATTTATTTACCTTTGAGTGACGCTTGGGCTTTCTTCATATTTCTTGATTATCTCCAGCTTTGTTTCCATATAAATCATCTTCTTACTTCTCTCTTTCACATCACATGTAGCAATGTTGAGACTCATGGCTAACCAATTAAAGTTTGAATGAAGATTTTAAATGCATAATAAATACGATATTGAAAGCACTCTCACATGAGATCAAGTCTTTAGGCAGCCATCTTTGCGACCCCGTGCGCCAACCACCAGCAGACCAGCATCGTTGTGACCTCATCACGCTGACCAATAGTAGACCAGTATCTTAGGGCGTCAAGACGGCGACCAATGGCAGACCAGCATTGCAGTGACGCAATGAAGTGGAGGCAGTTTGACGGTAACAGAAAATAAGAGCAATTACCTAAAAACGCCTCAAGAAGGGGGCAAAACAACAAACACAACCAACCCTACAGGTCATGAAAGTTGTTGATGTGAATCGTAAAGCGGGAAAATGCCTTAAAGAGGAGATGAAAAAACTCATTATTCCACATCATAAAGTAGTTTGTTTTGTTTTTTTCTCTAGTTGCTTAAGTGCAGACACCAACACACCAAACAACACACCAACGTGAAGAATGAAAAACAAAAGTGACTTTTACTTTCTCTTGGCACAACATCGAGTATACTGTATATCAGTTTGAGGTAGGTGAAAAACTGAGTTACCTTTTTGGAGGTAATTGTCTAGCATCACTGTGTATTAAACGAACAGGCTCAGAGCAGCGGCGTGTCTCAGCGGTAGACTGGTTGTCTTGCATCCCAGAGGTCCAGGGTCCAGGGGTCCAGGGTCCCCAGCTATTGTGAGCCTGTCAACGGGTAGTTGAGCAAGATACTGAACCTCCAGTTGCTCTTTATACTGCATCATCAGTCGGTGAATGAGTAATTTACTATAAAGAACTTTATGGGTCATGTAAGGTGGAAAAGCCCTATGTGAAGTAACATTTGTCATACTCTGTTTATGTTTGTGTTTACTGTACAACACTAGTTTGGGTGATCATCATACATATTAATTCAACAGTCAGTTCAATTGCACAGTATTATTTATTCACAATTCAGTATCCCATTACAATTCAGTTTTCAGGTATTATTTGAAAACTTGATTCATGAAACTTTTCCATTCTGTTTGAGTCATTTAGTTGCAAAGACAATCTTATAACTCAGCTGCATTCGCCTCTTCATGGTAATTTGTTATGGCACATCAGTACGCTACAATCATATAGAGTGCACCTCCAAATATATTGAATTCTAACTCAGACCATGTGTGCATGGCGGTGGCAATTATAATAATCCAGATGTTAGGGTGAAGGATAAGGCTGACCCCGATCCCACTCCCTTTTCTTCCTTTGCTCTTGTGTAACAGACAGATAGCAACAAACACCTCAATATGGTTGAGCAGGTGACACTATTATTGGGAACTACAGTAAAGAGAAAGACATGCGCTAAAATATGGGACTACAGACACTAAAGGTGTACAATTAAATTTTATGTTGCTCTCACTGTGCTCAGTACCATTCCGTTAATATATGCAAGTTATTATTGTACAAGTGAACAGCACAAAGTTATTTTGCAGTACATCTGAATTGAGAATGGGTTAATAAAAGACACTGATATTGTTCCCTTGACAATATCAGTCACAATTGACAGTTCAAAATCTTTCCATTGAGATTTTATAAATTTATTGTATATTATATAATACGAGGCACTAACAGAACAGAAAATCAGTCCATTTTGGCAACCACGCCCCTCCACACGGATTCCACATGGAACCGATTTTCCGCAGCGTGTATCTTTTGGAATTTCTTTACAAGCAGAAAACATGCAAAACAAGATGCAGGATAGCGCCCACTATGGCAGACGTCTCTCTTTTACTCTCCCGTCCAGACGCTTCTTTTTATTTTTTAAATTCTCACCTTATTGTTCATGTTGAACATACGTCACTCACGCACGACTGTACGCTACAGCAGAGAGGCACTTTTTAACATCGGTTCATCACAAGTTCATCACAAACTTTCATTCAGACTCGTGGACTTTGGACTTCTGTTACGCCTGTGACTAAACATGAGTTAACGCGAGAACAAACAGCCGCTGTATTCACAGCGACCTCAGGACTGTTTCTCCTAAGTACTATCAACACATACTGTAAGCTCTACGAGGAGGGAAAATAACCTGGACCAAGTGTACAGCAACGTGGAAAGGTGCTTACAAGGCTGTCCCAAAACCTAATTTTGAAAGAGTCGACCGCATCTCTATATTCCTGTATCCGACCTACACACAACTTCTCAAACAGGCTCCCCTGGTAAATAATGCTGTTAAAATGTGGACTGATGAAACTGATTTAGTACTTCAGCACTGCGTTGACTGTACAAACTAGGACATATTTAAAACCGCAGCCATTTGTGAAGTCACTGACAATGTGGATTTAGATGAATATGCCAGCTACATTAGCACATGCATAGTGACAGCTACAATTACTAAGCCTCTAAGAATATATCCAAACCAAAAGCCCTGGATAAACTGAGATGTGAGGGCCAAATTACATGCATGCCCATCTGCTTTTGTTTCAGGCGCCGCTGAGGACTACAGAAAGATATGACCTGAGTAATGCCATCAGAGTCCAAGCTAGTCTACAGGCAGCTGGAGAATTATAACTCCACCACTGACCCTCAACGCATATGGAAAGGACTTCATCACATCAGGTGCTATCGACAGAAGAGCAGCGCAGTCACACCCAGTCAAGCCACACTGTCAGATGAGCTGAATGAGTTATACACCCGCTTTGACACTAAAAATCCTGATCAGCAGAGAAGGATGCTGGGCGCAACTTGTGCAGGGGACTCTTCTCTCATGGTGACACCAGCAGATGTGTGCAAGGTTCTGAGCAGAACAAACCTGAAAGCAGCCGGTCCAGATTACATCCCCGGCCGTGCACTCAGGGTTTGCTCGTCAGAGGAAGCGGATATGTTTGCAGGCATCTTTAACCTTTCCCCACATGTTTCAAGTCCACCATCATAGTACCTGTCCCCAAGCAACGCTCTGTGACCTGCCTGAATGACTACCGTCCCATTGCGCTAACCCCAATCACCAATAATTGTCATGATTCATATAAAAAAAGACCATTCCAGACACCGTGTATCCTCTACAATTTGCATATCGTCAAAACCGGTCCACGGATGATGCAGTGAACACCGCCATCCACACAACGCTCACACACTTAGAGGGCAAGAACACATTGGTAAGAATGCGCTTCGTCGATTACAGCTCAGCATTAAACACAGTCATCCCTAACAAACTGACATATAAAATCCTTACTCTTGGTCTGGCACCCCACCTCTGCAACTGGGTGCTGAACTGTCATACAGGCAAACCCCAATTAGTCCACAACTGCACATCCAGCATCTGATGTGTAAACAAAGGCACACCCCAGGGCTGTGTGCTGAGACCCTTGCTTCACACACTCTTCATCTATGACTGTCACCTCCTGAAACAACACCAGCATAATTAAGTCTGCAGATGACACTACAGTCATCGGGTTGACCACTGGTGGGGTCAAGACTGCATATAGGAAAGAGGTGGCGGACCTTGTAGCCTGGTGTTGCAGGAACAACCTCCACCTCAACATAGATAAGACCAACGGACTGATCATTGACCCAAGGTCACAGACAAACCACCACTAGTCATCAATGGGACAGAGGTGGAGAGGTTGAAAGCCTTCAATATCCTCGGCAGCTACATCAGCGTGGATCTCACCTGGTCCCACAACACTTGACAGATCATCAAGAAGTCTCAACTTTCTAACAAGACTGAATAAACTTGGCATGCCAGCAAAGGTTCTCAACAACTTCTACAGATGAACAATCCAAAGTGTCCTCTCCTTCACCATCACAATCTGGTACGGCAACTGTATAGCACAAGACAGGAAGGCTCTCCAGCGAGTGATCAAGACCGCATCTGTGGAGCAGCCTTCCTCTCACTGCAGGGCATTTACCACACTCAACATCAGCGGAATACACACAACCTCATCAGGGACAATACTCACCCACAACACAACCTGTTTGAACTGCTGCCATCAGGCAGATGCTACAGGAGCCTGAGGGACAGGACTGGCAGACTGGAAAACAGCTTCTACCCACACATTCATCGGGATTCTGATTAAATCCCTCAAGCACTACTCTGCCTCCCCACCAGTCACTTTACCGCACGCACATGTGCACCTTACAAATCCTGCACAGTGCAGGAAAGCTGCTAAATACATAATATTTTGCACTACATGATATTTTGCACGATCATCCTCATATTTATACAATTTCTTCCACTCCATCTACTACATAATATGCTTAGAATGTAAGTCTATTCATTTATTAGAGGTTCATTATTATTGCCCTCATCACTCTTACTGTTTTTTTTTTGTTTGTTTTTGTTTTATGGCCTTCTTTATTATTTGCTCAACTGTGGAATGTTGTCTGCTCGGAGAAGTGTAAGAATAAGAATTTAATTGTGTATTATTACTCTGCATATGACAATAAAACTCTGAATCTTGAATGGACTATTGTTTATGGAAGTTCGCCGGTACAAACACTTTTATGATTCATCTGAAATGAAATACTGTGATCTAAATACCGTAAACAACTCCTGGCAAGCACCGCATTGGGGAGAGATGAGGCGTCTGCTTAAAAAAGCTTGGAAGAATTTTGATCATTTGAATCTACAAGGATGCTCTACCTCTTGTTGTACAGTTGTTTGTATGCTGAAGAGTCCATGTACTGCCACCTACAGTAGCGGATCTCCATCCTGCTCAAGAAAATGAAGCATTTAAATTTGCAATGAGTTGAAAAACTAACGTTATAGTTGTAGTAGTTAAAGATCCTCATTACAAGACCATTTAAAGCTACAGTGCATCCAGAAAGTTGTCACAGCACTTCACTTTTTCCACATTTATCATGTTATAGTCTCATTCAAAATCGATCTCTTACCTCAATATTCTATACACTCTACCGCATTATGACAGATGGTTTTACTTTGTTTTAATTAGAATTAAAACAAAAAAAAAAAAAACAAGAAATCACATTTAAATCAGTATTCACAAATGTTGCTTAACACTTGGTTGATCCACCTTTGGCAACAATTGCAGCATCAATTAAGTCTTTTTGAAGATAATGTCACAAGCTTAACACTTATATTTGGGCAGTTCTGCCCATTCTTCTTTGAAGTGATTCTCAAGCTCCATTAGATTGGCATGGAAGATATCTGCACAGGGATTTTTAGGTCTCTCCAGCGATGTTGAATTGGGTTCAAGTCGAGGCTCTGGCTGGCCCTCTCCAGAACATTTGTAGTGTGGTTGTAAAGCCACTGCAGTGGTTGACTGCTAGGCTGTGTGATTTGGGTTGTTGTCCTGCTAAAGGAATAAACCTTCATCCCAGTCTGAAATCTCAAGAATGCTCTGGAGCAGGTTTTCATCCACGATATCTCCGTATATTGCTGCATAAATTTTCCTTTGTATCCTGAATAGTCGTGTCATTTCCTGCTGTTGAAAAACATCCCTATAGCATGATGTTACCACTGCCATGTTTCACCATAGAGATGATATTGCCCTCTTGATGCCCCTAGAAAGGAGGGGCTGGCACGGATGTATCAATATAAATATAATATATAATTATTTCATGAAAGGGATTTCCTGACTTCCTGATCTCACAGGAGACATGTACAAGCTGGCGCTGCTGTTTTTACTTGATAGGTTTTGCATTTCCTATAGTACCAGTAGTATATAGTATCTATTACTACTACTACTAGTATATACTACTGTACTATATACTATAGTATATATCATACTAAAGGCTCAAAAGACAGTGTTAAGTAATTTCATTTGGATGATATCACCTGTAATTGATGAACTTAGCAGGGCTCACAAGGGCACAGAACCAGATAGTTCAAAATAATGGAATCTTTTCTCTTTTGCTCTGCTTCCTTTAAATTTTAATCTCGATTATTCAACTGTCCTCCCTGGGGGATTCCTCAGTCCTCGTCTACTGCATGAAGAAATTCAATTAGAATGTTAAGCAAATGTTAGCTCTGAGGGAGAAAATTATTTGCTGTTTTCATATTTTACTTTTCATGTCTAATGAAGGGCATGCAATTAGGGTAGTATTTGTGAAACTAACTTTTCTGTGTCGACAAAATGATGCCTTATGTTTGTAGGATGTGACGGTCAAAAAGCTTACAAGCAGTTGCATGACTTAAAGAAAAATATTTTTTGATGTTAAAACGACATCAGCAAAATAATGACTAATTTAATGATTAATTCTAATCACGGAATGTTCAAGAGGTTTAAAAAATCTATTTCTCACTTTTTTATTTAACTGTATGATCAAGTCTTTTGGCAAAGAGTAGCATGCTCGCACAGCTTCTAATGTGATTTACTGTAATTACTGTTGTGGGTAATATCCCTTTTCTCCTCATGGATAGGAGCTACTGACACACTGTACTGTCAGTCAGTTCACCAATGCATCCAGTAAACAAATTTAGCATAATAATCGGATTTAAAAAAAAACAGAGGTACAAGAAGCAGTAACTAAATACAATTTTTCAAAGCAATTTAGTCAGAGACCGTGGATACCTGCATGCAAACGCAGGAGCTATATATTATTTGCTTATACATGTTAAGTCATGCTTCATATGGAACATTTAGCTACTTATTGTGTTAACCATTTCATTACGGGACCAGATGTATTTTCTGTTTTCATGCTAAATAATGGTTGTGTCATCATACACAACTATCGTTATGTGATATGCTAGAATATTGGTTCACATGTAAAACTGCACATTTAACAAAGCAGTCATTTGTAAGGCTGTTATACTCTGCCACACAGTGATGTTAATGTATGACAGCCTTTTGACCATTTTCAAGCTCGATCTTGAATTTATAGAATTTTTTGCAGTTTTTTGAGTTAAATCACCTAATTAAAATGTTTAAATCTTAAGGTTATGTTTGCATTTAGTTTGTGATTTTAGTCTTAACACATTTGCGATTCATGACATTATAAAATAACTATTTCAAATTTCTCATTATAATCACGTGTGCCGTGTTTTGTAGATGCACTTATCCAATTGAGTACAATAAATCAACCAGTGAGACAGCAAATCATGTCTCTTGTCGGAGTTCCGAGGACAGTAAAGCTTTGTAAATCCCTTTCCTAGATTTCTTTTGTAATACATTTGAATTTCATGTGTAAACTCTGCTTGTTATCATGTTTGGTTAGCTACTAGGTTTTACTTTAATTTGACTTCCGGGCGCAGCTAATACGAGGCCCATGGTGGCTCTCCATGAGACTACAGTCAAGAGATGGAAACAAAGGATAACAGCGCAGTTACTATATAAGGTTTAATAATTCAATTTAATTTAAGTAAATATGTGTAATGTGGCAACATTTGTCTTAAATATGTAAGGTATAAGTACTTTTAACATTTAATAAATAAATTCAGGTACCCACATACAGGATGACACCATGATAGCCTTACAAATAAATGAGTTGTTTTTCTTATAACCAAGTTCGGTTTTGACCGAGCGTCATTTTCAGCCCTCGAATGCGATCCACGGAATCAACACCGAAAATGTCCGGTCATGTCCTGTCCCAGGTATCTATTTTTCTCCCGAATAAACCAGATAGTCTCAGTAAATTGTTGTTCATTCGTGGCAACAGAAGCCTGTGACTTTTGTAGCTTGTGTTATTGTGTGCATTGAACACTGAAATTGGGTGATATGTAGTTTGGCTTGAAGCAAGCTAAATAAAGCTAGGGTAGCAAGCTAGCCTCTCTCTAGTGCAGGGGTCACCAACCTTTTTGAAAATTAGAGCTACTTCTTTGGTACTGAGTAATACGAAGGGCTATCACCCCTGGTTTAATCCGTTCCGCGGTTGGGATCATAACGCGAATTCGCCTTTTGGCCGGCAATCCAAACCTATGTTAATTAGCTAATGCTTGTAAAACCCCAGGTAAAAACATCAAAATTGATATCAAAATAGTATAGTAAGTGCTACATACGATATACATTTATACAATTAAATAACATAATAAATAAAATATATATAAGGGATTTATTTACTTTTGAGTGACGCTTGGTATGGCCATATTCCCTAGTAAAAATAGCCTAGGGTAGGTTATCTTAGCTTTCTTCGTATTTCTTGATTATCTCCACCTTCCTTTCCATATAAATCATCTTCTTACTTCTCTCTTTAACATCACTAGCAATCTTGGGACTCATGATTGTTTACTTGAGTAAAAGTAGTTACATATGTAAAAAATGACAAGAAAAAGTATTGAACCCAAAATCTACAAAAGTAAAAGTAAAAGCACAGGCTCTGAAATGTACTTTAAAGTACAACAAAAAGTAAAAAGTATTTTTTACACGGTTCAAAGATCACAATTACACTTTTTATTTGTCAGTTATGTTCAAAAAGGGGCGGCTGGGAGGAAGCTGACGCTTCCTCACACGTTCCAAAAACATGCATGGAAGCTGTATTGGACACTAAATCATAGGTCTCAAAACTCAATTGGGGAAGCAAAAACATCATGGGGTATTTGCTTTCAAGAACTCTCCGTTGAATTTCAGAAAGCACAACAAGGTAAATTAGCTCGAGGATTGGAGTTTGACACCTATGATTTAGAGCATAAATTTCAAACTCCAGTCCTCGGGGGTTGCAATCCTGCACGTTTTTGATGCTGCTCTCTGAAACACACCTGATTCAAATGATTAGCTCATCAGCAAGCTTTGCAGGAGCTTGAAAATGATCCTAATCATTTGAATCAGGTGTGTTTCAAAGAGCAGAATCAAAAACATGCAGGTTTGCAACCCACGAGGACTGGAGTTTGAGATCTATGCTCTAAATCATAGGTGTCAAACTCCGATCCTCGAGCTAATTTACCTTGTTGTGCTTTATGAAATTCAACGGAGAGTTCTTGAAAGCAAACACCCCATGATGTTTTTGCTTCCCCAATGAACACAAAGAAATCTTTCAAGTTCTTTAGCTTATTTGTTCGTGTCTTATTTGACACCTTAGCATAGGCTACTCACTGCAATTGTCTATGCTCTCCAGGTTATATGGCTCTGACAGTTGTGGGACATCCCTGCATTTTTCAAAAATTTAACGGCAGCCGGGCTGATTAGTCAAACACAATTTACGTAGTTTGCACAAAGTTGCTGTAAGAAAATAAACAAGGCCCTTTATTGTGAATTGTTTAAAAAAATAAAGGCATTTTTTAAACTGTAGCAAGTAAAATGTATCATATTTGTGTTTTAAATGAGTAAAAGTAAAAAGTTGTCAGAAAAAAACAATACAGTGGACACCCATGTTACAAAATTAATCCGTTCCACGGTTGGGCTTGTAAAATGAATTCACTGTATGGCGGGCAATCCAAACCTATGTTAAATAGCTAATGCGTTTAGAACTCCAGGTAAAAACATCAAAATTGTACATACATATTAAAAATTGGTATCAAAATAGTATAGTAAGTGCGAAATAAATATAATATACATGTATACAATCAGAAAACATCATAAATAAAAAATGTAGAAAGGATTTGTTTACTTTTGAGTGGCACTTGTTATGGCCATATTCACTAGTAGGGGTACCCTAGGCTAGGCTAGCTTCATATTTCTTGAATATTTCCAGCTTTGTTTCCATATAAATAATCTTCTTACTCTTCTCTTTAATATCACTAGCAATCTTGGGACCCATGGTTAACTTTTTCAAGTTTGAATTAAGCAGTAAAATGCACTATAAATACGATTTTGTAACCACTCGCGATAGAACAAAGCTTTACCGTTGAACCAATTTTGAAACGAGTGAGGCCGACCAATAGCAGACCAGAATCTTCGTAAGGAGATGCTGACCAATAGCGGACCAGCATTGTATTGACGCATTGCATGGAGGCAGTTAGGCAACAGAACAGAAAATAAGGGCAATTAACTAAAAATGCCTGCAGATGGAGACAATTACAGCCAACCTCCTAAGGTCATGACAGTTGTTTTTGTCGCAAAGCCGGAAACATTCCGTAAAGAGCGGATAAAAAAAAATCCACGTCGCAACATGAAAAAAACATAGGCCAGGGACGCTGTAACTCAGGGGTCCACTGTACTTCTAAAAGTAAAAAGTTCAGACAAAAATTATATAAGTACAGTAATGAAGTATTTGTACTTTGTTACTTCCCATCACCGGTTATCGTCTCGTTGTTAGTTCCTTTTGACATAGTCATACAATAAACGTTTTGTTTCATGATGCCTTCTTCTCAGATTTTACTGTTTCACTACCGACACACAGGTGTTCCAGCAACCTCCGTTAACATGCAAGCTGACTCCCACATTGACACAGTTGCTGTAAAGGGTATCTCTGAAAGGCATAGATAATAGATCCCTTCAGGACATCAAAATGGCAAATTTTAGGCACTTAACATCCATTCATCATCTCAACTGCTTATCCACACAAGTGTCAATAGAGGCCTTATACATTAAAGCAAATTATATGGAGCCCAAGCATAAAGCCGCTGATCACTCTTTCATTACTTAACAATTTTTCATCTCTCACTCAATATTTGTCTGTTCCCAATACCAAGGAAACTTTGCAAAGAATTAAAGTGTTCTCTTAAGCCATAAAAATACATTTTTCTTTTTTTTTTTGTAGCCTGCTACCAATTGTCCTAATTGTCTCTATTTTACCATCACTCCAAAATTGCAAATGTTCTCCCCAAGGCCCTATATATCCCCCGTGAAACAGCTGGGTACAATTATGCTCAGGAAACCCGCTGGGAGGAGTAAGGGGGAATTTCTACCTCATTCCAGGCACAAGACTGCAGGGGGCTAAAAAAGGCCATAATGTCCTTCTGTAGTCTCCAGCAGCCGGCCCCACTTGGTCCTTAGCCTGTGTGTAGCCTGTGAAGATTACCCAAAGCAAGACACAAAAGCAGGTGGCACAGAGGGAGAAGAACAAGTTAAAGAGCGTGTTGACCACAAGACATATTCATTTCTTTAGAACTTTTCTCCTCCTTGTGTTTCATTGTGATCACAAAGAAGTTTATATGCATCACCCGATTGTAAGTAAATGGAACGGGATGAAAACCAAATTATCATTGACCTAAGGGCTTTGTTTTATTTGTACAACAAATTTGCTTAGAAGTTTTAACTGTATTGTATCATTGTTTTCATATATTTAACGATCTATTTCTGACTGTATGTAGCTTGTGTTCATCTGGGTACCGTATGAGAGTTGACTACCATGAATCCCAAGGGAGAGAGGTCAAGGTGGCATTTATCGAAAGGTCTTTTATTCTTGTCTCTTTGTTGTTGTCCCCTGTGCTTTCAATAATTCAACAGTCTTTTCTTCTCCTTACTTCCAATTGATTTCGTGCTGACATTTTGACCCCAGGGTTAAAAAAAATAAAATAACACTGTCATACCTGCAGAATAAACTTGGGGAGAGGCTCTTTATCCCCCCCAAAATAAGATTATATGGTTTTATCATCATTACACCTTCAGTACAAGGCAACCAAATTTTGACTTAACAAGCTCAAAACATCAAAAAAACATTCAACACAACTAACTGACAGGAACACAAGACGGCAAGGTCCAACTGTATTCGTCCCGAGGAGCACTCTGCTAATAGCATGAAACAAAAAATATTAATAATCCCTTCCACATTCACTTTATTCTGGACAACTAAATATTTTACTTGGACACAGTTATATAAAATTGTAAACATATGTTATTATGTTATATGTTATTTAAAAACAAAGGCATTACTGACTGCAGATTTGTTTGAACAAAAAATGAACATGAGACAAAAATAAATAAAAAAAATCACTTCAGCTATCCACACACAATGATGTCAAAGACATCAGCCTTATAAAGGCACATCTGACAGTTGATTAAATAATAAGCGTTGACCAAAAAGCCTTAATTTATTTTTAGCTATTATTTTAGCTTTAATTTTATCATTAACCCATTAAATGTCTCCCGTGTTTTTAAGCACAGCAGAATCCATCACCAGCATCTTTCAGAGTAGTTCCATACCTCACCAATCCACCTGTCGATCTCCCGCACCATCCTGCCCTCACTTGTGAGCAAGACAGAAAAATACATGATCTCATCTCCAACCTGGAAAAGGAACTCTACCCGTTTCTTAGGACCATGGTCTCAGATTTGGAGGAACTGATCTTTATCCCAACCACTTCACTGTTATGTTTTGTTCTGTCTCCCCTTTGTGGTAATCCATATGTTTGCAGAGCCTGTCAGAGGGATGGAATCACCGTCTGCACACCGGACAACAATATGCAATCACTTGCTATTTAATGCAGCCGAAACTGAGCGATGACATTGGATTATTCTATGGAACCCGCGTGTATCTCCAAACAATCCAGTTATTCCAAGTCTTTTCCGCGTCACCGCCTAGTAGTTTCCTCAGGTTTGGTTCGAGCGCTTTCCTTTGGTACTTTTATTGTTAGACGTCGTTGCTCTGTTGGTTCTGTCCCTCCTGCCCGTTGTGGCTAAATATTTCACGTTGTACAGTTTTGTCTTGGTTTCCAGTTTAGACCCGTAGTGCGTTTGGTTTAGCTTTTCTGTGTCTCTGTTCCACTTGCGTGTTACGTGCCCCTTTTGTTATTAAATTATTATTCTTTTGACACGTTGAGTCCTGTTTCTGTTTGGGTCCAACTTCCACTTTTATTTTTAGGTGTCGAACACCAGATTCACATTTGACTGCAAACTGCTGCAATTAGAGTTAGAGATCACAGCTTGATGAAGTCACATCATCTGCGAAAACCAGAGATGCAATACTGAGGCCTCCAAACCAGACACCTTTCAACTAGAAATTTTGTCCACAAAAGTAATATACAGAATTGGTGAGAAAGAGCAGACTTGGCGGAGTCCTGTGCTGGCAATGTGAACCAAAAATGGCAACAATCGGAGATGGACAGTGAAAACTGGGGGTGTCAAACAACTTGGGAGTCGCCTGCATGTTAACGGAGGTTGCTGGAAAACCTATGTGTCTTCTGTGTGGATGTGAGGAGAATGTGTGGCGGTAATCAAACAATATAGAAAACAAAACGTTTACTGTAAGACTTTTCCACATATATATATATATATATATATATATATATATATATATATATATATATATATATATATATATATATATATATATACCACATATATATATATATATACTGAATACAGGGGGCATAATAATAATATATATATTGTATAATAATATTTCAGTAACACAGCTGATCCAAATGATTAGCTTATTAGCAAGCTCTGCAGGAGTGTGAGACTGATCCTAATCATTAGAATCAGGTGGGTTGGTGAAAAAAAAAACTGGAAAACATGTTGGAGCGGGCCCTCAAGGGCTGGAGTTTGACACATGTGCCTTAAATGGACAAAATATAGAATTTACAAACATTTTACATATATTTTCTGGTTCGTCAGTCATCATTCGGCAGCGCTCTGATTATGGTCAGCCCACCATTTTTGGTAAATAGTAAATGGACTTTCACTTATATAGAGCTTTTCTCCCTTAGGTACTCAAATCACTTTACACTAACTAGTCATTTACCTACTGATGACACACCATCAGGAGCAACTGGGGGTTCAGTGTCTTGCTCAAGGACACTTTGACATGGTTTTGATGGTCAGGACATCGAACCCACCGCCGCTCAACTGGGAGATGCCCACTACCACCGAGCCATGCCACCCCCAAAGCCAAACGAAACTGTACCTGTGAGTTTGGCATTTTTTGTTGCCCATACTTTCGTCACACCTCATCACCTCCATAGATGAACATTTTACAAATATTTTCCAGTTTGTCATTCATTGTTTTTCAGTAAAATGACCATTCATCAGTGAGAGACCAATGGACAATCCGCCGGTCCTACATAGACTGCCCCAGCTTGGCTCAACTCATTACTCTACATGAGTTCATCTGAATTATATATAAAATTGTATCCTTTCAGACAACTAACTAAATCAACTTTTAACAACTATTAACTACTTTGTTGCAGCATTTATACAGGTTCCCAGTTAGTTCAAAATAGAAAAACAGTAATCAAGTGCATCTAAGTGGCTGAAAAAAAATCCTTTTTATATTTTAATTAAACTTTACATGGCAAAAACTGCTCTGCACAGACAATATTGTAAAACAAAATATTACTTTCATAAGCAAGGAACAAGTAACTGAAACATATTACATTTTGAAAGTAACTTGCCCAACTCTAATCACTGAGTGTAAAAACTCATTGCAATGTCACCAACAGGAAAGGCAAACAGCTGTACACATTTCCTCTGGGATTCAATACTAATTTTCTGAAGTCATTTGAGGGGTTAAGTTGATTTTCGCCACCCAAAACCACACACTATTTTGCCTCTGGTCAGCCATAGTGAATGAACCATCTGGGATTTAAAAAGAGCCCATCTGTACCATGCCAGAGGACAAGACAGAGTCACATCGGTCTGAATCTTGTTTCTCCCAAGACAATCAGTCTTCGTACACTTTTCTTAAGGGTAATTAGGTTGTGTAGTCAAAACTTGCATACGAGCGCTTGGAAGGTCAGATTGGCTAATCTGCTATTGTCATCATTGCTTTTCATCATCTGAGTATTTGAAAAAGCCCTGCATTTAGAATTGTACCGTAACAATCGATGAATGAAGTAGATATGATGTGCTGTGGTTCATGTCTCTCTCCCCAATAAATTTCTGCTTTTTGAACACAAAGGAAATTAGAATTTGTAAAGCAGATAAATCAACGCATGGCTCCTATTTACTAATTTATGGAACATAGTGCGTCAAAATGTTTCTGAATGTAAATGTGTTCATTTAATATATAATGGTGTTTTAGTAGCTTATGTTTACCAAATACGCATGATATACAGTTAGGAATACCCTTGACAGTGAGGTATACCTTTACTGAATTTTCATTTTTTTAACAGAGAAAATTAAAAGTTTCTACTTTTTATACTTTTTAATTGGTATTGTACAAAAAGACAAAATACATACATTTGAAAATATTTAACAATTTACTGAGAGAGGTGAATATTTCATCACGGCCAGAATTCTTTCTCCGTTAGGTTTCCTGGTCCCAATGTGGCACACATCTGTGCACAATCAACCAATTTTCTAAACTGACCCATACTGGAGAGCTCCGTGCAAGATCATGCCTTGTAAAGAGAATGATTTCAAGAAAGTTAGTTAGTTAATCAGTCTTAAAGTACACAACAAGAATTGTTTAATGATTTGAAGGCAATATTCTCAGTCCTCAAGAAAAGAGATGATATATTGCACTGTACAAAAAAAAAAAATGCATATTCTGTAATGGGAACATGATCAAGAAGGTACATGTCCAGGTCTGCCTTGAGTTTGCTGGTGCATGTCCAAAGGACTTAGGGATGGCTTGGAAGTAAACGCTGTGATCATCTGAAACACAAGATGAAAAAGCACTGAAGCGCTTTTGTGAAACTAGCAATCTATCTTTGTGACCCCCCAAAAAAACTGAGTGACATCACAGAAAAAGTTGTAAACAAGCCTGTAAAATTCAAACGAATTTAAAAAAAATAAGTTGGTAGTGGTTAAGTCTGAAAGGACTGAGTGATATCACAGTAAAGATTTTTATCAAGCCTGCAACATTTAAATTAATGAAAAAAAATAAGGTGACAGTGGTTAACTCTGGAAGGACTTGACTTTGGAGTTGAAAGGGTGTGGGTTGAAGCCCCTATTTATGGAGAAATACTAACTAGTAATTATCAATATGCTAATCAGGTGGGTATCATCCCAAGGTATCATCCCAACACCCTAGCACAATTGATATCAGAGGCTTACCATTGCTCTGAATCTGAATCTCCACATTTGATCTGGTTCTGTGTGTGTCAGGCCCATAACAGTCACAGCCTGACTTTTCGGTCACCCCACTCACCAACCTGCCTGACCACATTCCTCTCAATGTAAAAATCACCAACAGGTGTGCATCCCTTGCAATCAATTTGTAACCAATACAGGTGTAACCAATTTCCTGTACTGCACGAAAACCCACTTTTTATCATGTCTACCCTTTTACATTGCTTGTTCTGCTCACCTGAATCCAAGCATTCATCCAAGATGTCCTGACATTCGGGAGTTCAATTGACTGTTAAAGTCCTTTGCCAAACATTCTGGTGGACCACCACGGACAAGGACATGCACAAGTTCATCAAGGTTTAACCAGATTGAGATCAACACCAGCCATCCAACCTGTCTCCTCCCAGCTTGCACGAACGGCTGGAGGGCCAGAACGAGAAATCCCGTACGGAACTCAGGAGTGCGCTTAGCCGCACTGGCCTCTCATGTGGAGGACCTATCCAGCAATTCAAGCCACGCCATCCGAACCAGCCATCACCAGCTCTGGTATCACGTCACAGACAAAGCAAACACCTAGGGTTCTGAAAGCCCACCATCCCCCACCCTACTGGCTATGGTGGTGAGCTCGGCACCCAAAGACTGTTTGTCCATCAATGCACTGTAGTATTCGACCAGCAACCCCTGACTTCCGATAATGACCAAGCCAAGACCACCTTCCTGATGAAATAAAGAATATAAAGAAATTCAACCGCCCTATTCTCATTGAAAGCAAAAATTCAGGTTTAGTGGAAAATGTTGCAGAGAGCAGACCCAAGCTACTGTATATCATTCTGCTTTACAAAGAGAGTGGAAGAAAAGTCGCAAGTTCCTTTACCAAAACAAGTTGATTGACACCGGTGCAATCCACGGACATTGAGAGTAATGCAGTCTTTCGCATTTTGCAAACTCGTCTGACTCACGAAAGTCACAAGTCTGTGGTTACCATATGAAAGATTGAATTCCATTCTTCACCTAAACAAGGAATGCAGCAGGAGTCTACCTTATTCCGTTCTTCAGTAATAGCAGTTTGAAAATAGGTAATATGCTTTATTTGTTTGCAGGTAAAATGTCACATTTATTTGTCAGAGCTGCCCTACACTAACAAAAGCACCTCCTCAATGTTGAGGCATTATTGGGCCAAGCATAAGAATGTCCCCGATACATTAAGGATAAGCGCATGTATTCTTCCAGGAAGCAGTTGCTTGATCAGGCACTGCTGCCGGCCACTCAACATTGTGGAGAGTGAAAGATTAAGGGAACTGATCCAGGTCCTAGAACCTTGATATTTTTTGCCAACAAGAAAGCTTTGTTCAGAAGTTACATGACATTGTAGTTGAATTAGACAATTTATTTCACCTGAAATTTAAATGTTATTATTTGCTTTTGATTTCATTTTCAGACCATCAAAGAAGGGGTGGCAAAAAAGAACAGGAAAAAGGGAAGTACTGGAAGTACAACAGCAAGCTGTGGCAGTAAGTATAACAACTGACATGTGGACCTCCGTGAGCCTGGAAGGTTACTTAGCTCTGACCTGACACCACATTAACGAGAATTTGCAGTTGTGTTCATCAGTGATAGGTTTGCAATATTTTACACAGGATCACACTGCTATCAATTTGGGCCTCGTTAAAAAGGGACATAATGGATGACAGAGAGATAATTAATAAAGTGTATTGTGAGTGTTTTTTGTTGTTGTTGTTTTTTGTCCCAAGAGCTAAATCCTTCCCAAGAGCTAGTTAATGTAGCTGGGGATTGACGTGCCAAAGTCTGGGCAGTGCCCCCGCCTTTGGGCACTGCCCAGCTCACATCCTACCAGACTCCTATGGCCCCTCCCACAGGTGGCGAGCCCATGGGTAGGGGGATTCACGTTTATCCTTTTGGGCTGAGCCCAACCAGAATTCATGGTTGCAGGCCTGACCACCAGGCGCTCCCATACGAACCACAAGTACACGTCTGGCTTCAGAGGGGGGCCCCAGTGATTAGGGTCCAGGTGAGCGAAAACCCGGTCCAATATTTATATACGTCGTAACGGATCTATGCGCGTTCTTAGTCTGGTCCCTCAACTAGGACCTGTTTGTCATGGGTGACCCTACCATGGGCTTAAAGCACCAGACAATTAGGTCCGATGATCATTGGGACACGAGAACCCCTCCATCATGGTAAGGTGACGTCTCATGGAGTGGTAAAAATTCGGGTGTGGGAGGATTTCCGTGAGTCTATGGAAAACGACTTCTGGACAGCTTTGAGGAAATTATGTCCACCATCCGGCATCTAAGGAAGAGGAAGCAGTGCACCATTAACAATGTGTACAGTGGAGATGGGGCGCTGCTGACCTCAACTCGGGATGTTGTGAGTCGGTGGGCAGAATCCTCTGAGGAAGCAGAGTCTTCAAGCTCTGAGGTGGCTCTCCCATCTCTGGGGCTGAAGTCACCCAGGTGGTGGATGAGATCCTTCCGCAGTTTTTGAAGGCTCTGGCTCTGGATGTTGTTGGGCTGTCCTGGCTGACACATCTCTGCAACATCGCATGGACATCAAGGACAGCACATCTGGGTTGGCAGATTGGGGTGATGGTTACCTTTTTGATGGTTCCATATAGCAAATCAAATTCATTGTGAATTGTGAACAAGTACAGCAACGTTTATGGGCCACAAATGAGAAAACACCAACCAGTAAACGTCAATGTAAAGTCCCTTCATAGAGCACAAACCAATCTAAACAATACATCCAAAGCAGGCAAAATAAACAAAAAAGAATGACAAAATGCTTTTCTTTTTGACACACACTGGGTCAAGACGTAATTGACGTGAGTCTGTGACATAAGAATGCATCGACTTTTCAAATCACTGTCACATGCTTACGTGCTGACGTGTAACTTAAAGAGACGGCTCCGCTAAGCAGCACTGTTCCTGTCATTTCACTCTTTGGGAAACACATTAAATACATTCTCCTGGATGCAAGTGGACATTGCAAAATGTGCACAATTAACTTGTCTTCAGGTACGCTTGAAATCAATCAGTTTGTGTTTGATATACAGAAGCACTGTGCTAGACTTCAACACTTTCCTTTGCGGTTTCTAACTCGGCGATTCCACTGAATGCGTCTCCACTCCGCTGCGCTCCGTACCAACTCCGCACACCCGCGCCCACTGCGTGTGCCTCCAGTCCGCGTGATTGGGTGCGTAAATGGTTGGTCGTCTTTTCTGAGCCCTGCGATTAGCTGGTAACCAGTTCAGGGTGTCCCCTACAGCCCGAAGCCAGCTGGAATATGCGCCAGCAAGTCTTCGACCCTTGGGAGGATAAGCGGCTCTGGAAAATGGATGAATGGGTGGATGCTTTCTTAACTGTGGAATTGACCACAGTGGATGGTGGCGGACCAGATTTTTCAAGTCTTGCGTAAAGTTGATGAACTGCAGCACAGCAACGCAGGGGCGACGCAGTACGACGGACACGCAACATGTGGAATCGCTCTCATTCATTAACATGGCTGCATCATGCTGCACAGTGGAGTGAAAAAGACGCATGCAGTGGAATTGCCCCGTTAGATTCTGGGAATAGATCTCTGCTGATATCAATGTATCCATATTGGAATCCACTCATCTGACGAATCCGGCTCGGCTTTGCGAAGATAACCATCAAATTACGTTGAATCCTTCAAACCAGCAGTCCCCAACCTTTTTATTACCACAGAGAGCTTGTTGCCAGGTTATTGCTTCGCCATGCTCCAAGCATCCTCGCCATATCTCTAGTTTTCTCATCCCATGTTGTTCTTCATTGAGACATTTTGGGCTTTTATTTTGTGACTTTGATATGATACTTTACCTTATGGGACTACTTTTGTTTCCACACCTAGAGTGCATTTTCAGTTAATAAACTATCATTGATGATCCATTTCCTTATGTGGTTGGCTGGGTCCTGAATTAGCTCGGGTTCCCCGGTTATTCATAGCACCAAGAGAAAGTCCAGGCAGAAATTGGAGGGTCATTACTCCACTGCTGACCCTCGATGCATGTGGGAACGATTTTAGCAAGCCCCACTGCCATATGAGCTGAATGAGTTCTATGCCTGCTTTGATGTTAAAAGTCCTGATCAGCAGAGAAGCATGCTGGGCATGGAATGTGCACGGGACCCTCCTTTCATTGTGACACCAGCACACCGTGCGCAAGATTCTGAGTAGAACATATCTGCAGAAAGCAGCCAGCCAAGATAACATCCCCGGCCGTGCACTCAGGGTTTGCTCGTCAGAGCTAGCTGATGTGTTTGCAGACATCTTTAACCTATCTATTGCACAAGCCTCTGTCCCCACCTGCTTGAAGGCCACCACCATAGTGCCTGTCCCCAAGCAATGCACAGTTATCGATGATACAGTCAACACCTACATCCCCATTGCGCTCACGCACTTAGTGGGCAAGGACACCTGTGTAAGAATGCTCTTCATTGATTACAGCTAAACATTCAAAACAGTCATCCCTGACATACTGACAGATAATGTACTGACAATTGGTCTGGCCACCAGCCTCTGCAACTGGGTGCTGAACAGACCTTAATTAGTCCACAACCGCACATCCAGCATCAGAATTGTAAACACACATCCCAGGGCTGTATGCTGAGCCCCAGGCTCTACACACTCTTATGACTGTCACCTCCCAAAACAACATCAACATAATTAAGTATGCAGATATCACTACAGTCATCAGAGTTGGCAGACCTTATGGCCTGGCATCTGACCTAATCAAAGTTCTTTTCCGCAGCAACAATTTCCACCTCAACACAGATAAGACCAAAGAACTGATTATAGACCCAAGGCAGCAGACGGAGCTGCACAAACCAAAAGTATTCATCAATGGGACATAGGTGGAAAGGGTGAAAGCCTTCATATTCCTCGGCACCTACATCAGCGAGGATCTCACCTGATCCCACAACACTCGACAGATAATCAAGAAGTCCCAACAGAGACTGTACTTTCTGAGGACACTGAAGAAATTTGACATATCAGTAAAAGCCAAACAGTCCAACAGCACTGCCAAAGAAGATGAAATCAATAAATTCCAAAACAAATACAGTACATGAAAATCTATATAAGGGGACAGAGATTAAATAAAGTCTGCTCTCCTGAATGCAATGAATGCTATCCACTTGTTCCAAATTTGATACAAATCTTTTTTGGAGTCTAATTTAGTACGTAAGTTTTTCCATTTTTAAAATTTTTAGGACTATACCAATTCATTTGTTCAAGGTAGGCTGTTTTGGGCTGAGCCATCTCCTTGTAATTGTTTTGTTTTTTTTTTTTTACTGGCCACCAGGAGTAGTTGCAACTTCTTGTCTCTGCCCCCTTCTAAGGAAGGGAACGTGTCCCAAATATAAAGTCTCAAAGCACAAGGTTATATGCACATCAAATACAGTATTTAATGGGGTCTGGATAGACCAGAAGTCCTTCAATTTCAGGCAAGCCCAGAAATTCCTCCATGGTCTAGTCATAGCCTTATATTTCTCCTGGTGGGGTGTCCTGAAGTATCGGATCATGTTCTTCCAACAATGTTCCCTCCAGTCCATAGAACTGAATGTTGAACATTGAAAGTCCCAAATGGCATTCCATTTCTCTGTGGAGATCATCACTCCTAATTCCTTCTTCCATTTATTTTTACTGTACATAGTATTATTGTTGTTGGCTCTGCATAGTATTGTGTAAAGTTTGGAAATGCACCTAGTCTGAATAGAAGCCATCGAATTCCTCATAATCTGGAAGAAGACAGCCTCTGTGGCTAAAAGATCAGTCATTTTACATTCTTGCATAACATAGGATCTCAATTGAAGGTACCTGTAAAATTCCACCTGTGCTATACCATGTTTGTTCTTTAAGATTCCAAAGTCACAAAAAGTTTTCTTATGCATGAGCGAGAGAAATGTTGAGAGTCCATATCTTTCCCATGACCTGAAACCCAAGTCCAGTCTGTTGGGGGTAAACTCAGAGTCATGGGCAAACTACCTGAACACTTCCTGCAGAACATCCTGCAGTAAGTGACCACTGACTGCCAAAGTTGACATGTGTGTGATACCCACGGGTTTCCCAACCTCCCCAATCTGTCCATCAATCTCTTATCTGCTATTGTGGCTTGAATGGGAAATTGTGTTGACAAATTCACCTCGATTGTTTTCCAAATGTCTACATATGTGTCAATGTACCAGTATATAAGAGGCACTATTTGGGCTGTTCTATAATAATTCTTCAGGCAGGGGAGACTTAAACCTCCGGCCTCCTTTGGAAGTTGAAGTGTGGTAAGTCTTACTGGAAAATGAACCTTGAAATCAGTTTGTCCCATTCTCTAAATTGTTGGTCCTCCACCTCCACTGGTAAGTTCCTAAATAGGTATAGCAGTCTTGGAAGAACGTTCATCTTTACTGTACTCATATTTACTGCATTTATCCTTGAACTGAGCCCCAGAAATGGAACCAAGTCCAATCAGTTTTAATGCTAAGAGATATGGGTTCATAATTGGCCCGAAAAAGATCTGACGAATCCCCAGTCAATTTGATCCCTAAGTAAATGATGTGCTCATTCTCCCAATTAAATTTTTTGCGTGAAGTTGCCACTGGTGTGTAGTTAGGTGTCATTACCTGTGTTTTTGAGATGTTAACTTTATAATCAGGTAGCCAACCAAAATCATTAAGGATTGACATCAATTCTTTAAATGAACTTTCCAGTGCCCCCAAACAGACCAAAACGTCATCTGCAAACATAGCAAGTTAGTGTTCTACTCCTGAAAGTTTTATACCGTTGATTCTTGTATTCTGTTTCATGATTGGCTGAGCAGTTCAATAAAGAAATCAAATAAGGGGGGACATCGGGCAGCCCTGTCTACAACCTCGTTCCAGGGGGAAGGCTCTAGACAGGTCGCTGTTTACCTTCATCCGAGCTGTGGGCTTTTCATATAATGCTTGAACTATTCTAATAAATTATTCCGAAAACCAAATTTTTCCAGTACTTCGGATAAAAAAAAACAAAAAAAACATCTGACCTAATCAAAGTTCTTTTCCGCATCGAAGCTACCTATTATTGATTTCAAATTTTGTTTATTGATGTGGTCCATGTAATGTAATATGCGTCATATACTGTCAGTTTTCTGTCTGTGCTGAATGAATCCTGTTTGATCTAAATTTATTTAGAATGGATACCGACTTCTCAAGTCTGCGGGAGAGGATGGATGTATATCGTTTATAATCTAAATTAAGGATGCTAATTGGCGTGTAGTTTCCAAACTGCTGTTTATCTTTTCCTTCTTTTGGGATAATTGATATGGTTGCCTCTCTCCAGGAAGGTGGAATGACCCCATCCTGTAACACAGAATTGAATTGAATCAAAGTTCTAGCAGTGGGTTTAATATTTGCCTCAGACTGTGATACCAGTGGCTATCATACCCATCAGGTCCAACTGCCTTCCCTGGTTTCACCCTGGAGATAGCTACATCAATTTCTTCTATTGATTTGTTAAGTCCTCATGTCTTGACTCTGAGACCACAGGCATATGTAGTGATCCAAGGAAATTCTCTGTCATTCTCATCTGCAGCCCTAGGCTGAGAATACAGATTTCTATCGAAAGTTTTAAAGCTCTCCTGAATTTTGCCAAGCTCTGTCTCCAATGCGTCAGTTGTGGGAGGTTAATCTGGAAAGATATTCTCTTCTTGTTGTTTTATTAAGTTATAGGCCAAGTATTTTGTTGACCCCCCCCCTTATCATAATACAGGGTGACCCAAAAAAAAAATGCACAGAGCTAAATGGAAGCCATCTAGAACATATGCTGTAGAACGGAGAAAAAAAGGCCAAAGACTCTTGTGTTTTGATGTGATGTTTTGAATATAATAAACTAGTTATGACCAAAGTTTCATTTCATTCAGACAAAACACTAAGAAACGGGGCTTAATTAGAGTTGGGGCCCGTTTTTTTTTTGGGTCACCCTGTATTTCTGTTTTAAGAAGATTAAAGATTGAGCCTCCTGCGTGTAGACATCATTAATTTCTGCTTGTAACATCTTAATTTCCGTTTGTGCAGTAAGGTTTGACTGGATTGTATCTTCCTCGTTTTTGTTTCAATTCCTCTTGTAAGTCTAAAAGTTTTTGCCCTCTAATGTGTTTGAGATGTGAGGTTATAGAAATTAGATTGCCCCTCATAACAGCTTTAAGTGTGTCCCACAAAATGGTGGGATGAACTTCTTCTGTGTCATTGAGCATCAGAAAAACGTCTTCTTTAATTTTCATAACTATAGCTGGGTCATTAAATATATCGGAATTGAGTTTCCACAGTGTACTACGTTTCTTTCTAGCGAACTGAATTAACAGTGAAATAGGACTGTGGTCAGCCTCGTTGCAAAGTCTCACTCTCCAAGCTCTCGGGTTGCAGTCATTTTATTAAAAAACTGTTGCTGAGGGCGTGGCAGGTCTCATATTTCAACATGACTGTTGTCCAATGTGGCAGTTTGCAGATAGCTTGTGGTACAGGCCGCGACCTTGACATTGTTTTCAACACAGCATATTTTCTTCCATCACTCTTGGTTTTACCTTAGGGTTGTAATGACTGAAAAAAAGAAGGAAAGTATCAAAATAGACATTCTATTTTATCTTTTTCAGAAGCCACGCATCATTGACATCTCTTAGACACACATTAAACTTTTTTTTTTTTTTTTAACAAAAAAGCATGTAACATTTTTTGATTTCAAGCTTGCTCTTGACTGTGTCAATAAGTCCACAACAGTTGGGAATACTCTTTCAGATAGCACTCAGGTGGCGGTAATACACAGGTAGCACTTTGCCAGTGCTCTCCAACCATAAAAGAAACAGATTTGTGATGTCACTCACTTTGCTTATTAAAAAAAAAAAAAAAAAGGCCATCAAATTTAGTGAGACCATGGTCCTCAGTCGGAAAAGGGTGGAATGCCCTCTCCAGGTCGGGGATGAGGTCTTGCCCCAAGTGGAGGAGTTCAAGTATCTTGGGGTCTTGTTCACGAGTGAGGGTAGGATGGAACGTGAGGTCAACAGACGGATCGGTGCGGCGTCTGCAGTCATGCGAGCTCTGCACCGGTCTATCGTGGTGAAGAGAGAGCTGAGCTGAAAGGCGAAGCTCTCTGTTTACCACTTGATCTACGTTCCTGCCCTCACCTATGGCCACGAGCTTTGGGTCGTGACTGAAAGAACAAGATCCCGGATACAAGTGGCCAAAATGAGTTTCCTCTGCAGGGTGTCCGGGTTCTCCCTTAGAGATAGAGTGAGAAGCTCGGTCATCCGGGAGGGGCTCAGCATCGAGCCACTGCTCCTCCGCGTTGAGAAGAGCCAGCTGAGGTGGTTCGGGCATCCGGTTAGGATGCTCCCCGGACGCCTCCCAGGTGAGGTGTTTCGGGCATGTCCCACTGGGAGGAGGCCCCTGGGACGACCGAGGACACACTGGAGGGACTATGTCTCTCGGCTGGCCTGGGAGTGCCTGGGGATCCTTCCGGAAGAGCTGGATGAAGTGGCCGGAGAGAGGGAAGTCTGGGCTTCCTTGCTCAAGCTGCTGCCCCCGCGACCTGACCCCGGAAGACAGCGGTAGAAGATGGATGGATGGATGGAAAAAAAAGACAAAAACCAAGGAGAATGATGAAAAACAAGGAAACAGTATGACTCTGTGTTACCCCCAACACTAAACCTTAGTAATGTCATGGGGACATGGGGTCCACAGACAATGAAAAATTGAGTGAATGTAATTCTTCCTAGAAATGCACCGCACTAAAATTGTATAAATATTTTGGAGTGTTGCTGAATCTCAGGTTTGTATTTTATTAAAACGTGTTATAAAATTAGACATTTCAAGCAATATTTCTAAAGCCTTTGGGTCTTAGCTGTGTAATTACTGAACTCTTCAAAGGTGACCAAGGATGTATTGTGCGATCATTATGATTCCTATGAATTTACCATTATTAAATTACACACTATGAGGAATCATTTTCCTTTTTGGATTAAGCAGAGTTAAATGAAGAAAAGAGTTCTGTTCCAGCCAGAAGTCCATTTCTTTGTTATGAGACTGATTCACAATGCCACATCTCAACTGGAGCACTAGTGTTGTTGAAGCTGGTCTTCATTAGTGCATGTTTGGCTTAAGGTAAACTGCAGACCAATATAGCTATTGTTACAAAATATCATATGACCTGTGTTAATTTAAGTAGGGTGTCTGCTCAGCACTACTTGCAAACACAAAGTGGCAGCAACGGTCTGTTTTATAGTAACCAAGAGCCCACCATAACATTCTCTTCTAATGAAGCCGTCATATGCAATTGCCTCAAGATCTAAGAGTAAACCAATGCAATGGGGCATCATGAAAAAGCATCTGTATATCGTAATGCATGGAGCTGCTCATTTTCTTGAGGTCGGATGGAATTATTCCAGCCACGTACTGACAAAAGATATCCTTTTCTTCATCTTCCTCAGTAGAATACAGATTCAAACATCCTTCTAACTTTTTTAGGGGGTCAAACAGCAACACAACCTTCTTATATCACACAACTTGTATAACAAACAGAGAAAACAGATAGCAAAGTGCTTGTTGCAGAGCATTGCAGATGTGTGGAAGAGATTAGAGCAGAGAAACAGTTTTATGAGAGTGTATTGTAGTAATTTGGGCTAATAAGTGAAAATGGAGCTTTAGGGGTGTGGCGTCTGCAACAGGAATGATGTGTTGGTGAATTAGCTCTGCTACTGTTGGAAGATAGGACCATTATCTAGAAATTATAGTGTCTTGGCACCCCAGAGCACATTTCTGACTGAGTACAGCACGCTACCCAGATGAAATACTTCCCGGACAAAACTTATTACTGTACAGTATATATGTAGAGGGTAAATGCTTATTCATATTTATTGTATAATCTTATTAATGAGGAAAAATAACCACATACTGTTAGTTGTGTGCCACCCCCCCCCCCAAAAAAAAAAAAAAAAAAAAAAACATCAATCAGGGCATATTCCTGGACATTAGCCCTCAAAGGTAGCAGTTGGAAAAGCACATGCAGTATTTTTGATAATGAAGCATGTACTGTATATTTGCGGATTTGTACCCAAAGCAACTGCCATGACCCTAGGGGCTTGGCTGTATTTGTGTTGTTTTGTCTCCATTTGCAGGCGTTTTTAGGTAATTGCACTTATTTTCAATTGTCATCCCTGCAATGCGTCACTACAATTCTGGTCTATTTGTCAGCGTCTCCTCACAGATATGGTGGTCTGCTATTGGTCGGCCTTGCTTGTTACAAAATAGCGGAACGGTAAAGCTTTGTTTGATTGTGAGTAGTTATAAAACCATATTTATAGTGCATTTTACTGCTTAATTCAAAGTTTAAAGGGTTATTAGCCATGGGCCCCAAGATTGCTAGTGATGTTAAAGAGAGAAGTAAGATGATTTATATGGAAACGATGCTGGAGATAACCCTTATGAGGGAATATGGGCATAACAAGCGGCACTCTTCAAGGTAAATAAATAATAATTTAAGATAAATAAATCCTTTCTGTTCTGTATTCATGATGTTTTCTGGTAGTTTAAATGTATATTATATATACGTAGCTCTTACTATACTATTTTGGTACCACTTTTTAATATGTATGTAAAATGTTAATGTTGTTACCTGGGGTTCTAAACGCTTTAGCTATTCAACGCCTGTCATCCGGTGAATTCGCCTTACCACCCCAACCATGGAACAGATTAATCTCGTAACACGGGGGCCCACTGTGTGTGTGTGTGTATGTGTGTGTGTGTGTGTGTGTGTGTGTGTGTGAGGTGTATATATATATATATATATATATATATATATATATATATATATATATATATATATATATATATATATATATATATATATATATATAATTTATTTCTTCATATATTTGTTCATTTATTTATTTATATTTAAGAACTCTTGTTTTGAAAGGGTTATAGTGAGGTGATGCAGGTGACACATGGCCTCAAATGTGCACTTGACTCATGAATGATGACGAAAGCCAAAGTTGTCTTTCGACAAGCATCTGTTAAACCATGGGGGTAAATCGCTGGAAACTATTTAAACTATGGATCCTGTTCTTACCATGCCATTGAAGTTGGTTACATAACGTGACAGTTTTTTTTTTTTTTTTTTTGGAGGGGGGGAGCACACAACGATGGAAACAAAGATCACTGTCAAGATGATAACACTTTGGAATTAGAAGAATAATTAATTACTAAAGTTCTGTATACCATGTTTTGTTTTGTTGCGTACGTACCACAAATTCTGTGTCAGACTACAGATATGTAAGCACGAAATACAATATTGGCAACATTTAGTATAGAGGGGTAAGAGCAGCTTGTTTGTGAGTGTAGCGCAGTGTTTCTCAAGTATATTTTTCCAAGCCCCCCTAGAAAAGAGAAAACTTTTCGTGTCCCCCCCCCCCCCCACTCGATGTGCTGACTATAAATAAGATTATTATTGATAAAAACTGTATAAGTATACCTATACCTGTACCCTTAACAAACAAAAAAAGCAATAAAAATCAACTTTCAACAACTGCTGATTATTTTTTATAGTCTTAATACAGGTTACAGCTTAGTCTAAAACGGTAAAAAAAGAACCAAGTGCATCAAAGTGCCTGAAACTAAAAGAAAGACATAAAAACTGTTATTTTATTGCACTTACACTTCACATGACAAAAACAAAGCCCTTTTCCTGGGCTCATCGGTGCGGACACGCCCGGAAAACCTTACCACCAGGGAGTCGTCCAGGAGGCATCCTAACTAGATGCCTGAACCACCTCAAATGGCTCCTCTCAACGCGGAGGAGCAACGACTCCACACTGAGTCCCTCCCGAATGACCGAAATTCTCAACCTATCTCGAAGGGAGAGCATGAACACCCTGTGGAGGAAACTCATTTCAGCCACTTGTATCCGCAATTTATAAATTTTTATATATGATAATGAGTCTTATACTAACTTTTTTGGAGCTATCTCGTGCCTGCTGTGAGATCAAATGGGACAGACGCCATAACACCTACACACACACACACGCATACACACACACACACACACACACACACATTGCACGATTTGAGAAGGACTAATCTAAGGGTTCATGCTTAAAATCTGTTCACTCGAGGTTCAAATCAATCAATCAATCAATCAAACTTTATTTGTATAGCCCTGAATCACCGAATTCTCAAAGGGCCTCACAGATGAAAAGAGGTCATGTGGAGACTTCTTTTGAAAAAAGAAGTCATACAGAGACATCTTTTTGGTGTAAAGTACACAACAGCACCCCCTGTCAAAGCTCCCAGGAGGGGAAGGAAAAACTCAAAATCCCCACTTTGGGGAAAATCAGAAACCTCCAGAAGGGACCACAGGTGGGATGAGCCCCCTTCCAGGCCAACAGGTTGTAGTGGATGCTGCATGTACCAAATACAGACAAATAGATACACATTACAGACAAATACAAGGAAACATTATAGATAACAGAAAACATATTTTGCGTAGTGCAATGATGACTTGACATAAGGGAAAGCCATTGGGAACCATCCCACATTCCAGCCAAGTGGACCGCAGACGGCCGATCTCCTAACCCGAGATGGTCGATCAGCGCAGGACCAAATGGAGGCGGTCAATTCAACCCTCACCATCTAGCTAGCCCCCTCTCCGAGCCGTAAGAGGGGGGCAGGAAAATAGTAAAAAAGAAGAAACCTGCAGACAGGCTCAATTAACTAAATGCTTTTGAGTATAAATGTGTTTTTACTTCATTTCTACTGAGGTGGCTGCGCGAACTTCCATAGGTAGGGCATTCCATAGTACTGGCGCGCGAATGGAAAATGTCCTTGATCCCGCGGACTTCTTTTTAGCCTGTGGGGTCTATAGCAAACCGGCATTTTGTCACCGAAGTTGTCAGGACGGAACCTATGGTGGTACTACGTCGACGAGATAGGAAGGAGCTAAACTGTGTACAATTTTATAAGTAATTAACAGCACCTTAAAATCACATCTCATGTGTATTGGAAGCCAATGCAAGTCAGCTAGAATCAGAGTAATATGATCGGACTTTCTCGTCCTTGTCAATAGTCTCGCTGCTGCATTCTGTACAGACTGCAGGCTTTTGATGTAGGACATGGAAAGTCCAGAGAACAAAACATTACAATAGTCTAGGCGCGATGTAACAAATGCAAGAATTAATGTTTCTGCATCGCTAGGAGAAAGAATAGGGTGAAATTTAGCTATATTGGAAGGTGAAAAAACACCGTTCGTGTCATATTATTAATATCTATCTATCTATCTATCTATCTATCTATCTATCTATCTATCTATCTATCTATCTATCTAACATCATCTAAACCTGCACATGTCGTAACACAAGAAAATACTAATGTTTTCGGACATGAAGACAACCTGACATTAACAATTATAATTAATATATTCCTTCTATCACGTTTGAATAACATAATTTATATACATGTACATAATTACTTTAAAAAAAAAACATTAATTTGTAAGAAAATATGAACAGACTTGACAATATCTGGTATTTTATGCAAAATCAGTGATATAATGTCATAATTGGCCAAACAAGCAATTTTGTCGTTTATCAGTTATGCAAATTATCTGTTTTGACGAGCCTCATTTCACCTTTTATTTGCATTTTTGACTGTTCATTTCATAGTTATAGGGAATGTTTGCTCAAGCATTTGTTTCTTATTTGCAATACTTAGGTTTTGTAAAATAATTTAATTTTATATTAAGTGGTTGCATCCACTATTTCTGTCTCAAATTGTTTTTCTTTTGTCTGACAGAACTTTCATTTTTTTTATTGCTTTGCCTGTTCATGAAGGCCTTGGTGTTTTTACATGTGCATCTCTGTCAGTTTTGGGCATGGCAACAATTGTTAAAACATGGCATGAATTATTTCATCAATATTTTGTCAATATTTTTTTGGGCACTCGATAAACAGTATACAAGTTTGTGCAGTAATTAAGTTATGTGCATAACATACACATATTGTGTCGTTTCTTGTGAGCGGATCACTGATCTGCACTGATCAATTACTCATCATCCTTTGCGTGCTTGTGATGCATAGATTATTTATAGAAACAATATTTTGACCAAAAACATTGTATTGATTCAGTAATGTACAGGCTTTGATATCACCCTACTAAACGCATATCCATGAAACTGCTGTTCATCCTTATGTCTTTTTATCGGTGTACAGTAATCCCTCGTTTTTCGTGATTAATACGGACCGGAAACCCCCCGTGATAAGTGAAAAACTGCGAAGTAGCAGGAGTTATACAAGATCCCGAACAAGATCCCGTATACAAGCGGCCGAAATGAGTTTCCTCCGAAGGGTGTCCGGGTTCAGCCTTAGAGATAAAGTGAGAATCCCGGGCATCCGGGAGGGGCTCAGCGTCGAGCCGCTGCTCCTCGCGTTGAGAGGAGCCAGCTGAGGTGGTTAGGGCATCTGCTTAGGATGCCCCCCGGACGCCTCCCCAGTGAAGTGTTTCAGGCATGTCCCACTAGAAGGAGGCCCCGAGGACAACCCAGGAGACGTCGGAGGGACTATGTCTCTCGGCTGGCCTGGGGATCCTTCCGGAAGAGCTGGATGAAGTGGCCGGGGGGAGGGAAATCTGGGCTTCCTTGCTCAAGCTGCTGCCCCCGCAACCTGACCCCAGAAGACAGCGGTAGAAGATGGATGGATGGATCGATGGAAACTTGCACAGCTTGAAAGCAGTCTTGTCGGTTTCACATGGCCCTCAGTTTAAATAATTCATTTGTGGCTTTCAGGTAACTTTCAGTTAATTAGTTTGAGCCAACTCTTGTTTTTCAGCTATGATTTTGTTTTACTTCAACCCGAGTAAACAGGAAGTGTGGTGACCCTTTGAGCGTAGAGTTACAAAGTTGATGGGGAAGAAATTGTGATTGAATCCGTACCCATTAAGACATGTATGAAACTCCTACAAGGACAACACATTTCTGTATTTTGTTGTTTGTTAAATTGTTACAATGATATTTGAAAGCTAAAATGACGTATGATGTTAGTTTAAGGTAATTGCTGTTGAATTGTCTATTTTAAGTTTATATTTTACACCTGCTGTGAAAGTGTGTTGTTGAAGAACATGGCTGATTTGAGTTATCTTTCTCAATTTTAGTTTAACTGTACTTTTGTTGATGCTGAGGTATGCATTCAAAGCTAGTTTTGCCTATCGCTGGTTCTAATTACGTTGTAGTTGTGACAAATATTTTTGTCGTCTTCATACTAAATAGACCAACAACGAGAGAAATAGCATTCATTCATGTTTTCTCTTTCGTTAACACCTGACAAACCCCGCTCTTGCACGTGAAACAAGCGCGCTAACCACGAAAAAATATTCATAAAGAATAGAAAGCAAATCAACAACACAACACAAAATCGCAGCATGTCCACAAAACAATGTATGCAAACTCCAAATTAATTCATTATAGTGTAAATGAATGAAAAGTATTGTCTCTCCTGAATGAAATCATGTGACAGTTGTGACTTGTAATGTTCCCCATATGCTCAGAGACGAACCAATTGGAACACATTTTATGCTTTCCCCATACTATCAATTTAGCTGCTCACTTAAAAAGGTTCATTTCCATATCCTGGTTGTCATAAATTCAATAAGGAATATCAATAATTTGCTGCAATCTCCTTGAAATGACAATGTATCTTCTTCCATTTTTTTATTTTGTTTAATTTTATTTAATACTATAACAGCTATAGTTTATAGGTGTCTTCAAAAACTAACAGTTGTCTACATGCTATTTTTGTGTAAAATTGCCTGATCCTTACAAATCAAAACTTAATAAATTTGAAAAAAAGAATACACTGTCTCCCTTTTGCTATTCTGCCTTGCAAAGATGACTCACATATTCTGATCAGATTCTTTGCACTTTTATACATTGAAGCAGATTTTTTTTAATCAACTGAATTAAATTGATTTGAATAGAAAATCATTAAGAATCAAAAATCGAAATCAAATCATATCGTGAGACAGCCAAAGATTCCCATCCCTAATAATTAGTGCTGGGTATTGCGTCTTAAAAGTGTACTGTGATATACAAGATTCAAAGGTTTTATTGTCATATGCATAGTAATATCAAACAATGAAATTCTTATTCAGTTCACTTCCCCAAGCAGACTACATTTCATAATCGAGATAATAATAATGTAGGCACTTAAAAAAAAAACAGTCATCGAGCATAATGCTGCATTCAGATGGAGTGCGTCGTTTACGCTCTACACGAGGCGTTTTTTCGCGATGTCAAGATGAAGTTCACTTTTCACGCAACAGTACCACGCGAGGGGAGGGGAGTGAGCTTGCTGTGCACTTTACAGTGGATCCGGAAAGGAGAGCATTGCTGAGAACGTTCACTTTTCCGGGATATGGCAGAGCCAATATTTTCTCCGACAGCACCTTTATTATTCTTTTTTTACACTGTGTGTCCCTCGCTTTACGGCAATACTCAGCAGCCAAAAAAAAAAGGTTCAATGTTGCAATCAAGTGGCCAATACCGTGCTTAATACTGTACTGTCAGGGCTGCACTATCGTTAGCTAAGCACAGTAACTATGGTTCAACAGCTGTTTAAAAAAAAAAAAAAAAGCAAACGCTGCACATACCAGTTGTCCCAAGTTCTCCCTTCCTTCTTTCTACAAGCCAGGTGAGTGCTCTTGCTTGCCTCTGTTTTGTATTGAAAACTCAGCTGGCCGTGTTGGATGGCTCCCGGTGACCGCAAAGCAACTGCCATGATTGTGGGCCTGGAAGGGGGCTCCTCCCACCTGTGGTCCCTTCTGGAGGTTTCTGATTTTCCCCTAATTGGGGTTTTTGAGTTTTTTTTTCCCCTTCTGGGAGCTTTGACAGGGGATGCTGTTGTGTACCTTACACTGAAAAGATGTCTCTGTTTGACTTCTTTTTTCGAAAGAAGTCTCCACATGACTTCTTTTCATCTGTGAAGCCCTTTGAGACTTCGGTGATTTAGGGCTATACAAATAATTTTTGATTGATTGTTTCTGCCTCCTGCTTGAGACGTTGAACGTTCGCGAAGCTGATTGGCTGACACGACGCGACACACGACAAAAGTTCCACTTTTTTTTAACTTTGCGTAACGCGTAATTACGTGCCGCGCGTTGCTCTTTCACGCCCATCGCGTCGCTCGACGCGTCATCGCGCCCGTCGCGCAAACTCCATTGACTACAACACAAAACCATCCGCTCTTCGTGCTCCATCTGAACGCGGCATAAGGGCTGTTATAATGACCCACTAATAAATGAATAAATAAATGAATAGATGAATAATCGACTTACATTCTGAACATATTACTTAGTAAATTAGGTGGTCTACATATGAGGAAGATGCAAAATATGTATTTACCAGCAGGGTTGCAAAGTGCATGTGGTAAGAGGGAGATTTGTGCGTGAGGGATTTGTTCAGAATCTGGATGGCCTGGGTACAAGCTGGTTGCCAGCTTAGCAGTCCTTGCCCTCAAGATCCTGTAGTGTCTGCCTGATTGCAGCAGTTGAAACAGGTTGTGTTGTGGTTGAGTGTTGTCCCTGATGAGGTTGGTTGTCCTCCGCAAAACCCTGGTGTGGTAAATGTCCTGCAGTGAGGGGAAGGCTGCTCCGCAGATGCGCTTTGAGGTCTTGATCACATGCTGGAGAGGCTTCCTGTCTTGTGCTGTACAGTTGCCGTACCATGGAGGTGTGATGGGGGTGGAGAGGACACTTTGGTTTGTATATCTGTAGAAGTTGTTGAGAATCTTTGCTGGCATGCCAAATTTCTTCAGTCTCCTCAGAAAGTACAGTCTCTTTTGGGAATTCTTGCTGATCTGTCATGGGACCAGGTGAGATCCGCGCTGATGTAGGTGCCAAGAAATTTGATGGCTTCCACCCTCTCCATTTCTGTCCCTTTGGGGAATAGCAGTGGTTTGTGCAGCTCCATCTGTCGCCTTGGGTCTATGATCACTTCTATGATCACTTCAGTTGCCACCAAGCTACAAGGCCTGCCACCTCTTTCCTATATGCTGTCTCAACTCCGCCAGTGAATAGCCAGATGACTGTAGTGTCATCTGCGTACTTAATCACGCTAGTGTTGTTTTGGGAGGCGATACGGTCATAGGTCGAGAGTGTGTAAAGCAAGGGGATCTGCACACAGCCCTGGGGTGTGCCTGTGTTTACAGTTCTGGTGCTGGATGTGCGCTTGTGCACTTATTAGGGTCTTTCTGTGATAAAGTTCAGCACCCAGTTGCAGAGGCAATGTGCCAGACCAAGTATAAAGAGTTTATCTGTTTGGTTTATCTGTTTGTCAGGAATAATTGTGTTGAACGCTGAGCTGAAATCGATAATGAGCATTCCTAGAGACGTGTCTTTGCCCTCTAAGTGCGTGAAAACTGTGTGGAATGCGGTGTTGACTGCCTCATCATGGACCGGTTCTTTTGATCTACAAATTTTAGGGGATACGCGTTGTCTGGATTTTTCTTTTTGATGTGAGTCATGACAATACAAATTTTAGAGGGTACACGTTGTCTGGAATGGTCTTTTGACATGAGTCATATCAATCCTCTCAAATCACTTAATTGTGATTGGGAAGAGCACTGTGGGATAGTACCCAGGTACCGGTGCACTGCTTGGGAACAGGTTCACTGCTTGGGAACAGGCATTATGGTGGTGCCCTTGAAAAAGGTGGGGACAGAGGCTTGTGCAAGGGACAGGTTAAAGATGTCCGCAAACACTTCAGCTTGCTCTGACGAGCAGTTCCTGAGTGCACGGCTGGGGATGTTATCTGGACCGGCTGCTTTGTGTGGAAGGAGGGTCCCATGCACACTCCACGCCCAGCATCCTTCCCTGCTGATCTGAATTGTTAGTCTCAAAGCGGGTGTATAACTCATTCAGCTCATCAGGCAGTGTGGCTTGGCTGGATGTGACTGCGCTGCTCCTCTGTCGATAGTCTGTGATGTTTTGAAGACCTTCACACATGCGTCGAGGGTCAGCCCTCCAGCTTCTGCCTGTACTGTCTCTTGGCCTCTCTGATGGCTCTACTCTGGTCACATTTGGCCTTTTTGTAGTGCTCAATGGTGCCTGAAACAAAAGCAGATGCCCTCACATCACATTTTATTCAGGGCTTTTGGTTGGGATATATTCTGAGATGCTTAGCAATTGTAGCTGTCTCTTTGCATGTGCTAATGTAGCTGGTAACTGAGGAAGCATACTGATCTAAATCTACAGTGTCAGTGGCTTCACACATGGTTGCAGTTTTAAACACATCCCATTTTGTACAGTCAAAGCAGTCATGAAACACTGAATCAGTTTCATCAGTCCACACTTTAATAGCTTTCATCAGTCCACACTTAAATAGTTATCTGTAGGCCAGGAAAGGAATATGGAGATGTGATCAGTTCTTCCAAAGTGAGGTCTTGGGACAGCTTTGTAAGCATCTTTCATGTTGTTGTAGATTTGGTCCAGGATGTTATTTTCTCTTGTTGGAAAGCTTATGTGTTGATAGTACTTATGAAAAACAGTCCTGAGGTCGCAGTGGTTGAAGTACCCCGCTGTGATGAATACAGTGTCCGGCTTTCTCACTCAGTTAATCCTCAATAAGCATTTTGGGAAATTGTAGTCCTATTCAAGTACAATAAATATGGAGGATTAAGGTATTGGAAAAAAATGTGCCTCTGTCCTTATAATAAAAGAGTACTTAAGCCAATGTGTGTATATTGACTTGGTTTGAAAACAGCCAATGAACTTGTGTGCAAGTGATTCAGCAAATGCCATCATGTCAAACGGCATTCAAGAAAACTATAACACCAAGTATAACACCAACGCTCCTGTTTTCTAAATTACTACTAAGAATAATGTCTGAAAATCAAGAGCAAAAAATAGGGTAAATGCCGATAATATCAAGTTGACACTATACTATTTTTTCCTGCTTTGCCCTTTGAGTTATGTATTGCTCAAACACAAATCGCTTTCCGTTGCACACCAGACTTTGTGAGTGCCATATCCTCCTAAGGTCCATTTTATTAATCTTTGTTGCATTCTCTAGGTTGTCTGAGCAAGCTAACAAAATTATTTGCATCCCCAAACCAATCCAGGAAAAGCCATAATGTGAGTTCAAATTAATCAACAGACATAGAACAAAAACTAATGCCCTCTACAGTGGACAAATGAATACGATTGGTCTCAGGAGAATATAGTCTTTCTAAATTGAGTGTCAATCACCATGTACACTGTAACTGTTGTGCATCGACTGCAGCCTTACCATATTTGACTGCCTTCATTTTACATTATAGTTTTTTTAGACAAAAGACAATGATAATACTTTGTTGTACAATTAAATTTGTTTTTAAAAAATGTTACTGAACATGTTAAAAAAAGGGCATGAAAGTGCAGCATTTGTTGTTGCAGTCACACTAATGATTTTAGACTGAAGGCATAACACTGTTATGCACCAAAAAATTGTGTCTGATAAACAACAACAAAAAATGGCTCTTGATAACTATGATGTTGTAAACCATCACCCATACAATATATCTGACAGTAATTTAAGCCTTCTAACTCAGTGTGGGCAATGAGGTGATTCAGTGACTGCTGTATTAAGATATGGAATTCACTATGGCAGGAAAGAAACTGATAGAGGTAAATAATACTGTAATTGGAAGTGTGATTGCATCCCACTAGGGTCAACAGTTTATTAATATGTCATTTCCAATAAAGGTTTAGGTTTTCAGATGTTGGTTGTCATGGAGATTTCAGTCACTCCTGGAATGAAGGCAAAGGTTAGAGTATCTCTTCATAATTGCAGAGAGAGAGGGAGCGAGACAAATGACAGTGAGACACAATATTTCTGTCTCCTACAACAGATGGTATTGTACAAAACCAGACGGTTTTAATTCATGTCTAATATTAATCAGATGTACAGTGAAACCACCTGGCGTCATGCAGTGTCTATTGTCGACTCTCTTATTGTGAGCTCTTTTCCATTTTACGCAGCAATAGGGAATTCTAAACTGACACGCAAGCGATAGAGGTTTTTGGCTCTTAAAAGGAAGGCGTTGATTCAACAAGCCATTCACTAAAAGGAGTTGAAAGAGCAGAAGACTGGCGGTTTTAACTTTTTTTTTTTTTAATGCAGTATAAAAAATAAACATTAAATAATATTATTTTTAGAACAAAATATAAACATGCAGAACACAAATTGGCAAACGTCTGTAAACCATATCTGAAATATTTTGACAAAAGGTATCATGTCTAGTAAATTTAGCCTGTAGTCAACCTCTGACAGCTCTGCTCTATCTCTCCCCCCCCCCCCCCCCCCCTTTCCTCTCCACTCCAGTCCCTCTGTGGGACTTCTTTTTTAGTGCTTGCTTCAGAGCTAAAAACTGACAAATAGAATGCACTAATATGCAAAGATTACAAAACTCTACATATGTCAATGGTCGGTAATGGTCAGTTTGTGTGTGTGTGTGTGTGTGGGGGGGGGGGGGGGCTGTCACATTGCTGTTATGTTCTGATGGAATTTGTGTTCTGTGGGGTTTTATTGCTGTTTTTGTTCTTTTCTATTTGGGACTTTTTGGTGTTTTAATTGCTTCTTCAAGTTGTGGGATTCATGTTTTTGTCCCCTTGTGTCAGTATCTTGTCAGTGTGATTGCGTCTACCTGTCCGCATTAATCTGATTCACTTGTGTTGGCCAATCAGCTCCCTGTTCTAATTGTGTCTTTTCCAGGTTCCTGTTGTTGTCTCCTCAGTTTTGGGTGTATTTAGCTTCCTGTGTACTTTCAGTTCTTATTGGATCTGTCGCGGGAGAAATAGAGAGGACCCAACAGCACGCAGAGACAGGTCAGTGCCATTGAGGGATCTTTATTTACGAGCGGACACTTGCTGGTTTGAAGACTGGCGGGGACGGGCTGTTGGGATAGGTCGCCAGGGCCGGGCACAGTCGGGAGAAGGCAGGCGGTCAGGTGGCTAGGAGCAAGCGGCCCGGAGACACAGGCCAACTCGTGGGACCAGCAGGCTATCGGGTCATCGGGATCGGGTGGGGTCAAAGTGCTAGAGGTCGGGTTAGATCGCCAGGCTATCGGGTGGTCAAGAGTAGACAAAACACAGGTAACCAGGCAGGCGGGAATGGTGAAAGGCTTGGCGTGGCGCATGGAGACAATCTGGCGGATTGTGAGGGACAGAGACCGGGTTTTATACTGGGTGGTTGAGTGGTGGCAGCTGTTGACGTACAGGGCTGATTGGTAGGGGGGTTGAGCAGGTGTGATGAGTTGGGCAATGAGTGGCCGGCCTGACAGACTGTGACAGGATCATTGTCGAAACATTGCTGTTGATAAAGTTGTACTGTTTCTGGAGTGTTAGTCTTCGGTAGGAGAGGACAGATGTTCTTTTCCATCCTCAATTGTACGACCTCTGCTAGGTACATCATGTTTCACACAGAAAATCATAGTTTTATGTAGGCAATTTCTCTTCGGTCATGGATGAAACATTATTTTTTCCTTAATCTTCTGAGACACTTTGTCAAGTTTCGGTATGATGGTGTGTAGAGGTGGACCCAAAGGCAGGTAATCAGAAAGCAAGTTGAACTAAAAAAAATCTTATTTAATGAAAGGTAGGACCAAAATCAAAGTAGCAACAGAAGGGTGGCAATCTGAAGGACAAGAACAACAAAACAGCAGATGGGGGCAGGCTCGAAGAGGTTAAACATGAGACTAAGGCGAACAGAGGCAAAGACTAACTCAGCGCCGCAGGGTAACTTGGTACTTGGTAATTCTGATGAGGAGCAAAACGACAATTTTACAAGGACAATGACCCGACACGAACTGAAAGCAAACTCAGGCTTAAATAGACTAGGGACTAGACAAGTAAACGGGAAACAGCTGGGGAGAAACAAAGGGCAGAGGGAGTTGATTGGGTGGCACAAGGAGGGCGAGTACACAGGTGGAAACAAATCATACTAACGAGGATCGACACGAGGGAAACCAAGAGTGCAAGACAAGAACTAAAAGAACTCACAACTTGAAAAAACCTAAATCCCCCAAAACAGAAAACCCAGCCCAAAACCACAATAAAAAACATGACACACTTGGCCTTTACTTGATGCTTCGTTGAAGATATTGTGGTGACAACTTAAAAGATGTTAAAGATATATTTAATAGAATGATGAATTCTAAATTGCATTGCAAGTTTGAGCTACAGTATAACTAAAATCTCCAATGACATAACGGCATCATCACAGTTAAAGATAAAATCACTGTTGTGGCGAGGCGAAGAAACCACACGTCCAGTGGTTTGTCGTCCAGTCTGTGCCTGGGCATGAACCTGCTGCGGCACCAACACCAGCTGACCCGCTCCGATGTATACTCGGACCATACCTGTGGGCATGGTGAATCGGAGGGGCGGCTGGCTGAATTATGGTGGCTGGAGGCCTACTGCTGAGGCCGGACGGACATCGGTAGTAGATGAGGCCGCCCGGCTGGAAGATCCCGGTCGACGGCCAGGGACTCCGAAATTGGACTGCACAGCCGTTCTCACCAGCGCCCGTGCCAGCCTGTTGCTGGCTGGCTCGATCCCTGGTGCGCCAAGGGACTGGGCGACGGGTGAGAGGACCCTTGTCGGGGTGCTGGCTGGCTGACGTGGTACCAGCTTGCTGCATTACCTGACGCATAGTAGGCTGGTGGAGGGATGCCACGATGTGGGACGTCTGCGGTGATTCCACGCTGAAACATTCTGACGTCCGGGGTCACCCATGTGGCGAGACTACATCTCCAACAGCCTGACGAAACTTTCTAACGTCTGGGATAATAAAATGGCAAGATGACCCATCCGGGGTCACCCATTCTAACGTCCGGGGTCACCAATGTGGCGAGGCAAAGAAACCACACGTTGCTGTGCTAGTGGAGCTCTTTACTCTTCGCATTAATATACTTAATTATACTTGCACTAGACTCCAACGATTCACACTATTCTGTTTTTGCTGTTAACAAGCACCTTAAGTATACTTCTGTACTGGACTTATGTGTATCTTTGTGTATTTTATTTCTCATATTTTATATCTCGACTTGAGGATACTGCTGGAAATGTGAATTTCCCTACGGGGATGAATAAAGTATCTATCTATCTATCTATCTATCTATCTATCTATCTATCTATCTATCTATCTATCTATCTATCTATCTACCTATCTATCTATCTATCTACCTATCTATCTATCTATCTATCTATCTATCTATCTATCTATCAAAACTGATACAACAAAGTCCAAAACAGCAAAGACAAAGCCAACAGGTTCAAAGCATCAAAGGATCATAGCGACATGCCTACTGGGTGAGAGACATGGTCCTAGTGTCCGCCCTACAGTTACAAATTGCCAGGCAACATTGGGTGACAGTTCAAACTCCTGCAAATGCAATTTTTCTTTCATAACCTTACAAGTTCACATTTTAATTTCTTTCCTCCAGGTGGAACCTGAATCATTTTGGAACTGTCCATTTAGTTCTGCCATGTCTGGACTGTGACCTTGGGGTTATTTTTGTGGTTGCAGAGGTTCCTTTTTCCTGGACCGGAGGGCGGAGCCGGTGACTGCATAGCTGAGTATCATCAACCGTTTACTGGCTATTTAATGTAAGTGTAGCCAGAGCAAAGGGACTGCGTTGGATTATTATAATTACTCTGCAATTGCTAACATGCTTTTGTTGTTTCCTCGTTCCTCCAGCCTTGCTATGATAGCTATGCCATTCCCTCGTAAGTATTTAATTCCCATGCTAATATTTAGTTAACACTTTCGACAATGTCTATGGCTCATCAACCAGCTCTGCTCCCTGGAAGTGTCCAAATGATGGAGAAAGCAAAGCTTTTTGAACCTGAAACTGAATCAATCTGACGCAATTGTGTTAAAATGTGTCAGTATCTCAAAGCAATTCACAAAAATCTGTGTTGAGAGTCACAACACTGTTTTCTGAAACACTTGCTTCAGTATGAAGCAGTTGTGTACACATTAGGGGTGTGACAAAAAAATCAATTTTAATTGGGGTTGCGATTCTTATTTACTACAATTTAAATCGATACAAAAGGTCATTAAATCAATATTTAAATAAAACAGAAATCGATACGGTTCCTGTCAGCTTCCATCCTAAGTGCCGCGCCATGAGGTCACCCGTGACCCAGCCTCTTTACAGATTGTATGACCCTTTAAAGTCCGCACCAAGAAAAAAGCAATAGAAAAATTATTTCTTTGCATTTTTTATTTCCTTGGGGCAATAACAATATCCCCCCAAAAAATTTTTAACATACCACACAATTTATTAATTATAGGCCTCTACCAAACGGTTGAGATGACTGTTCATGGTAAAAGTCAAAATACATTTGAAAATATCAAAAACATTTTGAAAAGTAAAAAAAAAAAAATCGCATTCTTTAGCAGAAATAAATCCTAATTGGCGATCTGTGTGGTGGAGCAAACGCTCAACTGTCTTTTTTGGGAGTTTGACCCACTTTATTTTTCATGGTATGCTACGAAGCACTGTTGGTTTGCAATCAAACACAGGAAAACATTGCATTTCTGGCATTTCCATCTTGACACCCCCTTTGGACAGAGGTTGCACCACCCCCGCTTGTCAGAGTGAAGTGGCAAATGTCCGCAGTTATCAAAACATCCAGTTGTGGTTGTGAGGGTCTTGGGGTGTAGCGTTTCTTCTGCGATGACATGTGGGGTGGAGAGGAGGATGGCGGTCAGCCAACTTTGGATGCTGGCTTGTTGACTTTGTTCAGACTGTGGGCAATTGCCAGTCGGAACCTTTTCAGGGGCATTGTTTTATCTTTCAATAGGCCACAATCCCTCTTGTAGACCAGCCAGGCATTTGAGATGCAGAGATCAAGGATGTATCCAAACAGGGGAAAGTATCATCGCCTTGACTTGGCTGGGGTCTTGTACAAGTGTACCAGCATGTCAGAAAGATCAATGCCTCCCATATGTTATATTCAAGAATCAGTGATGGGCATGGGACGTCAATCTTTCTGTGGGCCTCTTTGCTCCACCTTTTGACCTTTGAGAGAGGCATGATCCCACAGGCATTGCTCAGAAGGTTGACACATTTGTTGTCAAACCATTTCACTGCGATGAACCCTACAGCAGATCTGTAGTCAAAAGATCCACGTCCTTTCTTCATCAGGTCTTTGTCTGTCATCAAAGGAGCTCCACGGATACGGTTTGGCCAGACTGTGCCGATGCACTTGAGACCCAGGTTTGCGTGCAGGTTCTGGATCAACTCGAAACTGGTGAAATAGTTGCCACAGAAGATGACTGAAAGCCGTGGCAGTGCTATGGTTTTGCATAATGTTGTCACCAGTTTGGCTCCTACAGATATGACAATATGTTCAATCATCTCATCAGTGAAGAGTGTCTTGAAATACTGGAAGGGTGTCTTCACAGCTTCAGGGGATTCAAATCTTGCATCAGGCACTTGGGTTGCCTCGATGTCTTTATGCTTCCAGATTCTCTAGGGCTTTGTTTTGGGCCTGAGGGTGGACTAGTGTCAGGGGTGTCCTCTGGCTCCTCCAAGGAAACAGTTTTTAGGCAGTTTTTACTTTTTCTCCTCTTCTTATGGAGTGGCACTTTAGAGGATAAACTTGTTGAGGGAACCTCCTCCTCATCCATAGATTCAAAAGAAGTGTCCCCACTGTCTTCTGCTTGTATTGGCTGATAATCCGGATCGTCAATTTGGTCATCATAATCACTCAGATCAGCATCAGAATCTTGAGGATTTTCTGGTACAAGGGCCAGAAGCGTGCGTGGCCTTCAACCAGAAAATGTTTTAGTATCCATCGATTATTTTTCAAACAGAAAGGAAAATTATTAATTATTTACAGCTATAATGCTATTATGTCAGTATAACCATTTATATCAATTTACCAGCAATAAATGATGAGAATTATTTTTTATTTCATAGCAAATTCTCAATTTTCATAGCATTAGCTTAGATTTGGTACCGTTATTATGAAATGTCAAATCAACCGTTTGGAAGAGCAAGTTTTTAAAAAAATATTTGACCCTCATAACACTTTTTTTTGTTGCAACAAGTTACATAAATATGTTCTCTAAAACCTTTGCTACCATAATATTTAAAAAAAATATGCTTACCTTCAAAATTTGCGCTAAACAGAGGCCTTACGTCAGGAGTGATTTTGTAGTTGATGACGTCGGGTCAGAAGGATAAATGTAAAGGCATATTGTTTAAAGAAACATTGACATCTAGTGGATTTTTTTTTAGCATTACATGCGTAATCCGAGCCGTAGAGTTGGCTCATTCAGGTTGAATTAAATTCGACACATTTTTCAATGAGATACAGGGACTCAAAATGTGCTCTACCAAATGGTTGAGCAGAACCTTAAAGGGTTAAATGTTTCTGTTCTGTATTTCAGTTAAAGTAATTTGTTCTAGATGACTTTTGCTATGCTTTTTTGCTGCAAACTGTGCAAACAGGAAGCTTGGTGAGTTTTCAAGGTTAGGAGTTACACAGTTGGGGAAAATAACTATCGACTCCGTTAGGCGATGCCTAAATGCATATTGTTGTTTATTCAATTGATGAGGTCATGTTTAAAAGTTTGCGTGACGTATAAGGTAATTGCTCTCAAGTCGTTTGCTCATATGAGTGTCTTTTTACACTTGCTGTGAATGAGCACTATTGATAATCATGGCTGAATTGAGATCCCTATTTTACAATTTAAGTTTCTCTACTTATGTAGACGTCCAGATGTAATTTGAACGCCGCAAATTGCGGAACTGTCATCATGTTTTATCACTTCAGAGTTTAGCTTGCTCATTTATACTTGTTTCAGTGAGAGTGTCAGTTTCATTTTGCTCTTTAGGAATTAACTATCGAAATAAATGAGCTAAGCAAGAAAAACGTATTCATACAGAACATAAAACAAATAGTTAGTAATCAATACAATTTATGCAAATTAACTCCAAATCAATTCAGAAACACATCTTACTCACATTCATGTGTAACGGGGTGAACTGACGTTCTACAATTGGCCTGCTTCTTTGATGACAGAGGGGGTGGTGTCCCTTTGGTAACAGTGGTCCAAAGAGAGCGAGTGGCGCGCGTGAGACTCAGACTAGGAAATAGACAGAAAAAAATACCCGCAAAAGATTTAGGTCTTGGAGTCGTAGTGTAAAGTGGACGTGCCAATATTATCGTTGTAAATGCAATCGTGACCCGTTAAGAGTTTAAGTTAACTAATACATTCGCTTACAATATGTTAAAATGAGAATGATGGTGTGTAATGTAAATGACGTTTGTACAGGGGAAGGTGGTTTGTAGAAGTTGATTCTGGTTTTGCTGCTGGTTGTGTGTGTAAAGCGTGAGTAATTTCGAACCGTTAAATGCGCCGTAGATTTGCAGTATATGTGAGTGAACTATTATTGTTCATGCTGTTTAGGGGGAAGATTGTCTGTTGCCTTCTGAGTTCATCTGTGAACATTGAAGCGTACTCTTTGAGTAAGTGTATTGAACTTTTGTTTGTTTTCCATACATGTTACCAGTGAAGATGCGTGGCTTGAAATGTTTTGTGTTTTTTCTTTGTTCAGCAAGCCACTACTGTTGTCTATTTTTATAATCTATCCAATCTCAGTTTTTGTTTGTTTAGCAATTAATGCTGTGCATAGTCCATGTGCAGTCCGGGAATAAAGCCCACATAAAATAAAGTGTGGGTGCGGTCAAATTTCTCATGCGAATTAATAAAAAATACGGTCTCTACTGTACTAAATAATGTTACAAACTATTGTGACTGATATTGCTGCCGATGTTTTCCCCTTACCTTTACCCATAATATCAATAAAGCGGCTCACTTGAAAAAGTTCATATTTATTTCTTGTTTCCTAAATCTACGGATAAATATCAATAGTTTTCATTTGGGTAACAGTTGAATTTAATGATACTAATTTGTTTATATAATACTGTTTGAAACATGAAAATGACAATGTATCGTGTTCTTATTTTGTTTAATCTTATTTTATACTATAAAAGCTATACAGTTTAAAAAAAAAGTTGTCAACATGCTATTTTTGTGGAAAAAGGCATGTTCCTTACAAATAAATAAAAATACTCTCCCATTGTTATTCTGTCTTGCAATGACTCACATCGTATGATGATCCTTTGCACTTAGTATATAGATTGAAGCATTAAAAAAAACAACAACATTTTTTAGTAATTGAATCGAATCGTTGAGAATCGAAAATCATTTCTGAATCGAATCGGAGTCCCCAAAATCCAAATCGAATCGTGAGACAGCCAAAGTATGCATGCAAGGGCATCCACACATGCAAGGACATTACAGTATCATAGGCAGTTGACTAATGGGTTTGGTCCTATTATTTATTCATTTATTTTTCAATCCTTCAAGGAATCATCTTGCAGGCCAGATTAAACCTCCTCCGGGCTGTAGATTTGACACCCCCGAGCTAAATGATCAATTCCCACACAGTGATCAAAAATGCCAATTTGCCTGCTAAAGGTTCAGAATATAATTTCTAACAATAAACAAAAGAAGTCCTAGAATATTGGGTAGTTTTAGATTGTCACTGAGTACAATAGATAACACACAACACGAAGCTGAGCAGCCAGAGGTGCGGAAATGTTCACTGATTTGAGGGGAAACTGTGACCAAAGAAGCACTGCAGTTGATTTGATCGAACCCCTCCTTTTGAAAAATGCTTGATTTTGAAGCTCACACGAACACTGAAGTGAAATCCTGTTAACAAAGAAATACTAACTCATCACAAACAATTATTTATTTTTGTGCTTATGTGGCTGTTAACCTTTTGCTGAAATTGTGACTGTCCAATTCATAATTTATTATATATTAATGTTACAATATTTTTTTAACAACTTTGCATCCCTCCTTAGGTGAAGCATCAACAGCAGATAGTTTGTAGTGTGAATGTCAAAGTTATTCATACATTATTTTATGAAATTGGACTGACAGACTAATGAAGACACTGTAGTTTAATAGTTTTGTGATGGTTTGTTTCATTTTGTCATTATGATTATCTGAAAAATACTGGTTGAATGTGAGAATTTCTGTAATGCGTTTGCTTTTAGCCCATTTCAACCCATCAGTCACAAGAGTGACCGTAAAGAAAATTCTATTTATGAGGCGCTATAAATGATTCTTCAATCATTTTTCATGAAGTACTAAAATTCTATGTGTACATGAAATGTGTGCAATGTCACATGTTTAGAGAATTTTCTCACATCACCTGAGCTGTTTACTTTGTGGTTGCTCTTCGAGAGAAAGATGACAGCCTCAAAGCTCCCAAACAAAAAGGTTAGTAAAGTATGCTAAAATAAACATAGAACAAAGATTTTTTTGTACACATGATCTTTAAGATGATATATGCACATGACAATGAGTAATTTCATTGTTGTGACCAGTCATAAAACACACTTTTTCATTATTTAACTTTAGTTAGTTTTTTTTTTTTTTTTAAGTTATTGATTATTTCAAACCAATGGCATAATGATTTTGATGTTTTCATGTCCAGGAAAAATTTGGACTTAAAAGGGTTATCTTTGAATGACTTCAATATAACCTAACAAGCCCATCTATGTCCTTTTTCCATGTGTTTCCACTGACCTGTTGTGAACTAACCCCCTGCGGCCTTTCACAGAAAATAAATATCTTCTGCCCTGAAGCCAGACAGCCGTATTTTTCAACATGAGACAACTTCTTGAGACCATGCTGCTTCTCATTCTTCTTAGTTTTACCTCCAAAGTAGAGTAATCTTTGCTTGACAGTGCAATAAAGGGCAGACCGGGGGTGTAACTTTGTTTGGGATTACAATATTCAGAGATTGGTCTTCTATCCCCCCGGCTCCTATTGTCCTCAAACAAAAGTAACAACAAAACATTCCAAATAAATTGTACTCTTGGTATAATGAGTATGTACATCATGTGAAGGTCACCAGTCTCATACAGTTGCAAAAAAAATGATTCTTTACAGGGGTAATTCTTAAACCCCAAACTATATTGCCTGAGGCTCACACAGAGAGGATTAAGAATTTCAAGTGAGGTAAAATGCCAACAGTAGAAAATACAAAGTCTTTCAACTCAACCATGGCATTGTCCACTTCTAAATCTCTGTGTGCAGCCAAATATTTGGTGAATGAAAAGGCCACTGCATCAGAGCCTCGGTTCACTAATCCATGATTGGTTAGCCTGACAAAATACTGAGTAAATTTTACTCTATCTCGGCAGTCAAACCACAAGACCATTACAACATTTACAAAAGTCTATTGAGCAGCAAGAGCTACTACTTTCCTTTGGTGACTCGAGACAGTTTTTCCTGGGGTGGTGAAGATGTGGCAATGGCTTCAGTTGGGAGGACAGAAGTTATCTTAGCATGTTACCGCTATCTTTATGACATTTATATATGGAATGAGCTCTTCAAATGCTTCTAAAATACTGCATAACAAATAAATTCATGAAAAAACAATTAATGTATTTCGTGTGTGACCAGTTCTGTTGTCCACTGCTTTTCTTAGCAAGAGACTTCCAACTGTGATGATTTCTGGACAAGTGTATGTGAATTTTGGCCTGTCCCCAAAAATTGATGGATGTTTTTGACGAACATTTGTCAGTTAATCGGAGAAGAAGCTTCCTGGTGTAGAATGAAATATAAGTTTGGAGAATCTTGAGAAATAATGTTTTTTTTTTATAACAGCCTGCCTGTCCTACCAACTCAAGTTTCCATCCTTCCTAAACCACATTCCACTCAATCAAACCACTCATCATTAGCTGCAACCAATCACTTTCCCTGCATATAAGCCTGCCTGCCCTGGTCCCAGGATTCTGACTCTGCTTGCACCTGTTTACCTGTATGCCTGTTGCACTGGTAACAAAGCCCATTTCGCCTGACTCACTTTCTGCATTTTACTCAGGTAGGAACAGCTTATCCAAACACACTTTGCATGAGGTTTACATTTTGTAAATATGTCATATCTTGCGAGCTACCCTCCCTTCTCTAAACCCACACACATAGGCACACATTTCAAATTCAAGTTTTATTTTTCTGCATTTCTTGGCAAGTTGTATGCATGTAACTTGAGTAACATATCTTGTAAACTATGCAAAAAGGACTGCCACAAACCATTATTTTGCTAGTTTACTCATCATCAATAATAGTTGCAAACAGTCAACTCATCGAATCACATGGAAATTTCATAACGTTGTATTAGCAAGCACCTGCTCTTTCACCATTATCTTACAGCCCGGATTTTTTTTTTTAATATATGTACAACCTAAAGGCAAAGACAATTATCATGAGAGTACATGTATGTTTAATTAAACTTTGGAGCTCCTACTGGCCTTCCTGACATGTTTATTAATAAAGGTACCACTTCACACTGTCACAAATAATCGTGAGCAAGCGAGGACCCCAATCAGACGCACAGGTGAACTACCGTATTTTATGCACTATAAGGCGCACCGGATTATAAGGCGCACCATCAATGAATGGCCGAATTTCTATAAAATGTCATATATAAGGCGCACCGACTTATAAGGCGCACCGAATTATTATTATGTTAATTATTATAACTATTAAACAGAAGCCGCAGAGCGCAGAAATAATCCAGATCAAGCCATGCACTCGTGAACGGGCGGTGCCGCAATCCTTTTGATTTTCCCCTCGGCATGCATTATATATTTTTGACCAGCTATTTAGATATAGAGCACATAGAAGTTATGAATAAACGAAAGTCAGGGAAATTTAAATGAAAAACATGCAACGGTGTGAGTGTCTTTTTATTTTTTCCTCAGCATTTATGATGTATTTTAACCCGCTATTTCATTATGGAGCACAAATAAGTTACGAATAAACGAAAGTCAGAGAAATTTAAACGAGAAACATGCAACGGTATGAGTGAGGAGCCAAGTGCGGGTGAAGGTGAGGCGCCGCCGTCTTTTTAATTTTTTCCACGGCATGCATTATATATTTTTGACCCGCTGTTTTGATATGGAACACAAAGAAGTTATGTATAAATGAAAGTCAGGGAAATTTTAACGAAAAACATGCAACGGTATGAGTGTGGCGCCGCCGTATTTTTTATTTTTTCCTCTGCATGCATGATATATTTTATAAACGAAAGTCAGGAAAATTTAAACAAAAAACATGCAACAGTATGAGTGAGGAGCCAAGCGAGGGTGAATGCATGGCGCCGCCGTCTTTTTAATTTTTTCCTCTGCATGGATTATATATTTTTGACCCGCTATTTCGATTTGGAGCACAAAGAAGTTCATATAAACGAAAGTCAGCGAAATTTAAATGACAAACATGAGTGTGGTGCCACACACTCTTAAGTCCTCAAAAAAAAAAATCTGGTTGGGCCTGCAAATCATGATAATTAATCGCACTGCGCCGGGTTGGCTTTAATACCCTCGGTCCAGGTCAGTTTGAACTGGATTCTTTAGGCATAAACTATAGTTTATGCATGCAGTCAGCACATATGATCCATATATAAGGCATACCGAGTTATAAGGCGCACCGTCAGCTTTAAAAAAAATAAAAAAATAAGCTTTTGGGTGCGCCTTATAGTGCAGAAAATACGGTATATCAAGTCTATTTAATAACAAAAAGCGCACGCCAAGCGTGTAACAGAGGGAGTCAATAGGACAAAGTACAACAGAAATTACAAAGTACAAAATAACGCAAGACCAAACGTGTCTGTATCAGGAGTCCAAAAAGGGGTGCAAGGCAATCGAGGGAGCGGGGTCCACAGGAGAGCGACTGAAACAAAGTACAACAAAAAAACATGTGAAAGGGTAAAATTCTAGAAGAGCAAAGTACCAACCAAAATACAAACAAGGCAGGAGAAACGCGGAACAGGACTGCTGGGGCTTCACAATACTGTAGATGAGCTTGGCGAAGGTAGTCAGAGTCACTTTCCTGCTGTGGCTGGCCTTGAAAAGCCTGTGATGGAGAGGTGCCACAGGTGTGCAGCCGATGGCCCCACCCCCTCGTTGCCACAAGAGAACCCCGCCTAAAATCAAACTCAGGGTGAGCTGGGAACATGACACACACACACCAACATATAATTTTGGGAGGAAGTTACCCTCCAAGTGCCACTTCACAGTGGCCATCATCAGCAAGTCTGTTTATCCTTTCACCACATAAACCATGAACCTCTCCTCCGCTTCTTCTAAATTTGGATGTTTTATAGTAATTTATAAATGCAGTAGTATGTGCGTTGCTACTAGTGAAGGGCATAACAGTTCTTTTAAGTGTACTGTGTACAACCTTTCAGTTTGCAATGATAAACAGAGAGAAACAGCTCATACTTGTTCACCGGAAACACATTTTTACTTGCCCGTGCAAGAATATTTTGGACAACCATGCACATTGTAGAGTATAAAACACATACCCCTTTGGAGGAGCAGATAAGGACTGATTTTCTGTTGCTAAATGTTTCAGCTTCTCATTTACTCTCACTAAAGTTAAAAAGACTTTCAAACCTTCCTGGAAAAAAAAAACAAAAACATGCTTGTCACTGGCTAGCAATAATTGCTGTTGTTAAAGCTTTTTTAATGTTTTGCTTGACTCTTATTTTAAGTATTACTGTGAGTTAAACCAACTGAAGTAAGTTGTAGTAGGCCTCCCAAATATCAATGCCATGGCAATGGAGTAAACTGGGTGATTGATTTTGGTTTCCAAGTGAAGCAGCAATAACCAATACGCATTTGGAAAATCGAAGAGAGAGAGAAAATGCTATATTCACTATAGAACTTGAAACTGAGCAGTTGTAAATGAGACAACATTTGCAGCGTGTGTGTGTGTGTGTGTGTGTGTGGGGGGGGGGGGGGTATGTGTGCAATAATTAGGAATTTTTGATAATCAGGAATCTGTAACCCCAGTGAGTGTAATGAATAAATAGAACAAAAAGGGAAAAGAAATAAAATCAATCTGCCCCTCCCCCATGGAGGAAGTGGCAACACCACACCCTAATAGACAGCCTAATTGAATCAGGGCACACCTGTCCCCTGATTGCAGTCAGTAAAGTGACTAGACAGTCAACAGCTCTCAGTGCTAACACAATTCTTTCACCGCAACAGTGTAAATTCAGATGAGTTAAGACACATCAAGTTAAGATTTACCACCGACAAGTTTTTTGTCTCCCCCCGGGGATTGCGTGGGGATAGGACTTAATTCTCGGTACATCCGAGTGGCGAGCTACCATCGACTCTTGATACACACCTCAAGCAAGTACTCCAAAGCCTTGCCAGTGACAGTTCATTTTGCAACAACTTCGGCTGCGGTAGGGATTGTTGCCTACCTCTTCCTGGAGCTCATGGACCTCACACACACTGTTAGGAACTATTCAGTGTTATTTTGTCTTGTAACCTATGTTGACTTATTTGACTGTTGAATGTTGTATGGTTTGGTTTGGTTATATCAGCATTGGTACCTAAATCTTAAAGGGGCGCTATACTCACATTCCAAATTATAGTAGCCATTAGTGTATTACCTTAAAATACATAAATAACTGTTAAAAGAGATATAGGACTGAAATAGGACAATTATATATATATATATATATATATATATATATATATATATATATATATATATATATATATATATATATATATATACACATTGCTGTTTGCAGTGTACAGTGTCTTTTGTATGTTGATCATTTGTTGATGATTTGGATTGTTTATTAAACTGCCGGCTCTTTATTTTAACCTTTACTCCCTCTCTGTTGTCTCACTGCCACTCCGCGAACCTAAAACTGGACCAGTAGCCTTCCTAGCCCTGCCTGACAGCAGAGGCGCTACAAATCACATTAGTGTTCCATGGGAAATTATCCAATTTAACTTTTGTGTGTGTGTGTGTGTAGGTGTGTTTGTAGGTGTGTGTGTGCGCGTGTGTTTAGAAGGCTTCCTAACATTAAAAATAAGATGTGTATATTAACCCATTTTGCTGAAGGTTTGTTTGGATTTATTTACATGGTTATTTTAATTTAGCATGGTAAATGTTAGTTAATGTAACAAATGTTGTATTACATATGTAGTAATGTTTAAAAAGAAAGCTATGTTTAATAAGGAAAAAAATGGGCTTTTTAACAAAAATGTTTTTAAATGATATGTTTTAAAGCTGTGATTTCATTACTGTGATACTGTGAAATTCTTGCTCAAGGTTACATACTTTCAGATTCTGATATATGCCCATGCTTTCCATTGTCGGCTGTGTTAGCAGTGTGTTGCTGAGTAACGTAAGTCATGTAATAAATAAGTGAGTCATGTAATAAATAAAACTTTTTTGTTTCAAAGTACAGTGTCATTGACACAGTGACAGTGGTGGAAATGTTTTTAAAAAGAAGAATGCTAACTCCACATTGGACCCTGAACAAAATCCTGTGTCAGAAGAAGGCCCTAGTACATAGGTGTCAAACTCTAGACCTCGAGGTAACTGATAAATGATAAATTGACTTTCACTTAAATAGCGCTTTTCTACCTTGGGTACTCAGTGCACTTTACACTTACTAGTCATTTACCTGCTGATCGCGCAGCATCAGGAGCAACTGGGAGTTCAGTGTTTTGCTCAAGGACACTTTGACATGATCTTGATGGTCAGGGGATCGAATCAACAGTCTCTCAGCTGGGAGACGACCTTGCTATCACCGAGCCATGTTGCCTACCGAATGCCGGTATCCTACAGGTGTCCTGTTTTTTTTCCCTCTCAAAAGACCTGATTTAAATAATTAGCTCATTAGAAAGCTCGACAGGAGCTTGAAAATAATCCTAATCATTTGAATCGGGTGTGTTTGAGAGAGAGGGTCCGAAAATGCACAGGATACCAGCCCTCAAGGACTGGCATTTCAAACGTATGTTATCGGTGGAGGTAAAAGGAAAGAAAAAAAAACTAAGTAGGTAAAAAAAAAAGGAGAAAAAAATAAGACAGCAAGCTTGCTTCTGGCGTGAGGCAAAAAAAATGCTCCCATATTCCACAACATACTTGTGTGAGATTGATGCTATGAAGTCTAAAATCAGAAAGAGACTGGGAGTTGCACAAGAAGCTCTTTGTGTTTGTCTTCTATTCCTGTCAGGTTATCAGTGGTGTATTCATCCAATCAGGCCCAGGTTTCACACTGAGTAAAAATAAAAAGGAGATTATGTATTCTGTGTATGGATGAATCATGTTGATAAAACTTTGATTTTACAAAGGTTCATATTTGAAAATTTTAAGGTGCTGGTAGGCCTCAAGATTTTTCCAAAGAAAAAAGTTTGCCTTGACTCAAAAAAGGTTGCAAAACACTGAATTACAGCGGGGGTTTGCCCTGCCATTGTCATCGACTACTTGAGCACCTCATTGGGTGATGTTTCCCCTTTGGAAGGGAGCTGTGGTTTCCACCGGCAGATGAGCAAAAACTGTGCCCTGACCTTCTCAGACAGTTGTAAAATGGGTGTGAAAAGGCAAGTCTGCTGGGAATTGTTCAAAGGTTTTATTCATATCGAGGTGCTGTTTGACAAACTATTGAGAGGCATAACATTAGAGAAATACCAGCGAATACAAGTTTCATTCACTGCTGGGTTTATGTACTAAGTTCAATATCTGGGGAGCAATGTGGACAGATTCAAAAACACAGTTTCTGAATGTGATTTAACTATTAAAAATGAGAGTGGTTTCAAATGCTCGACTACAAGTAACTGCATCAATATTGGAAATATTGGAAAGACCTTTCACAAAGGTCACCTGTTGTTTTCATCTTTATCAGACAGTGAAAGACTGAAACATTTTGAAATTTTAAGATAAAAAGACATCAGTCATCACCTCCAAGACCCGTCGCCACTCTTTGCAGCTTACGTGGGAAATATTGAGCTTGTTCACGCTTCAGTCACCGGGAGCAGTTCTTGTATGTTTATTGACAGTTTTGTTTGATGCCAAATACGGTTCTGATGGTCAACGCAGTTGAAACCTAGGATAACATTGTATTCATCGGGCGTTTGATGCTGTTGCTATTTAAGCCTTAGCTGGAGAGACGAACGATAGTTTTGTTTTTCTGTATTTTTCTATTTTACCACCACCCGTCAGACCCGTGTCCGGTGTTTTTCTTTATTTTGAGGACTGTTTTCATTCTAGGTAACCATGGCTTCGTGCACCTCCACCATATCAGTCACTTGCAACACCTGCATTATTCTCATGGAGAGGCTTTCTCTCCTCGAGGGCCGTATCCGTCAGCTAGACCAGAGTAGTTTGATAATCGTAGATCAGACGGACACATCTGATTGTGACAGTGCTGGCCATAGCCCTTCCGCAATGCTGCTAGCGTCGGCTAGTGCGGGTCGTAGCCTACCCGCTAGTCCGGCTAGCATTACCCGTCAGAAGCCTGCTAGCCGCAGTTAGCCTGTTCAGACGCATAATCGTTTTAGCCCCCTTGCTAGGCACACTCCATTTCAGTCTACTGGCTCCCGCACATTATTTGTAGGGGACTCCATCACCCGTAACATTAAGTTTAAAACGCCATCCACCGTAATATGTATTCCTGGGGCCAGAGCACCCGACATTAAAGCTAATCTTGGGGAGCTGACACGCAAGAGGCCTAGACACCAGCTTGGTGCAAACAACACTAGTTACTCGGACATAGTGATACATGTCAGCTCCAATGATACTAGAATGAGGCAGTCTCAGATCACGAAGAAGAACATAGCTAGGACTTGTAATCTCGCTAGAAAGATGAGTCGGCATCGATTTATTGTCTCTGGCCCTCTGCCTGCGAGAGGCAATGATGAGAAGTTTGGCAGATTATTCTCGCTTAACTGGTGGATGGCTAGTTTCTGTAGAGAGCAGGCTTTCCAGTTTGTAGATAATTGGCCCTCTTTCTGGGGCCGGCCCAACCTGCTAAAGATGGATGGCCTTCACCCTAATAGGGAAGGCGCCATCACGCTTTCTAGAAACATAGATTGCTGTTTGAGCTTTCCACGACTTCTCACATTAGAGCATGTCGGGTCGCAGGCGAGTCGCAAGCCTGCTAGCACTGGTGTGGAGTCGTTAAGGCTAGAGTTAACTGGAATTAGGCTGGACTGCTACAACACACATAGCATACTTAGTCTAGGTCACTGTTGGAGGAATTTAGGAATCCTTTACTTTTATTGTGTAATCAATGAGTGTTTAATTGAATGTGCCAATCAAATATGACGTTAATTTATGTCTTTAATACAGCAATCAGTAATACTCAGGGAAGTAAAGCACGTGTACTAATCAATCATGCGTTAGCCATTATGTTGATCAGATGTTTTACTTGGTGAAGTGATTTATTAATGTTGTTGATTGTTGTTGTATAATCACAGTGATTATATATTTGACACCTTGTCCTTATTATTAGGATAGCAACATGTTCCACACATGTCAAATGCGCTCAGGGTCGTGTGTTAGTGGTTGTTGGAGTCTTTTCAGGGCCCGTCAAACAGCATCCTGGACCGGGGTCACCTGGAAGGCTCCCCAAGAAAAGAAGAAGTCAGGTGGGGAAGTGCGGTGGACCCGAGCGTTCGTCTTACTGGAACGTGTTGCTGCATACTACATTGTGCCATACACCTACATGCGCACGCTCAGCTTTCACAAAAATGTATTACACGATTTTGGATTCCAGCCGCATACATCGCTCCCCCATGCATATCTACCCTTTAAGGCCGCAACCTACATGTAACCTAGGGACCTCTGAATAATAAAACTAAGGGGAACGAGAAAGTGCCTCAGAGCGCGGCAGTACTGCGGCCTTTGTGGTCCTGTCTCGTTCTCCTCATGCATTAGCATAAACGTTGCCTTCTCTCTTTCCTTTAGTCAAACGTTCGGGTTGACGGTAATTGGCTTGGTGAACCTGACAGTCACTGCAATCCACACGCTGTTTCAAAACCTAATGCTGAATCCCCCAGTAATAAGATTTCTGCTGAGGTGGCGTTGATTAAGGAAAGTAACCGTGCCTCCTTAACCGGTCAGATTAGTGTCATAGTACCTAGGGAGGCTATTAATACGTGCGCTGTAGCCGTCAACAATCGAATTCCTACATTACTAATATTGCGACGAGGTTTTAATTACTCAAAATACCAAACAAGCCACAGCCATAAAAATCGTGTAAGTATTAGTACTGCCAACATGAAGAGTAAGAATATTTCAGGAAAAATTTCTCAGTTTAAATTCGGCTTCATAAATATGAGGTCACTCCCTTCAAAAGCCCTTCTTGTAAAGGATCTTATTACAGATCACAAGCTTAAAATGCTTGGTCTCTGCGAAACCTGGTTAAAACCCAATGAATTTTTATCATGAAATGAGGCCTCACCCCTAAACTTTGTGGGCTCACACATTTGCCCGTCCTTGTAAAAAAAGGTGAGGTGTCGCCCTGATTTCAGAATCTGATCTTAAACTTGCACAAGCACTAATCACACCTTCAAGACATTTGAGGCTCTCGTTATGCGATCGAGCTCCTCACCACCATTCTATGTGTTGTTTACCATCCTCCCGGTCCATACTCTGGATTCTTAGATGAATTCCCTGAATTTATGGCTGACTTAATAACTCACACAGATAATATATTAATTATGGGTGACTTCAATATTCATATGAACTCCCCATTGGAGCCACTTACTGAAGCATTTCAAGCAATAATCGATGCATTTGGATTTACACAAATAATAGAAGCAGTGACACACCGGAATGGTAATATCTTAGATTTAGTGTTAACCCGTGGCCTAACTGCCTCAAATGTCACAATTTTGCTGTATAATAACGCTATGTCTGATCATTATCTTATAACATTTGAAGTCCTAGCTCAGTGTGGTCTTATTGACCACAACCAAGGCTTTATGAGCCGTGATATTAACTCATCAACCACTGCTGCACTTTCTGAACTACTGCCTAAGCTCACAAACGATTTTAGTGCCGTTCTTTTAAATTCCCTAAACTCTATAGCGCCGTCTGCGGCGCACTCCGTGGTTTACGGATCAAATGCATACATTTAAATTGTTAAGTAGACAACTTGAGCGTAAATGGCGAACAACTAAACTCGAGGTTTTCCGTCAGGCCTGATGCGATAGCTTGCTGCAATATAAAGAAGCTCTTACCTTAGCAAAAACAAATTACTTTTCCAAATGATTGGTTTTAATAAAAACAACCCAAAATATGTATTTGATACGGTGGCAAAGCTAACGCAACAGCAGCAGATTAATCATAGTTCCCTCCATTCAGCACACAAGTTCATGCGATTCTTTACTCAGCGGATTCAGCTAACAAGGGAAGAAATAAAAAAGGCAGCGCCGCTTACCCCCTCGACTGTGATTGTTGATGCTAGTTCGGACAATCAGGTTCATGAAAGTCTGGTTACCCTGTCCCAGTTTGATTTGGTATCCCTGGAGTGTCTTACACACCTGGTTAATGCAGCAAAGCCGGCGTCCTGCATGCTCGACCCGCTTCCAGGCAAACTCGTTAAAGACTTATTCCCAGTCTTAGGGTCATCTGTCTTGAATATTATCAATCTGTCATTCTCCTCTGGCATTGTACCTGAAGCTTTTAAGACGGCCGTCATTCAACCATTACTTAAGAAACCTCACCTAGATCCTGAAAATCCCTCTCACTAAAGACCAGTGTCACATCTTCCGTTTATTGCCAAGATGTAGCACAACAGCTTAGCAATTTCATGGTAGATAATAATAGATTTGAACTCCTTCAGTCAGGTTTTAGGGCCAACCACTCAACTGAGACAGCCCTTGTAAAAGTGATGAATGATCTTCTCTTAGCCATGGATTCCAACATTTCATCAATATTATTGTTGCTTGACCTTAGTGCTGCATTTGACACTATTGATCATCATATTCTTAATGTTTTGAATCATGTGTTGGTATCTCGGGATCAGCACTTTCTTCAGATCTTACATCCTGGGAAGGACGCATAGTGTCTCTTATGGGAATGCGATCCCTGAATCTTTCACCGTCTCATGTGGTGTCCCGCAGGGGTCAGTACTTGGTCCCTTACTGTTCAACATCTACATGATTCTTCTTGGCGTTATTATACGTAAACATGCTATTAGTTTTCATTGCTATGTTGGTGATACCCAACTGTACATGCCTTTAGAAATAACAGATCCGTGCAAGTGCAGTAAACTGGAGGCCTGCCTTGCCGAGATTAAACAATGGATGTCTTCCAATTTTCTGCTTCTTAACCCTAGTAAAACAGAGATGTTAATTATTGGCCCTGCTCATCATCAGCACTTGATTAAGAATACCACGTTGAACCTGGATAACTGTACTATTTCCCAAGTAGTTTTGCAAAAACCTCGGCGTGTTAAATTGACTCAACTCTCGGACACATATTAATAACATGACATGATAGGCGTTTTTTTCACCTTCGCAATACATTGTTAACTCTACTTACGAAATTAATTGGTTCTGGAAGAAATTTCTTAACTAGAAAATTTTGTAAGTCGAGACGTGTTTTTCATGTAAATGCCCTAATCTGTCCCAAGCCCCCCAAAATTCTGACATGTTTCATAAAGCATAAAAATGATTCAAAACATGTAACAAATGCGTTAAAATTAGATCATTGCACAATAAATGAATGAAAGGGGTAAAATCATTTTTATTCATTTTTATTTTCAAATTCATGAGAAGAAGAAAGGAGTATAGAATAAAAATGATGGTCATTTACCTTTCAACTGCTGTCTTCTTCATTATTTTCCCCTCTTTGGTTCATGTTCTCTCTCAGAACTGGTGTTTGCATAGCATTTTGTGAAGAACTGATCCAAGAAGGTTTGTTTTGTCGATTTTTAACCATCCTTCGAAAATGTCCAAGGCAAACATCATCATAGTGAGCAATCTCCCGACTGGTGAACACTTTTTCTGGGTGATTCTTTTCATCAAATTTTGAAATTTCATGGAATTTTCCTATAATGTGTTTTATTTGAGCTGATCATCGTGACTGCCTCCTCCTCCTCATCCTCTTTGAACTCCTCCCGCACTACCGTTTGCTGCATAGCCTCCAACTCCTTCAGCTCAGTCGTTGAAAGCTCCTCGTTGTGCTTCTGAGTCAACTCTTTGTCTTCTTCATTCACCTCAAGACCCCATACCCTTCCCCAGCGAAATAATTTCATCAACGTCAGGCTCAACTTCACCCTCCATCTCAAAACCTTCCATATCCCGTGGGGCAACAACATCGGGTCACAGTTTTCTCCATGCTGCATTAAGGTTATGCCTGGTCACTTCCTGCCAAGCCATGTCAATCATCTTGAGGCAAACAACAATATTGAAGTGTTGCTTCCAAAACTCACGAAGAGTAAGCTGAGTGTTTTCAGTGATGTCGAAACACCTCTTGAACATGTGTTTTGTGTAGAGTCTGCAGTCTGTTCAGAATGCAGCAGCGAGACTATTGACAAGAACAGGAAAGTTCGATCATATTACTCCAATTCTAGCTGACTTGCATTGGCTTCCAAAACACATGAGATGTGATTTTAAGGTGTTGTTAATTACAAATAAAATTTTACACGGTTTAGCTAGTTCCGTCCCGACAACTTCGGTCACAAAATGCCAGTTTGCTATTGACCCCACAGGCTAAAAAGAAGTCCGCGGGATCAAGGGCATTTTCCATTCGCGCGCCAGTACTATGGAATGCCCTACCTATGAAAGTTTGTGCAGCCACCTCAGTAGAAATCTTTAAATCTCGACTAAAAACACATTTATACTCAAAAGCATTTAGTTAATTGGGCCTGTCTGCAGCTTTCTTCTTTTTTTTTCTGCCCTCTTCTTCTGGCTCGGAGAGGGGGCTAGCTCAATGGTGAGGGTTGACTTGACCGCCCCCATTTGGCCCTGCACTGATCGACCATTGCGAGGTAAGAGATCGACCGTCTGCAGTCCACTTGGTTGGACTGTGGGAAGGTTCCTGCTCAATGGCTGTGCCTGCTGTCAAGTCATCATTGCACTATATAGCACAATATGTTTTCGGTAATCTATATTGTTTACTTGTATTTGTCACTAATGTGTATCTATTTGTCTGTATTTGGTACATGCAGCATCCACTTCAACCTGTGGGACTGAAAGGGGGCTCCTCCCACCTGTGGTCCCTTCTGAAGGTTTCTGATTTTCCCCAAATTGGGGTTTTTGAGTTTTTTCCTTCTTCTGGGAGCTTTAACAGGGGATGCTGTTGTGTACCTTACACTGAAAAGATGTCTCTGTATTACTTCTTTTCTCAAAAGAAGTCTCAACATGACCTCTTTTCATCTGTGAAGCCCTTTGAGACTTCGGTGATTTAAGGCTAAACAAATAAAATTTGATTGATTGATTGATTGATTGATTGATTATGCGGTGCTTATCATTCTTGGGATTCAGTAGCATCCAATCACACCTAAGGACAATTTGGTATTTCCAATTCACCTGTCAATTCATAAATTGATTGCCACTCAATGCAGTTATCTGTTTGAACACTAAGTTCCCACAAGGTGTCTTAGGCCTCCCAATGCAATTATACTGGCTTTTCTCAAAGCCTAGGATGGAGCACATGGGAGACCGGACTTTTGGAGTAGCAGCTTCAAAGCTGTGGAACAAGCTGTCTGTGCCTGTTAGGCAAGCCCCCACAGCATGCTTTTAAATAATGCCTGAGGCACACATTCTCTCTTTGACTTGTCAAACTGATAAGTCACAACCCTTTCCCTCTTTTTTTCCTTTTTTTGATATGTACAAATGTGTTATAGTACCGTATGTTTTTTTTTTTGTCTTTTGTTATTCTGCACATTACTTTGATGTCAACATTTTTTGTCTTTTTTGTGTGCTATCTGAAAGAGAAAACATTCTGCACTCCCCACTCAATTGTTATCTCAATCATTCACTCGATCCTTATCTTCAAAGATTCTATGAATATACTTAATATTGTATCTTTTTTTTTAATTAACAAAAGGAAAAAACAATGAAATGATCCTTCGGGCAATTTAAACTTTTCATTTTTCGGGTTTTGTCTTCACACCAAGCCATTGTCTATGGTCGGAACTCATCGTGCGCCATCAGCTTGGTGTGACGAAACACAGTTGGAATGTTGGCTGATTCAGAATGTTGAATCGGGTTGGGCCATTGGAACAATCTTCACTCTTGAGTGGCCGTTTAGCTAGCAAATTAGAATACGAAACGAAAATCGGAAGTGATGAACACACACAAAAAAAAAAAAAATTCCACCTCACAACTTTGGTGTTTCACGTAATGGCTACCTGGACAGAAGAGCACAAGGAAATCCATCGTGTGTGAAAATGAAAGCAGTCTCTTCATTAAATATAAAGTTATGGACATGATGTCAGGCATCCCACAATGTATTGCGCAAAATGTACACCATGGGGAGAAACAGTGCCTATTGCCGTCTATGGCATGAAGGAGTACTACATCAAATGCATGTGCAGATGATGCGTAGTTGTTGGCGTCGCTGCAGTGTGTTCATGGTGATTTCTCTGAGCCAATCTGCCTAAGCAATAGGCTGACGCTCATCAGGTAGTAGTCACAAAATATATCCCTCAAAATCCTTGCCTCTCCATCTCCCCATGCTGCTCTGCGTCCTCTATAACCTGAAATTGTCTCGGGTTCAATAAGAAATTGTGAAGGAGGCAAGTAGTGTCCACATTCTCAAGGAGATGTATGTTCTTACACTGTAATCTCAATCTTGTTGCCATATTGCCAAATCCACATTCCATCACAATCCTTGCCCAGGAGAGCTTTTAGTTAACGATGTGTCTTCCTTTCCTGTCGATGTCCAGCATAGACTCTCATCAAATATGCTTTAAGTGAAAATGCTGTGTCAACTACAGTGACATGTGGCACGGGTCCTTCGGTGCCTGTGAGAGTAGTATCTGGGGGAGTTAGCGTAGGTAACCCCATCACTTATTATGCCATAGTCTCCTATTTGGATAACTCAATCTATATGCCAAGACCACCAATGCTAACAGCACAATGAACAGGTTTTGTGGTCATCTAGCAAAGACAAAAACTCATACACTCTGCATCGCTTGAATGTTGGTTGCAGTGCACCCCATGTACTGCACTGTGGTGCAATTTGCTAGCACACTGTCAATGCTGGCTCAGTAGAAGGTCAACGGTAGCTAGTCCTCAGGGTGTTTTTTCCAGAGAACTCTTAGGAACTAGAATTGCTGCTGGGCTTACTTAAACCGCTATGGTGTTGATGGTCCAGGAGAGGTTGTCTAAGATGTGGACTCCCAGGAGCTTGGCCAAATGGGCTCTTTCTATGCTGGTTCCGTTGATGATATTGAATTGGTGTGCAATTGTTGGTGTGTAATGAGCAGTGGTGTCTCTGCATCTAAAGCCAGTTGGGCCTGGCCCCACCTTCTGGCGCTATTGGAGCACTGCAGGCTCAAAATAATTGTCTTCTCTTTAGAGCGTAATAATTTCTAAATTATCCCAAATAATAATATTCATGATTATGACTACCGATTATGTTACTAAGGCCATTCCGTTGGAAACATTTAGCCCTAATCCAAAGGCTTTGCCAAAGCCAAACACAATTTCGCTAACTATGACTGAAAACGCTCCTGGGCCACCGAAAGCATAGTTCGCATGTCTTTAACAGCTCTCAGTAGACAACCAGGGGGCTTGGTCAGTGTGACCCTAAGGCCGAAATCAACCAATTAAAAAATTGGACCAACTTATGTCAGACACAAGACGTAACAAACTTGTTTCTGTTTTGGCGGATAGTGACAGTGTAGAACTTTCTGCTAACTGAACCTCAATTTATTTTTGTTATTGTGATCATTTGAGTTACCAGAGACTTCTAGATGAAGATTGTGTTATGGGTGGGGTGATTGCTTACAATTGATTTCAGATTTATGCATGCGGGGCTCTGTTTAAGCATGTCAATGTCCAGCTGCATTCGATCAACGTCGGGACCGGGGTGGATTGACTACTACTACTGCTATTACAATCACATGGGTGATCGCATACACATTAAGGCAATAAACGTTCGAGTTGCACCCGCCGTCCCCGTTCCATTTCCCCTTCGAGAGGGAGTTACTCAGACTGAACGCTAGTTGGAGTTGTTTAGTTGGAGCTCAACTAAAACTGGACAGGCAGCAAGCTAGCTCGGTTTTAATTGTAACCTAAAGGCCAATAAAAGAAACTGACCAACGTCAATATGAAAGATGTTGGTGCTTTAATAAATACTAAATTTAGCACTTTGCCACTTGTGCAAAAATTAGAAAATTATATATTTAGTTGATGGATTTCAACAGGGTTAGGGTTCAAGCAGGAAAGGACAAAATCTGCACGTTCAACATAATGGTTCAAGGGGACCATGGCGAACTGTGTGATTAGAAAATCGCTGGACACTACATGGACTACAATGTGTTTCCAAGATCGACTCGACTGAGGGAAAAAGTGGGTGGCATTGGTCAAGAGTAAGAGGCAGCGCCAAGGATACGGTGGTAAATAAACTGCAGCAGTTATGGAGGAAGCTTGTGATACTGTGGTTTGCTCAAGTGGAGCAGAGATTTTGCAAAAGTGATCACCCTAGAGCAGCACAGCTTGTCGTAAGTTCAGCAAATCATTTCCATTTGTGAATTTGAATGCATCTAAAATCTGTTCTACAGTCACTCCGAGTTGCATACTGGCAACAAACTGTCTCTACTGCTGTTAGGTTTAGGGTTACAACCTATAGGATGCATTATCTGAAACTGTGTCACTGCTCAAAATTATCATCACAACTCAAATGACAACAACTGAGTCAGAAAAATACTTTTCAACACTAAAAAGGATCAAGACATTTACAAGAAGCCCAATGGGCCAGAAGAGATTAAATGCACTAGCTATTGCATGCTGTCCATTGAAAATAAAATCAGTCATGGCTTATTGGACATTGACAAGTGGATTTTGGACAAGTTTGCTCAGATGAAAGAGTAATGTGCATTCTTTCTATTCAAGAATCGAACAGCTCTGGCGTGAGTTACTTTAAATTGAAATCTTTTAAAGCTTTTAGTCATAACTTGTAAAATTATGAATAAAAAAAGGATTGTGTTATTGCATTGAAGTAGAGTTTAGAATATATTGTGTAGGTTTTTCTCATGCTAAAGACGCCACTGGTAATGAGTACAGTAGGGTACTCAATACACGACCTTGTGATGAGCCAGTACTGAGTGTTATGCCTGGGGATTGATGTATGCCGAATTCAACAGTTTGTGAATGATCTGTTAGAATGTTTTTACTGCAGCTGCAGATAGAAGGGGACAGGCCGAAGAGAGAGTTTGTTGATGGGAATGAGTCAGTGAAGAGCATCCTCACATAGTTCTCATTGTGTTCGGGTCGCTCATCGCAGTGTGAAGAGCTCAGGCATCCTCTGTGTATCTGTTTGCTTGGTATGCAAAGTGGATGAAGTCAATGTGGGAGGCAGGTTTGCTTCAATGTGTAAATTGCAGAACTGACAATTAACTTAATTTGGATTATTCATTGATGTTTAGATGGCTTAATCATCCACTATAAGGTAAGAAAGAGCACAAAAAGTCACAAAAAGATTACAGCAGTGTTGGCATTCCACATGTCTGTACGTGTGTCATGCATCTGGTTTCTGTTCGATATCGCCCAGGAGAATCAAGGCATGTTTTTTTTGTTGTTTTTTTTTAATTGGTTGTTATGTCCAGATCGGGATTTATGACAGAAGCTGCTCGCCTACTGGTGTGTTTGGGGTTGTTGTCTTGGGGGTTGGTTGGGGTTGTTGTCTTGTTGAAACACCCATTTTAAGGGCATTACCTCTTCAGCGTAAGGCAACATGACCTCGTCAAGTATTTTTATGTATGCAAATCGATCCATGATCCCTGGTATGCGATAAAGAGGCCTGACACCATAGTAAGAGAAACATTCCCAAATTATGATGCTTGCGTCAATGTCTTAATAGTGTACTGTGGCTTGAATTCCGTGTTTGGGGGTCGTCTGACAGTCTGGGGCCCTTAGACCCAAAGAGAACAATCTTACTTTCATCCTTCGAAAAATTGTTTCTCCATTTCTCTTTCGACCAGCCAATGTGTTCTTTGGCAAATTGTATCCTCTTCAGCACATTTTTTAGTCTTATTTTAACATTGGGACTTTGTGCGGGCTTCTTGCTGATAGATTAGCTTCACACAGGCATCTTCTAATTGTCACAGTACTCAGAGGTAACTTCAGATTATCTTTGATCATCCTGGAGCTGATCGTTGGCTGAGTTTTCACCATTCTGGCTATTTTTCGATCCATTTGAAACGTAGTCTTTGTTCCACGTCTCTCTGGTTTTGCTTTTCATTTTTAAGCATTGGAGATAATTTTAGCCGAGCAGCCCATCATTTTCTACACGTCTTTGTACGTTTTCCCTTCATTAATCAACATTTTAATCAAAGTGCGTTTTTCTTCTGAACAATGTCATGCAATGTGGGTCTGGCATCTGCCTCCTGTTTTTTATTGGTCGTCATGTCCATGTCGCATACATGGGAAATTACATAGAGCATGGAAATTGGAAGCTTTAATTTATCACCACCCACCAAGTTTATTTAGCATTTTTGTACCGAAGACATATTTACTTTTTGTCAAATTCAGCGATTGTAGTCAATAGTCTATGCAGACTTAACATTTCCATTTAAGATAATCCTGCACACTTATTCAGTGTAAAAATCCACAGAATAATAGGGTGCTTAAATGCCTTTCCTCAAATCTGTAGATACTAAGACATTACATTGTGTAAAAGAGAAAAAGCAAATCAGAGAGCACCACACAACATTTGGTAACCAAGGAGGCTGTCACTCAATTTGGGAAAACACATTAAACCTATATCAGAGGGGAGGTATCATACTGGGTAAAGGTCAAGTCTATTGCATGCAGGCAGTTTAATGTGAATCTTCAACTTGATTTCTTGCTTGTTCTGCATCATTTGTAGTTGGGAAATGTGTCTTTGTGGTATTTGACCTTATCCCAGCAGTCTATGGGTGTTTAACTACTCTTTTAAAATCAAATTCATTGCAGCAATTGCACTATCATGGAGTAGATTACTTGCAAAATGTAAAATGTTGGCTAGACCCTAAAACCTAACCCTGTCACAAGGGTCATCTGGTGCTCAGATGTAGACAGTATTCAATTATACTGTCCATAATTCTGTAATGCCCTTACATGTGTTAAAGAAAATAGACACAATAATCAAGTGCATCTTCCTAAGCCGCTGTCTGCCACAATTTAAGTCAAGTCCATGTGTTTATTGTCACGTGCACGTGTCGAAACAAGTTTCTCTGTACAATGAAATTCTCATTTTGCCCTCCGTGTAAATGTCGTAAAATGAGTATTAAGACAAAGGACAAGGTTTAAACAACAAACAAGTAACACAGCACAGATAGGAATCGGAAGTATGTAGATTATGTACAGATACCTACAATAATGTGCAGGATACCTACAATAATGTGCAAGTGTGGAGATTCAGATCCGGTGCATGTGTGCATCATGAGTGCAAAAATTCAGAAATAAGGTGGTCTTGGCAGAATCAGAGCTATATGAGATATATAAGTGATATCAGTTCTATTGTGCTAGTACTAGTGGACTTTGAGGAGTCTGATGTATAAGGTCTTGCTTGATAACAAACAATTTACTCAGTCTTCCTCCTCAGATTTTCTCATGCCCGACAGCAATGCATTACGATACATAAGAATGATTACTTTTAAAAGCAATGCCCAGATTAGCATTGCTATTCATAAGTGCAAGTGACCACTTGCCATCCTCGTGCGAAACAGCTTTCCGATCACTTCAATGACAGAATGTGAAACGTTCACATGAGTACCAGAATCTCGCATCCTTGTGCTACTGCTAAGCGTAGGTAAAATCAGTATTGTATTATGTTTTAAATTTAATCTATTTACAGCTCAGCAATTAACACATTATCCACTTGCAGTTATCCACCTGGAGGATAACCAAGAAAAAGGAAGCTAGTATAGCCTAGGCTACGCTTACTAGGGAATATGGGCATGCCAAGCGCCACTCAAAGGTAAATAAAACCCTTCTATATTTTTTATTTATGATGTATTCTGATTGTATACATGTATATTATATATACATAGCACTTAAATATTTTGGTACCAATTGTTAATGTGTATGTATAATTTAGATGATACCTGGGATTCTAAACGCATTAGCTATTTAACATAGGATTGGATTGCCAGTCATATGGTGAATTCGCCTTACGAGCCCAACCGCAGAACGGATTAATCTCGTAACACTGGGGCCCACTGGATATCTTTACGTGCCTGTGTCCACAATGAGACACTACAGCACCAAAGGTGGTTGCTATCCTGTGTCCAAAATGAGACACTACAGCACAACTTTATTTGGTTCAATTCTTTGCTCTTTGCTGCACGTTGTAAGTTGTGCAACCTCACATTTTGTTTGAAGCATTTTCTCTCATCTATGTTTCATTTTATTTATTTTTTAGTTAATATTAAGTGTTCTATACAAAATATGCTTTTTTTTGTAAACAAAATGAACAAAGATCATAAAATACAATGAACAAAAAACCTAAGGGAAATTACTCTTTTGTGATACATAGGGGACCAAAGAGGCAGTTATTTTACCTTATCTTTTTACTTTTTTACAATAAATTATTCACAAAGAATCAGGACCAGGCTGGCACACATAGCAAAAATCTGTTTATGGTTGATACAGTTTTAAGATAGCATGAATGTTCTGGCCCACTTGAGAATAGACATTCATCCTTGCAGCCACCAAGCTAAAATTAGTTTGATGCCCCTGTTAACAGCTTGCACAAACAACAACAACAACAACAACAACAAACTAAACTCTGCTCACTGTGCATTCCCGATTTGATGCCCAGGCATGGCAAAAGTCAGAACACAAGTCACAGTGGGATGGAGATAAGAGGAGAGATTAGTATTTCTTTGCTTTTTATACAACTTGAAAATTTGTCCTTGTTCAATGGCTTTATTTATTTCATGAAGTGCTATACAGTAATCCCTCACTGTATCGCGGTTCACCTTTCACGGGTTCGCTGCTTCACGGATTTTTTTACAGCGTAGCGTGGATATTTTTTACAGTGCATTGTGCTCTGAATCCTGATTGGCTCAGGAGCTTTACTGTATTCTCAAAATAAAATATTGACGCTGTACTGTATTAGTTTTTCACTTATCAATTTATTACAAAAGGCAAGAGGATCCAAAAGCTTAATTTCGTTTCCTGTGCCCATGTGCCTCAGCTCAGCTCACACGTTACAAACGTGCTAGTAAGCACATTGATTGACAGCTTGGTCTCTGTGAGCCAATCACGTGACTCGTAGGCGTGCCGAGCGGAAACGCACACGTCTGTGTGCCTACCAAGAACAACGGAGAAACGCACAGCTTTGGAAATCTGACTTTTACCAAGATTTCCTTTGTAATAAATTGAAATTTCAAGTGTATTGTTATGATATAAGAGGCTTCACTTTAATTCGATGTCTGGGCATGTCCGTTTATAAAAATCTTCTTGCTCAAAAAAAGAAAGAGCTCAACAACTACTCATAACAATGTGCGGATTCAGGACGAAGAGGCATAGCTGGGACTGTGAAATACGAGAGTGACAATGTTTCCAACTTTGTATTACGATATTAAAATGATTGTTTTAAACAAATTTGGGGCTTTAAAACAGATTTTGATTTTCGGTTTTATTCTACAGTTTAGTATTGCATTGTAAAATATTACACATAAATAAAGCTGGTTACTTCACTGATTTCACTTTGATTGTGTTATTTTTGGAACGTAACCCCCGCGATAAACGAGGGAAAAAAAACTGGGTTGAGACAAATGAATTGTAGATTGCCGGTATTAGATCATGTGTAACATGTCCACTGACAGCATGTACAATCTAAAAGGAGGAAGTTGCAATTAGTGCCTTTTCTTTATAATTATAGTGAAACGGGTTGTTTGTGAATGAAATAAAAACATTGCTTCGAAAGAAAAAAAAAAGTCAAGGTGGCAGGGTTAATTTATAGCTATTGGATAAACAAAACCGGTTGGAAGAATTTCTGCATGTGAGCAGTCCTCTTTCACTATTTGTTTACTTTGTGTCTATATACAGGGATGTGGTGCATTGTGGCTTGCTCAATATCCTCTTTGCTCTATGGGTAACGTTTCCATTTCTTGATTAACATGTATTAAGGGCAGATGGTGAACAGAGAGAATAAAAGGCTGTGGCAGATTATACCATATCTAAATATCCTTTTTCAAATTTGCTATATGCTTTCTTCCTGTTAACTCTCTTGATCAAACTGGAAATATGCACAGGTAATGCAAATGTGGAATTTGTTAAAATCAACATATTGAGCCATCCAAACTGTAAAGATAAAGTTTCCAGGCTAATCATCCAGATGAAAAAGTTGAGATCACAAAACATCGGTTATGGGCACCTTGTTACCTGCCTCCATATGCCGTTGGTAAATTACCTATACTGTATGCTTAGGTGGTTCATCACACTATGGAGCCAGGTTATGAGGAAGTGTCACTGTGGGTATGTTTTTTTCAGTTTGATGTTAGGTTGATCCCAACAATAGCAGGACATCAGATGGTCTTTTAATTACACCTCCGGAGTGTATGAAAATCACCAAAGTGGCAGATGGATTGTGTTAGTTATCAAGGTCCAAAAATCCAGAGCACCTCGAGTGTCATTCACTAATAAAGTGCCTTCTACCTCTTTTAGATTTTCACGTAGCAATGCTACCCTTGGCCTTCATGCCAATTCTTACAAAACATACGCTCAGTTCCCTGCTCAATGATGGCCACCTAACTGAGATCACAAACCCAAAGCTGCTGGTGATCCATATGGGGCTCATCTGTTGTCTTGGAGAAATGAAACTGTCCCATCTGTGGCAGACTATACAACGGTTCTGCATTATATAGTTAGGGGGGGCATGGATCAGCTTTAAAATGCTTAACCAGAAAGCCGGGATGTGTGGATTCAATCACCGACCTTGTTGACCATATCAAAGTGTCCCTGAGCAAGACAATGAACCCTAATTTGCTCCCTGCGTTGTGGTAGCATCCTCATTTGATCTGTGAATGGGGCAAATGTGAGCCTCTGTAAAGTGGTTTGAGTTCCATTTGATGAAGAGTTTTCCCTCTCTCTCCCTCTTTATACACACACACACACACACACACATATATACATATATATATATATATATATATATATATATATATATATATATATATATATATATATATATATATATATCGGCACTATAAGGCGCACCAATTTATAAGGCGTACCACCAATGAATAATGTCATTATTAAGGCGCACCGGCTTATAAGGCACAAATAGTGTTAAAACCATGCACTAGATAGAGTTGCGTTATGCAGCCACTAGATGGTGCGTCACTAAAGGGAATGTATTTAAAAACAATCAGCAAAGTCATCAAACTTTATTTATAGAATATAAACTTTATTCATACAATATAAGTGTTGTATGGACATGCAACAGTAAGAGTGAGAAGCCTCTTACAAAAACTAAAAATGCGCTTGTGTCATTTCAATAATACGGGGCCTGCAAACCTGAGTTTGAGGCCTAGTGAATTTTTGGATAGTATAGTGATACACAGAAGCCAAAAATTTGATTGGACTAAATAATAGTAATAATGATAAACCACAAACAACCGTAGACTATGGGGGCTACTTACACATCATCAAATAAAGAGAAAAACATTGTTGGTAATAAATTTTAAAGTTTGTAGTATCAGTTGGTGTTAGTTAACTGCAAACGATTGCCAGATTATATATGTGACAAAAAGGCCATTTCTAGAATGACTATAGTTTACACTGCAATCAAAGACAAAATGCTCTTTCACAGCCATAGATTACCCAGGGCTCGGTGATTTTCAGAGCTAAGCGCCTCATTTAGATAGTTTGCTGTTGAGGAAACCAGACTAAGTGAGGCCATTGACTGCCCGAGAATTCCTGTGTGATGTGGTCAAATGCAGCATGAATTGCAATGGGATCAATCAACAATTTACCCAAAATTTGCACTGATTCGAGCTGCCTTCACAGTAACGTTTAATTTTGTGCAAGCTAATACGCATGATTAGATTGACATTGGGAGACATGAACCACTTTCTTGAGTGTATGCAGGCAAATGCACACCTACATACACACACAAACACAGGTAGGAGTCTTTATCAAAACAGTGATGTCTGCATTTATGGCATAGGACAGCGATTTAGTCATCTCGGGGGAAAAAAAAAAAAAAAGTCCTGATTTAAGATGTCCGTATCGGCATGCACAAAATCACCTACATACCACCATTGATGGACAGAGAGTTGTTGCGGTGAGTTGCAGTTTTGCTATTCAACTTTGTTCCGAATGTTAAATCGAACACATGTATGAGAACGGATATGTGCTAAGGCTAAGTTAAATCATATGTGCTTCTGTTGATGCTCTGATGGTTCTTTTGTATTGGTACGTTGTTGTATGTTCTTATCCAACATTGAAAAAGTTACCTGCGTATTGAATTTTGTTGCCCGGCCCAATATGAATGATAAAAACTACTAAATTATGATTAAACTTTAGCAATCCATAAACTAAAAAATAGAAATAGGGACACCTAGTGACCTAAATACATCACGTTTTCAAATCAAATCTGTGGTGTATTTTGAGCTGAAATGCTACCCATAGTTGTCACACAATATATGATGGGTAAGCCGGCTCTGGGTAGTGTTGTATCGCCTTTTATAACGACTATGTGGCATGCTAGTAAAGAGTCAACACTACATTGTAATCCGGAGTATCATTGATAATGCAACCAAGTTTAAAAATTGCACAATATGTTCTGTGAAACTGTTAGTTAATTAAGTTTACCAAACATATACAGTGAGCCCCCAGTTTACAAACCCCTTTTTACGTATTTTTCATCTTACGACATGGACCGCGGCGTTTTTTTGTCCCCCTCTTACGCAAAAACCTTTCATCATACGAACCATCCAACATGCCCGTCAGTGTGTCCGCACTATTTTTTTTGCTTTGCTGCATCAAAAAAAACAACTTTTCTTGCATGTCACGGAAATGCCGATATGCTATTGGTCGATTAAGGCAGTCACGGAGATGCCGATATGCTATTGGTCGGCGTCACGTCAATCACAGAAATGTCTATATGCTATTGGCCGAACTCCCTATCTTGCTTGACGGCACGAGCTAGTCAGTGTGTTGTGACAACTTTGCAAACTTTATCTGTTAGACACGGCTTCTAAAATTGCTAGTGGCGGTAAAGGAAGAAGTAAGAGGATGATGACAATAGAAACGAAGCAGGAGGAGGAGGCGCACGTATAGTTAACCTTGCTCGTGAGTATGGCCGTAACTGCTCGACAATCAGTACAATTCTCAAGAACAAGGAAGCTATTAAAGCAAGCAAGTCTTCTAAGGGCATGACTTCCCTTGCAGGGGATGGACCTCAGTCAAAAACAAAATGGAGAGGCTTCTTCTATTATGGATTAAAGAGAAGGAAATTGCCGATATGTTCTCGTTTAAAAAAAGTTCTCGTTTAAACAAAAAAAAAAAAATCTGTGTGTTCGTCTCTGCTCCCCTCCACCTCCACCCACCACCAGCTCAAGTCACGTCGCCCCAAAGGTAAATGTAATTTTTCCTATGTATATTTAAGTTATTTAACTGTACAGTAGATTATGTTACTAATTTTTAATATGTGTATAAAGTGGTGATGTTTGTACCTAAGGTTTTTGCACGCGTTGCACGCATTGACTAATTAACATAGGATTTGGTTTGCCCGTCATACAGCGAATTCGAGTTACGAGTCTAGCCGCTAAACGGATTAAGGTCATATCACGGGGGCCCACTGTATTGTTAAGAACTAAACCTCTGTGGGGCGAGGCACTAGGACCATGTTTCTCACCCAATAGGGAAGTTGGAATGAACCTTTGATGCTTTGACCCATGTGGCTTTATCTTTGAAGATTTGGACAATGTTGTACGGTTTTTGTGATGGCATGCGAAGAGCAAAGACATAGACTTGAACAGCAATGTGTGATTTCTTTGTCTTGCCCGACTACTACCCGATGTGTAGTAGGCTGGTCGAGGGACATCATGACTATGTGCTTTTCACGATGAGTGTCTCACCTTTACTGCTGTCGCACATGGGCCTCCTGGTGTGACATACACCGCCCAGGACCGGGCTGTGTACTCAAGGTGTCAGAGCAGTGAATATTCTGTGGAGTTTTCGTTATGCCTTTCTTTGTGTTCGGGGGGAGCTGGTGGCAGGCACTACAACCATGTCACTCACCCAGTAGGCAAGTTGGGTTGAAAGTGTGATGCATTGAACCTGGTGGTTTTATCTTTGATGATTTGGACAATGTTGTACAGCAGACATGTCCAAAGTCCGGCCCGGGGGCCAAATGCAGCCCGTGGTCAATTTCCATCCGGCCCGCAGCCTCAGTCATAAAATCAATAACGTCTGGCCTGCATGGAGAATGAATACATTGGGCAGCAGCGCTGTTACCTGTGTGTGCTAAATGCTGCCATCTCTAGGCATAATTAGGAACAGAAAATTAGAATATGAGTGATAGGGTTATGAGCCCCTAATTTTCTAAAATGGCGACAATTAACAAAAGGAGGAAAGTTGAGCTGCAGTGTGCCGCAGTGAGCTGCAGTGAGCAGCGGTCAGCACCAGCAGCTTTATATCGCCAACTTTTACCGACAGCTGGATAAGGACAGGTTTCCGAACGATTCTTGCATTTGGTAAGAAAATGCTAAGCTTGTTCGTGTCAATGTATTTGTGTGAGAAGATATTCTCGGTTATGATCTTAAATAAGAGCCGTGTGAGGACAGGACTACTGGACTCTCACTTAAAAGACATCTTGCGCATCCATACTACTGCCGTAGAGCCACACCTGGCCCACTCCTGCACTCTAGATCTCAGTTTCACCCATCACACTCATGCGGAGAAGTCATTTTTCATTTACGATAAGTCTGAAAATGTTTTTTTTAAGTTTTCACCCCAGAATAATAAACTTTTTAAAAATCCAGTCAACATTTATAGTTACTAATTTCATATTTTAAATGAGCCCTGCACTTGTTGATGTAACTATTACTTGCTCATTTCTGTTATTGTGTTTAAATATTCTATAAATATTAAACTGCCATGGTGAGATTTTTTTTATGTTTCAAATGTAATTTGCACCCAAGAGTACAATTACTTCTGTTCAACTATTACAAAAAAGTTAGTGTTAAAAAAGTGAAGTTAAGTGAATATTCAATTTCAAGATTTAATGTCAATTAAATTTTGATATACGTGTTTCAAATTAACCAAAACACATGCTTAAGATCGCTGAAATAAAAAAAATAAAGCAAATGTTAAACACAGAACGGCTCGGTGAAATGTATTTAAATTAATTGCTGCAATATGTAAAGAACGCCTGCCAAGGTTAGCCCCCCTACTTTTTTAACACACCAAATCTGGCCCACTTTGCAAAAAGTTTGGACACCCCTGTTGTAGTTTTTGTGATGCAAGCTAAGAGTAAAAACGTACACTTGAACAGCAATGTGTGGTTTCTTTGTCTTGACATCACTATAAAGTTTATTGTCAATATGCAAAGGCTTAATATTGAAATTTGTTATTGGTTTGTAAGTATGTTATTTTGTATAGGCTAATGTTTTCTGTTGAAATGGTATTTGTATTATAATTCACAAAGAACACATAGGACAATATTCACTCTGAGTTGTAAAATTGTTTAATTTTTTAACATTGAAAATGAGCGAGTCAAATCAGGGAGGAGAAGTCGAGAGAGGGGAGGCGGGACGGGGTGAGAGGAACAAGAGCGTGGATGGAAAATGTGAGTGGAATATGAAAATTGACTAAAAAATCTGTGGTTGAAAGTGTACGATAAGGACTCTTTAGAACTAGTAGTGGCAAGAAAGTGTATTCGTTGTGGTGTACTACTCAATGTAATGTGGAAGTTTTTGGACTTAGTTGCTAACACAGGGGCTGGCCAGCGCACACGGACTTGGCTAAGTAGCTAGCGACCGGTCACACCGGCTAACTGCACAAGCAAGGAATGTCTGAGTGAAAATGAAAAGTACCCGGACCCTGTGGGAGCCAGACAGCATTGGCCACTGGGAGGACTTGGTTGACATCACATTGATGATATTGGAAGTGCCTTTTTTCTTTACCGTGTGAACCACGGGAGTGACTCCGCTTCATTGAAAGTTACCCTTTGTTTATTTTGCCTGCAGGTGAAGGAGCCATTTAGTTTTACAGGGCGATTCCACCACCTCTGCCGTGCTCCGCTCCGTTGTGCCATGCCGTAGCACGACGCACCCAGGTTAATGAATGAGAGTGATTCCACAGCATCCGCCACGCCCAGCTCCGCCACGGTCCGCCGTAGTCTGTCAACTTCACATGAAACTTGACAAATCTGGTCCGCCGCGCATGCCGCCGTGTCAATTCCACAGTTCAGCAAGCACCAAACAGGAAAAATAACGTGGTCTACATTAGGTTACAAAAGCAAAATTGTGTTCTCCTTTTGCTGAAGGAGCAAATGCTTTTCTCCTGTTCATTGGCGCTAACGTGTGTACACATACACTATATATTACTGTTTGAGTCGCGTTTCAGTTATTTCACTTCAAAGTTAAAATGAACATTGTATGTATGTATTCACCCATTGTAAATGAAGCATGTTTAACATATTTATTATTTATTGTGTTTTCATTTATTCACATTTGCACGCAAAAAAGGAGAAAGGGACTAATGCTGAAAAAAAAAGAAGACCTCGTGCTGTTTTAGCACCGCATTCACAGTTTCTCAGTGAATGGAACCGAGAAGCTCTTTTTAGGCTTATCCAATGAAGTGTTCTCCAAGCAAACGTTCCACAAATGACCGAGTTGATGATGGGGCAAATGCGTATATTTGAGTGCGCATGCGTAGTTTTACTTCCCAAGGAATGTTCAGAATGTGTGACGCTGCGCTGCACATCGCGACGGATCAGGAACACAAGCAGTTGGTGTATGTCCATCGTTGCGGATGCAGAATGGAGCTGAGTGCAGCGGGTATAGTGAAATCGTCTTGTAATCCAGTCCCTCCAAGAAATAGTCTACCCATAGCCTGGCTTCTTCCAAATGAGACATAAATGTGTGTGTTCTACCCTGTCTAGCACAAGCCCCCAGGTATGTTTTTTTTTTTTTTCCATTCAAAACGTAGGTGTCCAAAAACTCTAGCCAAAGTGGAGACTTGCCAAATACTCTGGATCTGCATTTGCATATAATAGTCATAAACAAAGTTTTAAATCATCGCTCTACATGTCACTCACTCACATGCCTCAAGACCACAGACCTCGCCTTTGTGTACTCCGGGTATACCCGGTCACCTCCTCTGCGTCTAATAGTGCCGGTTTGGACAAGATTGTGGTTGTAGTGGGGAAAGTATTGAAGAAGCTTGGAGGTTCCTCTACCCAATGCCAGACTTCTTCTTTTTGTCTTTTTCTCTTTTTTTGTTTTTATGCTTTGACTTGTGTCATAGCCTTTGCTTGTTTATTACAAAATGTGAAGGTAAATGTTATTGTGAGTTGCATTTAAAAAAAAAAAAAAATGTTGTAAAATTATCTCTACTGCTGCATAGTAGCTTGGTATGCTTCTAAATGAGTTTCGTATGCATTTGAGTTTAGAGACAATTTGTTCAAACAACCAAAGCTGTGTGGAGGGACTTATCCTACAGACAAAGAGGAGAATATCATAGGCATTATTTTATTTACAGTATGTGACTATTATGTTCATCGTCACTTTCATGCATTAATCAAGGTCATTGTCATTCAGCCTAGGTGACTGTAGAGCCTCTGAAACTTATGAGAGAAGCAGACATGAGACAAACCAACTTCCACCCCCCATCTGAACCCAAGCAATGATTTGCTATTGGACTTCTGTGCTTATCGTGGATTGTCTATATTGAGCACCATGTTCAAACAGGGTGACTATATGTGCACTTGGCATCAGGACACCCTGGGCTGCAGTTCGATGTTCGTCTTCGTGGTTGTATCATTGGATTTGCGGCCACATGTTTTGGACACTCGGGTGAAGAGAGGGGTAGAACTGTCAAGTGATCACCACATGTTGGTGTGTTGGCTCCCATGGCAGGTTAGAATGAAGATCAGACCGGCACACATAAATGTATTGTCAGGGTCTGTTGGGAATGTCTGGCAGAGTCCCTTGTCACAGGGAGTTTAAACTCCCACCTCCGGAATTTCTCTTACATGCCTGGGGAGGTGCCTCCATTGTTGAGGCGCTTGATTGAAGATATGGCCATAAGATGGTCGGTGTCTTTTGTGGCGGCAATCCCCACCAGGGATTCTGTCATGCTGGAGAGGGAGTCCTATTGGGTCTTTTTGGCCTGTGGGACTCCGGAGGCAGGTGACAGGTACCTGGTTAATGCACTGCTGTGTATGCCTTGCCTTGGATACGATGCCTTGTTTGCATCCAAAACTCTACTGGACCCTCCTCATTATTATTTGTATGCTAATATGTACAACGCTGCCCATGGCTAATAAAATGCGAACATATACATGTCCAAACGATGGAGACTTCAATTCATGTTGACGGTCATGCGCTTCTGGTTAAATTTTCGTCGTGGTGCGCTTCTTTTTTGTGAACGTCCGCAGACTCACATTTCCAAATGTAGGTAAAGTACTGAATATTGTCAGTTAACATTTGCAAAGACGAATGAAGCAGTTGGCGTTTTGGGATCTGCTGGCATCCTGTGGCTTTTACACAGAGCTTGCGTATGTTGGAAGTTGTGAAGCGATAGCAGCTACTATTAAAATGATGCATCATGACATCCTTTATTGTTGACAGGGTTTGACCCAATCCTCATTGGAGAAGAGGACATTCAATCCACGATTGCAAAAGCTACATAAACGTCTTTGATCAAGCACTGTAAGTACCCTTGTCCGCAGGTGTTTTTGTTTAGTGAAAAAATATTTTTTTAAGTCAATAATGCTAGATTTTGAGGACTTTAACTGTGTTAATGACCAGCTCAATCTGTCTCAGGCCATTTTCAATTAAAAATGAATACATTAAACTATTATAAATTTCACAAACTTGCAAAGAAATGTGTTCTCAATGTGTGCTTAGATATAACCATGGTTCAAACATTTATTAAAACTTTTCCATTAACATGTCAATAAATATGACCATTTCTATTTTAAAAAAAAAAACAACAACAACTACATGATCATATATTCCACAATGTAAACATAAATTAAAACAGAATTCTGCTCCCCTTTCAGAACTCCAATGATATCATGGATCAACTTCAACTTATAGAGTTTTATTTACATTTGGGTCTGAACTACAAGCGCATTCTGCACGTGCTGAGCTCCAATTACATGATTATTCTTAGTTTGAGGTCCCTTAAGCGAATTCTTAGGAAGCACGGTTTGTTCCGCCGAATCCATTTTGAAGACCCAGAGATGCTTGTGAACTTCATCAGGGAGGAGTTACAAGGATCTGGAGCTTTGCATGGCTACAGGTGGATGTATGCAAAGTGCAAAGAAAGGGGACTGCATGTATGAAAGGAAGATGTACGACTGCTCCTTTCTGCAAGTGACCCAGAGGGCACCAAATTTAGAAGGAGACGAAGACTGTCCAGCCGCGCATATTTTGCTAGGGGGCCAAATTTTGTATGGCATGTTGACTCCTATGACAAATTAAAGCCATTTGGCATTTGCATAAATGGAGTAATTGATGGATTTTCATGGCGAGTTCTGTGGCTGAATGCATATCACACAAGCAGTGATCCTAAAGTTATTAGTGGTTACTTTCTTGAAACAATTAAGGAATTAGGTGGATGTGCATACATCATGAGGTCTGACATGGGGATGGAAAACAGTTGTATTTGAGATATGCAGCAATTCATTTGTCTGAACCACAATGATATGCATGCTGGTGACAAGAGCTTTGTTGTTGGAAGAAGCACATCCAATCAGAGGATAGAGAGTTGGTGGGGTTTTCTCCGTAGAGAGAGTATGGAATTCTGGCTGGACCTTTTCCCCAGACTTAAAGATGAATGACATTATGATGGAGACCTCTTAGACAAGAATCTCATGTTGTTTTGCTTTCTTAGTTTAATAGAGGCAAGTAGCAACTTTTCACTGGCACTGTGTAAAAATGTTAAGCACTCATTGTGGGTTTGATTGCTACTCTGTGCGTATGGGAAAGTAAATTAAAATATGTATATAAATAAGTACCAGTATTCATAACAAAGAGGATTATGTCTGCCCCTTTTATACTCAAATTGTGTTGAAACCACTTAATGCCAGCATTTTCTTTACCCTTGGCCCAAGATGTCTGAGGACATCTTCATGATTAGATCTGTTGCACACTGAACTGAGATTCAACTTAGAAATAGGTTTCAATTGTTTAGTAATTTATTTAACCAATAAAAATGTTACCAATAAACCAATGTAAATGTAAATGTAAACCAATAAAAAATGTTTTTTGTAACTCCTATAGGATGATTTGGATGCAGTCAAGGATTTATGGAACACTCATCTGATTCGTCCATCCAAGAATGAGCATGTCCCTCATGGTCGGCCTGATGCAATGTTCATGGTCCCTGAGCTTTATGGAACACAGAACTTTTTGTGCCAGGTGTTTGAGGAGGACTTGTGAAGACATGTGAAGATCACTGTATCCACCGCAGTGATGTTGCTTATGGTGCTGATGTGTTCACGTTGTGTACACACATAATGGCACAGAACAATCTCCAAATTCCAATGGATGGATATATGGCCATGGACAACTATCTTAAATTGAAAGGAGCTCAATACACTTTTAAGCTTGTCGTAGATATAGTTGTTAAAAGGTTTCACATTAATTCTACAATTTTCAACGTATGTATTACACTATTCAATAAACATACTTTGTCTAAAGTCATTATGTGTGACCTTCCACAAACCACAAGTAATCCTCATATGCAAGGTGGAACACCCGTCTTAAGTCAGTTTTAGGCACATATAAGATCTTTTTTGTTAAGTTAGACATGTGTAGTTATGACACAAGTTTGTCATAACATGATGTAATTATATTTGATTCAAGTCGTTCATCCTTCAATTTTCTACAGCTGCTTATCCTTACTGGGGTTGCAGGCCAACTGGTGGCTATCTCAGCTGTCTATGGGCAGTTGGCAAGGGACACCCCGAACCTGTTGCCAGCTAATAAACACTGGGCACAAAAGTAATTCACTCACCCAATTACAAGGACAATTTAGAGTGTCCAATCCACCTGCCATGCATGTTTGTAGAGCGTGGGAGGAAGCCCAAGTGCCTGGAGAAAACATATGTGGGCTTGGGGAGAACATGCAAACTCCACACAGAAAGTATAGAGCTAGATGGATTTTAACTCAGGACTCTGAACTGTGAGACGGATGTGTAACCACTGTTCCAATGAGCTGCCCATAATAAATTAATTGAATTAAAATTGTTTTAAAGAAATCTACTTTTTTCAACACACAAATTTGCTTTAAGGAGTGCAGAAGCCACCTCTCACATTTGAATGTGAAATATTAAGTAAATATATAGGAATGATCATGTTACAGTATTGCGTGAAAGAGGATTTTCGATAACTTTGCACACAATATATATATATATATATATATATATATATATATATATATATATATATATAAATAAATACACACAGTGGGCCCCCGTGTTATGAACTTAATCCGTTCAGCGGCTAGGCTAGTAACTCGAATTGCTCGTATGACGGGTAATCCAAACCTATGTTAATTAGTGAATGCGTGCAACGCATGCAAAAACCTTAGGTAAAAACACCACGACTATATACACATATTAAAAATTTGTAACATAATCTACTGTACAGTTACATTTAATAACATAAATATACAAAGGAAAAATGACATTTACCTTTGGGGTGACGTGACTTGAGCTGGTGGTGGGTGGGGGCGGAGGGGAGCAGAGACAAACCCGCAGAATTTATTTAATTTTTTTCTTAAACGAGAACTTTTCTTAAACGAGAACATCACCGGCGATTTCCTTCTCTTTAATCCATAATAGAAGAAGCCTCTCCATTTTGTTGTCATCTGAGGTCCGTCCCCTGACAAAGAAAGTTTTGCCCTTAGAAGACTTGCTTGCTATCAAAGCTTCCCTGTTATTGAGAATTGTACATATTGCCGAGCGGTTACGGCCATACTCACTACCAAGATTGCAATGCATGCACTGCATTTTTTTCATGGTGAGGCTCTCATGCTGCAAGATGGCAATGACTCTTCTTGGTGTCCGTGTAAGGCCAGCATAGACTTCATCCAGGCCTCCCAGCGGTAATTTCAGTCCCTTCAATGGTCCGGACCAACATGCAGGATCTTGAACAAGTTCTTTATGTGCCACCTCAATCAAGGTCTTCTTCACGTTGTCCTGGTGGACAAGAATTTTAACTTTGTGAGTGTCAAGGAAATAAATCCACTCCTCAGATCCAGCAATAGACGTAAAACCATTCATTGCTTTTCCAGCCACTTCTTTTTCTTCACAAGGATTTGTGTCTAAAAATGCTGAGAGCAGCTGAACACCTAAACAATGTAAAATGAAGGGCTTGGCCAAGGATATAGGAAAATATTTAACCATGTTGTATCCCATGACCATGACTTTTGCTATGTCAAACCATTCATCTTGCATGTCATGTCTTGTCATGGATATTTTTCAGTGTGCCTCCATAGGTACATTTACTGAAGAATGTCTCCCAATACTCACTCAATGTGTCCCGCAACACACCTCCATTATCTTTTGCTTTTTCCACCGAACCATTGGGCTGGTACATTTCAATTTCCACCAGAAAATGATCAGGAGTTACAGTGCCATTGTGAAAGGCTGCATTTAACTTATTGAAAACATTTCCTCGATGCAGTTTAAGTTTTGTGGCTTTTGTTTGAAAAATGTTTATTTTTCCTGCAGTGCATCCTGACACACCACATGACTACTCTGTTGTGCGATGCCGCCTCAAGTTTAACTAAATTACAATATTAATTAATTATGTTTCATTGCGTTGATTAAATTAAATAAAGTGGATTTTAGAAGATTTTATTCATGAGGATTCGAAAAAAACAAAATGGAATGTGCATAAGGTGGCCCTTATCTGGGCAATAGAGTGCAATAAAACGTAGCCTGCATCTATAAAAATAAAACATCAGCCACATACCTGCATAAACCCGCAGTCTGTTCAATATTGATCACATCACTGGCAATTGAGTATGCTGGCGCTGAATTAATGTCCTTGATTTGTTGAGCGGTGTTGCCTGCCATTTTAATCGTTCTTTCCTTCACTGTCTTGGCGGAGAGAGGCGTGACTTTTTTTTTGTATTATCCCGGTTTTGTTTATGAAGTCCTTACATTGGTGTTCTGATATGTTAATGAATGACTCCATGTAGTCACCAACTGTAAACGGTTTGCCACGTTTTATTATCTCCCGGGTTGCAACGAAACTTGCAGCAGTTGTGGAGTTGGAGATGCAATCCACTTCTTAAATATATTTTTGCGTTCCTCTAATTTCTGCAGATGTAATGCAATCGCTCTTTTTCTCTCATTGCCAACTGGGTACTCGACTGTAAATGTAGAACGCCTTCCCTGAAAATGTCGTTCCACATTGCTATTTTTGTTATTTGACAACTTCTCGCTACAGAGCAAACATTCAGGCAATCCTTCTGCATTGGCAACGAATGCAAATGATTCGGTCCAGGAAATGTTGAATCGTTTGTTCTCCTCAGTTATTTTTCTCTTTTCCCCTTTGGGATCCATGGCTCATGGCCGCCAGTTTGTTTACAACGGCCACTTGCCTAGCAACCCGCCCTGCTAACAGAAACGCGTATCTCAGGCTATGACGTAATTCTTCATTGGCAGAGATGTTGAAATGTAATATTTATTTTACACATTTTTACAGCATTGGAAAATGTTAAGAATGTTTTTGTCATGTTTGTCCCCCTAGAGAAACCACATTAAAATGAAACAATTATTTTTCTCCCCCATCTTTTTCCATTTTCAAACATTTTTGAAAAAGCTCCAGGGAGCCACTCGGACACCGCTAAAGAGCCGCATGCGGCTCGAGAGCCGCGGGTTGCCGACCCCTGATCTAGGGTGTCATCACCATCATCAAGTGGCATCATCAACAAAGGTATGTCTGAAGACAATATCCTCTTTAACAATAGGTTCTTCACCGATATTGTTTTCTAAGAGTCCTCCTACTGCTCCATGTATACAGACGCATTTTATCAGCCATGGGCAGCATTGTACATACATATTAGCATAGAAATAATAATGAGAGGGAATATCCTAGCAGGGTCCAGTACGAGTTTTGGATGCAAACAAGGCATCCAAGGCATACATAGCAGTGCATTAACACAACATATTGTAAAATAAGAGGGACAAGGTACTTACTGTGTTTGATCCATCCCAGTCGTGTTTTTCGTCTGCAAATGTGAATTCGGAGCAAAAATGTCCCTTTGGATTGCGATCAGTCCACAACTCCTGAAAGTCAAAGCCAGCCAAGGCAACGGGTTGTCATGATAGGTTGATGGTTTGCTGCGAGCGATCGAATGTTTTAAAGCGCTGAGAATGTTTAAAACGTCAAACACAAGACATGAAAAGATGTTTAGCCGGCTATGGTAGCCGTTGGCTGCCAATACTGCCAATATGCTCGACATCGTAATTTAAGAGGATGAAACAACAACAACAGAAAGTCACGACATGACATCTTTAAAAGTTGTTCAAAGAGCATTGTACGACGTACCAATGACAATATAAAGTAATACAAATATAAAATGAACATTGAATTTTCTTTGACAGATCTGCGGCCACTGGCGTGCTCACTACTGAACAGTAAACCGTGTGTATGAATTAGTAAATTGAGGAAACGGATTCGTAAACCGTACGTACGGAATCGTAAACCGTCCGTACGGATTAGTAAATTGAGGAAACGGATTAGTACTCCGTGGGTATGGATTAGTAAACCGTACGTACGGATTAGTTAACTGTGCGCACGGAGTCGTAAACGTGTGTACGGATTAGTAAACTGAGTTAACGGATTACTAAACCGTGGGTACGGATTAGTGCATTTTTTTTTACCCTGGCACCAGTGGGGCTCCGTAAACAACATTTTCCAAAATAAACAAATTTAAGAAGTTTTAGCTTTTCTTTCACTAAAAAGAATTAGTGAGATTAAAAATAGTAATAGTAATAGTTATAAAAGCAAAGTAAATTCCAAAAGGAGTTGAAATAACAAGTACATTTGTAAACTAAGTGAAAAAAATAATTAAAAGATTGATGATGTTGCGGCTACCAGATCCTATTTTTTTGTTCAGCGCCGCTGTAGGCTAAGGAGGGGAAATCTATTTGTCTTACGCGCTTGGAATGACGACATGTCCACACACTTGCTCCGTTTCTTCAGGTTTATTGCTTGCCACATCACTGGTGACTCCAATATTCATTTTTTGACTCCAATAGTCTTTCTGATGCAAGGTCGAGTAATTGCCGAGTTTTGTTCGTCCATGCGACGTGCGGTGTGCAGTACGCCGTGCGGTAAACAAAAGGATAGCCTTCCCCAACCTCACCCCACGCAAAACTGAACAAAAGTGCAGGTGACAGGTGGGCACTAATTAAAGGCTTCCAATTTGCGCACCACACACGCCCAGCGCCACACCCACGTCCACAATAACCAATAAACGAAAAACACAAATTTAAAGTGAACCAACCCTTATGAAGAATAGATAGTAAACCAAAAAATATTAAAGAAAGCATTATGGCTCCTACAGATGATAATAGTGTATTAATTTTGGTAATATCTTTTATTCAATAATATCTTAATAATAAAGTGTGCTAAATTTTCCACCATTACTATCTCTATTCAAGTTGTAATATTTGTTAATACTGAATTTCAGAATCTATGAGAATAATTTGCAATGTTACGGGTTCATTTTTGATAACATCTTGATACAGCATGTGCGCTGTTAGCATCCACAGTAGCTGAACAGACATGCTAAAAAAAAAAAGAAAAAAAAAACTAATGCAGCCTTTGTTCTGTGTGGCTGCTTTTTTGACAAAAGCTGTACCAGCACCTGGTTAAAAAAAAAAAAAAAAAAAACGATACAGATGATAAATAATAAAAACAACAATGGAGGAACATTGACTGTACGGTCCTAATGACAATGTTACTTCAATTCTCATCAAAAGTAACTGTCAAAGATTCAAGCATCTCTTATCATTGTGCCAATCACTAATTATTATTCTTATTGAATAAAACTATACATAAGAGTAGCCTTAAAAAGATTTTGTCTCTCTCTTTCCATCCCACGCAGCTCATTTATTTGTATTCTGCAGCCTGGAGATGTGCACTGTAGTTTTACCATAATATAGATCATAGTTTTCACTGTGTGACAGATTTAGGACTCAGCTATAGAGCAACCTGTAGAAACATCACAATTTAGTGGTCCATTGTCTCAACGCTTTCCCAGCATGTGCTTCTTGAGCAGGAAAATAAATTTGGCTGGCATTCAGAGGCCTATAGAATCACACACACCTCCAACAGTCACTTCAGATTAGTCTCCAAGAGCTGATCAAAGGCATTTGTCTTGGGCCACGCAAGGTGCTGATTGCCTCCATGCTCTTACTGACACTACTAGGATTGTCTAAATGTGTCCTAATTAAAATGGACAGTACCACAAGATGAAGAGAGCTGCTGTCAGTGATTTCTGCTTTGTCTTTCTTTGTTCTATTTCTTTTATCTCATGAAATGACCTTTCATTGACGAGCACATCATTTGCGTTGTACATCGTAGTCTTAAAGTAGAATCGCATTTCGTTGCCAATGCCCCCTTTTAACCTGTACACACTGGCAAAGCTATAAGCTCAATGTCAATGATGGCACTGTGCATTGTAGGCTTTTTGCTTAATGGAGAAGTGGGTTCACATCACAAAACAGGGCTAATGGTCTGAGAGAGAGTAGAAGTAAGTACATTGCATCAATACTGTTTCAGTATTGATGCTGCTTCAGTATTGATGCAGTGCAGTAATACCCACATTCCTCAGAGAACCAAAGTTGATCAAATTTATTTTTTTCAAACCCTAATCAACATTTGTAGAGGGCGAGGGACCACCAGTCACTGCCCTTGACCAAGTCGTTTCAGGTAACCAGACTGGCCACTAAGCAGGAGGAATCAATATCATATCAGGGCCCAATGGAACACCTGACAGTTCAATTTCACAGCAAGTCTCAAAATCAATACCTTTGGAAGAGTTTTGTATTTTCCCAAAGGGTACCCACTCGAGTTAATCTATCGTGTCATTAGTATGGGTCACAGCGTGCATGACCATTACACTGTGTAACAATAAATGTTCATCAAAGACAACACGCTTTATCCTCTCATGCTTGAATGCAGCCTCTAATTGAAGAAAATGTGTTCACCAGGAGTCTGTTTGACTGCTTGTGCAACTCTTTGTAATTCATGTCAAAGAGAATATAGGGGAATGCTGTCAGGCCTATCCAAAAGATAGACCAAAGGAAATTGAACAAGGTTTTATCAAGCAGAAGATGCATTAAAGTGTTTAGTTTGGGATAGAGTGCTTAAAAGTAAAGATTGTTTACCCCTGACACATGGTACTTAGACACAGTCCTTCACTATTAAACAACATTTTGGCCTTGTGCATTCCAGTGATCACAATAAATTTCCTGATTAACGAGTCCATTCAAAGTCAAATAAAGCAGCAGTTTCTTTAAGTGGTGAAAAAGAAAAGAGATATTAATGAAAAATTGTCACTTTATGGACAACAGGAGGTGCTGCATTTACCATTGTCTGTAGCTGTCACCCACCATGTAATATAATTTCATAACTAGACCTACAATTATATTCAAAACATACTATTGGTTGTTAAGAACACATTTATTTGCAAGTTTTTTTAATTTATTGTTATTTAATGTATTCACATATAATGAAAAACCATCTAAATCTTACACATCATCCATTTAAATTGCCATGAGTTAAATAATCTGGATTTTAATGGGTCCTTTAAATCTAATATGTAAGGAAACAAAACACCTATGTGTGTGCAGTTCTTTAATGTCACAGATTATGAGTAGAATTACGATGACTGTAGGGAAAAATTAAAATAAAAACAACATAAAAGTGCATTCTTCATGTCTTTATAGTCATGCTGCGACAATTTCACTCAATGCATGCACTGCTGCAGCAGTTTTTTTCTCAAGGGTAAAAATGAAACATTTTGGAACGCTCTTTATATCTGGCGTAGAAATAGCATAGCATTTTGTTTGTGCCCATGCACCAAACAACAGTACAGAGTACCCACCCTTTCAGAAGACTTCCTTGTTCTGCTGGGGGACTTCACTACTCACATGGGCAAGGACAGTGAGACCCGGAGGAATGCCCCTCCCTCCATCTGAAACCCCTCCACTGTCGAGGCGACTGATTGGAGTGTTGGCTGTAAGGTAGTCAGTGCCTGGTGTGGCGGCAATCCCTAAACTCACTGGCGGACAACGGCTGTAAGGGATGCTGAAGAAGTCCTATTGGGCCTTTTTGGCCTGTGGGTCCGGAGGCAGCTAATGGGCCAAGCGGAGTGGAGCTTTGGTGGTCGCTGAGGCAAAAACTCAGGTGTGGGAGGAGTTCAATGAGACCTTGGAAAACAACTTTTGGAAGACTTTGAGGAAATTCAGCATGGGGAACCAGTGCATCATTAACACTCTACAGTGGAGATGGGGCACTGCTGACCTCAATGCAGGACGTCGTGAGTCGGTCGTGAGTGGTTTCTAAATGCTCCGGATGCAGATCCCATCAAATGTATCGATCAAAGCAGAACTATTAAACTATCAATTATTATCAAACACAGACTCACTGATCCATGATCATATTATTGAAAAAGGTACTGGTCTTATGGGTCTTATCAAGAGCTGGCAAAGAAGTGATGCTTATTATTCACTAAATACTACTGCCCTCCTGATTACTCGTACTGACACAATGCCTGTAACTCTGGGCGGAGCAAAGGACTCTCAGTTATTCACTATTCTTATATCCACCTTTCCTGCCTAAATCCGCCCAAACTGTCCTGTTTTGAGTGTCTGAGTGTCCCACTTGTTTAAAATCATTCTCACTGATTTTCACTGTGACATATCCTCCACCCAAACCACATTAAAATCTACTCACTGAAATAACTGAAATCTTTCTGTCAATGTGTTCAACATCAAGAAATGTGATGATATTTGGGGACTTGAACATTCAGATGGATTCCCCCTAGAGTCAGTAAATGAAAATGACATAACTCATTGATTCACTGCATTTAACACAACAGCTTAGTGTCCCAACCCACATTAAAGCACATTTACTGGACTTTATAATAATAAACGCCACAACAACTGGCACAGGAAATTCAAATTCTCTCTCCTTCTGCTCACCAGTCCTCCGCTGACGGACCTGTCCTACTGGATAGACCTACAGCATTGGACTAAAGCAAATCCCCAAGGTCCATGTTCCCCTGAAAACATAAACTGTGTCCTTTATCAAATCTGCTGTTTGGTAAACTTGTGCACTGGTAAACTTGTGCACTGCGTAGACGGAAGTTGACTAAGATGATCCTAAGCGGCTCTTGTAGCTTCAGGTCTGACTGTCCTTAAAGAAGCATAACGACATAAAAAAATCCATGAACCACACATGAACTACTGTATAATCTGAGAAACTCCGGAACAAATGTATCAATTTTAAATGTGAATAAATTCATAAATGTGTCATAGTCTGTTTATTTTATGTGTGTGATTATTTTACTTTTTGGGGTTCTGAGCAATTTTTTTACGGTTGTAAAAAGTGGTATGCTCTCACACCTTCTCGTGGAAAAAATTCAGCCATGTTTTCCCAGCTTCAAATCTTTCCAAATTCATATCCACTACTGATCAACAGGTAGATATTCTCATCTGCGAGTTGAGACCCTCCACCTGTCGCCTGGTTCCGTTTCTCTCATCCCTGAAAAAAAACACATGCTGCTTCTCTTAACCCCCTTGCCACATGCATTAACTCTTCTCTGCAATCTGGTCAGCTAGGACAATCTCTGTAACCACTGTAACCAAAGCGCTACTCATAAAATTCTACTGCCCCATTTCCCATCTTCCCTTCCTCTAAAAAAAAATCATTGAAAAAGTGGTCTTCAGCCAAATTACATGACCATCTTGATTTCTCCAGCCGACTTGGAACATTTCAGTCGGGGTTTTGTTTTGCCCACCGCACTTAGTGTAGACAGTCCTCTATCCTCACATCTTTGTTTCAGATCACTCCCTCACTGCCTGCCTGGCGAAGTCAAAGGCGTGGATGAATTAAACATTTCCAGCTAAACACGTCACAAACACAAGCACTTCAAATTGGCACGTCATGCCAACTGAAATCATCCCTTATAAATGTATACAGTAGTAATTTGCTGGCCATATTATTTCCCTATCTGCATGTTGCCAACCTTGGAATCAAGTTTTGATCCTAACTTTTCAAATGCTTGGCACATACAACATATCTGTAGGACAGCATTCTGTCATCCCTGGAAAATCTCCAAACGCCATCCATCATTGACCCTTCCTGATGCTGAGAAACTGGTCCATGCCTTTGTCTCTACCAGGCTGGATACTGTAATGTGCTTCTCATCCGGATCTTTGACAGGAATTTACAAAATCTTTAGTAAATCCAAAACTGCTATTCTTACTAAACTCCATTGGCTTCCGATTAGGTTCAGGGTGGAATACAAGCTCTGCCTCCTGGTCTATCAGTGTCTCTACAGTGTCACCCAGTACAGTCCATAACACACCTCTGCCTTGCCTAACTGCACAGGGGGGCAAGAGGGGTGTTACAACTACAGAGGGATGACACCTCAGCCATCCAATTAAGGTCTACTCAGGGGTGCTGGAGAGGAGGGTTTGTCAGGAATTCGAACCTCAAATTCAGAAGGAGCAGTGCAGTTTTCGTCCAGGCCGTGGAACAGCTCTACACCCTCAGCAGTACCCTCAAGAGTGCGTTTGAGTCTGCCCAACCAGTCAACATTCATTTTGTGGACTTTGGGTGTTGTGTATGGGTGTTATGTGAGTATGGGGTGCTGAGCCCCCAGGTACAGACTATTCTGAAATGTTACATTTAGATTATCTGTGCTTTTTTTTCATTGCCCATTTTGTTGGGATTTCCTTTTCCATGTCTCTTTTGGGTTTTACTAGCAGTTATTTCGAAGCAGCATTATTGTTTCCCAAGCTGCTGGTCCCGCCAAGCACACTGAGCCAGGTGTGCCTAGTTGCCACACTTAGCGTCAGGTTATTTATGGCCGAGTTGCATTATGTGAGTTGTTGGGTCATTGCCTTTCACCCATGTGACTAAGCGTAAGGCTACCCCTTCTTTGAAGTATTGTATTCATACAGTTTTTCTTGCCTGTGTTATTTTGTCCTCGTGTGAGGATTTTTGAGCGTTGCCAGCTTCCAGTGATTATTGCTGTATTTTTCCTGCGAGTGTAGGTCTATTTTTTTTTTTTTTTTGCTTCTCATAATTAAATAACCCTCCTTGATCAGCGTACCTGCATGTGGGTCCACTTCACTGTCCACTATGCCGCTATGCACCAGATGACGTCGGACATGAAAGAATGACTCGACCAACAGGACTCGCCGCTCCTCCCGCATAAGCTCTCCATCGTCGTCACTTTTATCTCGCTCTCCCATTTCCTCCAGTTATCTCCCTGGGATTCCTGATCCCAACATCTTGCCCCCTTAGATTTTTTTATGGCTTCAATTTCTCTGACATGGATTTCTCCCCCTCTGTAACTGCAGTGACCATCTTCACTCACCAGACCAAATTTCCCATGAAATACTAGATTTGGTTTTCTTAGAAACAGATGACTCCCCATTTGACGGGCCTCTTTTTGAGTCTGGGCTAGCTCTGAATTTTGGTTTTCTGAGCCGGCACCATTCCTACATAGACTACCCCAATCAGAATTTGAACCTTCTAGGGGCTACCTCCAGAGCAAGCCAGTTTCTGTCTCACTATCCCTCTTTAGACCCCGAAGTAGTCACTACTGATGGCCAAAGTCTCAGTTCCTGCACCTTGGCTGTTAAGCCTTCCAGTTCCTGAACCCCGCAGGTGGCGGACCCAGTCCAGAGTCAGGCAGGAGGTACCTGTCTCCACACCCAGGCAATTAAAAGTTACAGGCTCTGCTAGGTGTTTTTTGTCTGGTGTTCTTGATGTTTCCCTGACTCGTCTTGCCAGACGCACCTCTCTATATGGACCAAGGACACCTCATTACCAGTTTCACTGGCCGCTCATCGATTCGTGCCAGTGGCGTTAATAGGCTGTTTTTCTTGTTTTTTTTGTTTTTCCCCACCTCCCCTTTTTTTCAGTTGTGAATTCTCTGTTGTCGTGTTTTTGTTTTTTTTTTCACTCCCCAATTTATTAGTAATTTCTTTTCCATGTCCCGTTTGGGTTTTACTCACAGTTAATTTTAAGTTGCATTCTTGGTTCAATCTGTCCAAGGTTGAAGGTTTTTTTTGTCACCCAATCTGCTGCCCCTGCCAAGCTCACTGAGCCAGGTGTTTCTTTTTGACACAATTAGCAGGAGGCTATATATGATCATGTTGCGTTATGTGAGTCGGTGGATCACACAGTTTTTCTTTCACATATTATTTTGTCCTTGAGCATGTGTTTTTGAACGTTGCCAGTTTAGAGCAATTTTTGTTGTATTTTTTCTGCCAGTGCAGCTGTATTATTTTCTTTGCTTCTTGTAATTAAAGAATTTTCCATGTTCAGTGTTCCTGCTTCTGAGTCCACCTCACCCTTGAAGGAATCTAGAAAAAAGCCTCTTGCCTTAAACTAGTTCCTAGCGTGTTCGTTTTTGTTGAAAGATCGCCCATACCACAACATAGTGAAACAATTGATTTAATCCAGACAGAGTGGGAAAGTACACGAGGCCTCGGGCCAGTCCTGCCGCGGGTCGGAGCAGAAAATGGCAACGTTTCACATTCAACATTCAGTTCTTATACCCTTCCGGGTCATCTAGTCCCACTGTGGATTGCAAGTGTGTGTGTGTGTGCGTGCACGTGCGTGCGTGCACGTGCGTGCACGTGCGTGCGTGCCTGTCGGTCGGTGTGTGCGTGTGTGTGCATGTGCGTGCGTGTCTGTCGGTGTGTGCGTGTGTGTGTGCACGTGCGTGCGTGTCTGTCGGTGTGTGCGTGTGTGCGTGCGTGGGGGTCTGTTTGCGTGGGGATGGTGTCTTCAAAAGTCTTTGTTCTGTCGGCCATTCTTTGAAGCGGGAGGAAGTCTGAGCACCATAAAACCCTGACTGATATCTTCTCTTGAAGGCCACACCTAGCCTTTTGTTCCTGGCGTAAAGTTGGTCGGGGGATGCCATCTGTTCCTTTTGGAGGTGCCGACTTGTCCCCACTTCCCCTGGGCCAGGACCATATCTGCTTTATACTGACATTACATCGTCTCAATCTTTATTAGAATAATACAGTTCCATGTACACACTATTTTATTGATATATTGAATTTGAAAAATATGAATTTCCTTCACCCTCCACTATGCCACTGCACACCAGACGGTGTGTCGGACGTGACAAGAAATTGGTCCGCATCGCCAACATGCATTCAAAATAGGAATGTTTTTCCACAAACATTCCTATAGGGTCATTTAAAAGTTTGAAAATATAACAGCAGGATGGAGCCAGCGAAGAAAAGGAGGATATCCCTATGGAAACATTTTGATTTGAGCTCTGTTAACAAAGTAAGATGAATATAACACTAATGGTAGTCCGGGTTCATTATTCTTTTTTTTTTTTTTCATTTATTTCAAGCTTATTTGATTTGCTTAAGAATAACTATAGATAGATGGTGTCAAAAAAATAAATTGTTTGAAAACCACAGCTGTTGAAAGCTTTTATTTCTCAATAATAATTGAAGAGGCAACACAGGAGCCATAAAAAAACTGTCAAATGACTTTAAAACAGACTGTTCAAAATCTTGGTTGAGGTGAAGAATGGAAAAAAAAGGTAGCTTAGAGATTTCAACTATAATTTCCACTGTAAAGAATCAAGAGAGGAAATGAAAAACCATAGTCAAAGTTCAAGTTAAGGCCTCACATGGCAGGCCAAAAAACTCTCAGATAAGCAGAGACAAAGGATCGTGAGAGCAGTCAAACTCAACCCACAGACCAGTTTCAAAGACCTACAACATGATCTTGCTGCAGATGATGTCACTGTGCATCATTCAACAATCCATTACTCATTGCACAAGGTGACCAAGGGAGAGTAATGTGGCATAAGCCTTTTCTGTGCACATCCAATAAAACTAGTTGCTTTAGTACATTTGGACAAGCCAGCTTAATTTTGGAATAAGGTGCTGTGGACTCGTGAAACAGATCCCTCATGATGAAAAAGAATATTGAATTCCATACACGGGACACCAGGGCCCCCCTCAGGAGTTAGCGTGGAGGTGGGGCTCATTGGCGAACGCCTGGTGGCCAGGACTGCACCCATGGCGCCCAGACGGACTCAGCCCGGACTCTACCCATGGGCTTACCACCTTTGGGAGGGGCCAAAGGGGTCGGATGCGCTTTGACTTGTGACCTTGGCACTTTGATCTCCGGTTGCAGAAGCTAGCTCTTGAGACATGGAATGTCACCTCTCTTGTAGGAAAGTTGCCTGCGCTGGTGTGTGAAGCAGAAAAGTTCTGACTAGATATAGTCAGACTTCCCTCCACATACAGCTTGGGCTCTGGTACCAGTGCTTTTGAGAGGAGTTGGACTCTTTCACTCTGGAATTGCCCACGGTGAGAGGCCCAGAGCTGGTGTAGACATAATAATTGCCCCACACCTTAGCGCCTGTACCACATTTGGGTTTACCCCGATATATGAGAGGTTTGCCACCCGCCACCTCTAAGTGGGGCTGGATCCTGACTGTTGTTTGCGCCTACACACTAAACAACACTTTAGGATGTCCACCTTATTTGAAGTACTTGGAGGGTGTGTTGGAGAGCACTCCCTCTCGGGACGCCTTCATTCTACTTCATTTAACAATCCAGCGCACATTGCACAAGGTGACTAATGGCCCCCCTCAGGAGTCAGCGTGGAGGTGGGGCTCATTGGTGAATCTCTGGTGGGCAGGACTGCACCCATGGCGCCCAGACGGACTCAGCCCGGATTCTTCCCATGGGCTTACCACCTTTTAGAGGGGCCACTGCTTCTCGTGGGCAATGACAGGGACACTTGGAAGGGGCGTGATTGAGAGGAGCCCGACCGATGCTTTGTTCTTGGACTTCTGTCCTCATCTCATCATGGATTTTCCATAATAAACACCATGTTCAAAAATAAGGATGTCCATATGTGCACTTGACACCAGGACACCCTAGACTGCAATTCAATGAACAACTTTGTAGTTATATCATGTGGTCACATGTTTTGGACACTTGGGAGAAGGGAGGGGTGAAGCTGTCAGATGATCACCTGGTGATGGCTTCGATGTTGGGGGAGGATGCTGGTCAGACTCAGCAGACCAAAATGTGATGTGAGGAGAAGTTTCAGCTGCCACCTCCCATGTACCAGAGGAAGCGGGGGAAATTGACCATGTTCCGCTCATCCATTTTCAGGGCGATTGATTGGAATTTTGGCCATAGGGTGGGCGGCGCCTGTCTTGTCGGAAATCCCCGAGCCTGTGCTGACAAGCTGAAGGAGGACTCTATTGGGCCCTTTAGGCCTATGGGACTACGGAGGCACCTGATAGGTGACTGTTTAAACAGATTGCGGCTTTGGTGGTCGTCAAGACTAAAACCCGTGTGTGTCAGTAGTTTGGTGAGGCCACAGAAAATTACACCAGGATGGCTTCAAGGAAATTCTGGTCAATCATCCAGTGTCTCAGGAGAGGGAAGTAGTGCATTATTAACACTCCGTACAGTGGAAAAGGGGTGCTGCTTACCTCAACTCAGGATGCCGAGATCCACTGGGCTGAGTACTTTGAAGAGTTAATCAATTCCACTGACTCATCTTTCTCTGAGGAAGCAGAGTGTGGAAATTCCGGTGTGGGCTCTCCCATCTCTGGGATTGGGCTCTATATGTTGTAGAGCTAGGACATCCCTACAAGATCCCATGTTAGGACGGCTGACAAGCCTCTGCATCATTGCATAGGCATCCGGGACAGCGCTTCTGAATTGGCAGACTGGGGTGCTTATTACCCTTATTTAGAAGGGGGACTGGAGGGTTTCTTCTGACTATAGAGGGATCACAATCCTCTGCCTTCCTGATAAAGTCTATTCAGTGGTACTGGAGACGATGGTCGAACCTCAGATTCAGGAGGAGCAGTAGGGTTTTTGTGGAGCTGTTGAGTAATGGAACAGCTCTACACCGTCAGTAAAATCCTTGAGGTGCATGGGAGTTTGCCCAAATGTTCTACATGTGTTTTGTGGACTCGGATAAGGCGTTTAATCATGTCCCTGGTGTTCTGAAGTACAATGGGTACCCCAGATACGGGCTGTTTGGTCCTTGTACACCATTGCCAGTGTTTGGTCCACATCTCCATTTCCAGTGGGTGTTGGACAAGGCTGCTCTCTATCCGAGATTCCTTTTATTACCTTTATGGAGAGAATCTCTAGACACAGCCGGAATATTGAGGGGGTCTAAGCATTGCATCGCTGCCATTTGTGGATGATATGGTGCTTTTGGCTTCTTCAGGCCATACCTCAACTCTCACTGGAGCTGTTCGTCGCTGAGTGTGAAGCGGCTTGAATAAAAATCAGCACCTCCGAATCTGAGACCGTGGTCCTCAGTCGGAAAAGGGTGAAGTGCCATCTCCAGGACGGGGATGAGGTCCTGCCCCAAGCTCAAGAGTTCAAGTATCATGGGGTCTTGTTCATGAGTGATCATGGGATAGAATGGAAGATCAACAGGCGGATCAGTCTATTGTTGTAATGAAAGACCTGAGCCAAAAGGATAAGCACTCTATTTACCAGTCAATCTATGTTCTTGCCCTCACCTATGGTCACGAGCTGTGGGTCTTGATAGAAAGAACGAGATCCTGGAAACTAGTGGCCAAAACGAGTTTCCTCCACAGGGAGTCTGACCTTTCCCTTTACAGATAAAGTGAGAAGCTCGGCCATTCAGGATGGGCTCAGTTTCAAACTGCTGCTCCTCTGCGTTGAGAGGAGCTGTCCTGAACATTCACAATAAACATGTATATTCACAATGAAAACACACAACATTATCTACGATGCTGTTGTCAGTCTTTCTCTTTTCATAAGGAGGATATAAGGATAACTACAGGGGCTAACACTAGATATGTAATATATTGGAAACTGAACATTGTATTGAGACATCAATTAATACCGAAACTATGGCATAAACTTTATTTACTGTACTTTACAACCAGGCCTCCATTCACAGCGACTGTTATTTTTTGGGGGACATTGGAAATGTTGCGGAGGACATAAGATATGGTTGAGACTAGTTACGTTTATTTGCATGTCACAGCTGCTTTAGCTTAGTAGACATTTGCTACTCTGCTCTGTGCCATGTCTTGTCACTCAACAAGTCATTTTGTCAGACTCCTTCAGTCTTTGTCATTAATGAACCAGCAGATAATGATGGCCTTTGGGAGCTAGAGATAGACATGTCACAAATTGCTTTGTCCTCTGACTGGGATTAGAGGTAATTACAAATATTGTTTACACCTCATAATTATTACCATCACTGTAAGTGTACACTTTATGCTATATATGTCAAGTGGTGTTGTACTGAAGTCAAATATCACCACAACTTCAAAACTTTGCAGATACAAACACAAGCACATTGGGCTGTCCCAAGTGGAAATCAATTCGCAAGCTACAAGATGAAAAAAATGCAAACAAAAAGGTGTTGCCTAGTAAATTAAGCTCAGCAAATCTTGCTTTTTACTTAGGCCTTATTGTTATGTAAGTGGCAGATGACTTGTGCTAACCTGTGAAATTTGTTCTTTGGAAACATGATGTGAACAGCACTGGAAATGACTTCTGAGTTAAGTACAACATGAACAACATTGATGTGTAACCCAGTGTGTGTGTTTGAGTGTGGATCATGTGTCGGCTGCAGTCCGGGACCTACATTTATTGTGACTGCCCGCACGTGATTCAAAACACTGCCTATAACATTTTTTTTTTTTTAATTAAATGATGAAGCAACGGAAGTAAAGATGCAAGTGTTAACTTTTGGCTGATGAAGCAACAGACTGAGGATTAAAACTTCAGTCAATTTAAAAACAAGACAAGAAGGGGTACAGCATACTGAATGACTGCAAATGATGGACCAGTAATAAAAATGTAAAATGTCCACCTCTGTCTACTAACACCCCATGCTGGTGCACCAGTATCACCACTATTAGACCAGCTCATACCAGTATTAACCATCTTACACCAGAAAAAATTGCATGCTGATTTTCCTGCTGGAGTGACCAACATCTAACGGTATTCACTTGCTGGACTACCACCATCATATATTAGCTTACCATCACTGCCATACTGGTCCACCAGCAACACACCGGCACAAACCAATTGATCACATTACATCAGCAAAGATTCCATAATATTGATCCCTCTGGATTATTCTAGAAATAAAGTAATTCAACAAATCATAGTCATGGAGGAATGTATATATGGACGGACAGACGGGCGGATGTATCTTAAGAAAACTGAAAAAAACAACAGCAGTGTTTGCGTGGATCAAAGCCAACTAAAAGAAATTACAAAAGCATTATTTGCAGCTTTTCAAAATAAAATCTACTTCAGTCTGCGCAACAAAGAAAGTGTGTATCAAGGTCCTTTCATTTGCCAATTGTGCTTTGATGGCAGCAATCTGTAGCAGCAATCTGAAAGAAGACATTAAGTCTCTCCTCTTTTCTCTATTAACAATTACGTCAATAAGGTATATGTGAGAATTTCATAGTTTTTTATGTGTTTTATTGTAATGTTGTTAAATGTTGTTTTTATTGTTCAATGTTGTTTTTTAATGTTAAATGTTTTCTTTTCAGTTACAGTTACTGTTTGCCAGGGGTCATCAAGTCCAGTCCTCAAGGGCATCTAGTCAGCATTTTTTCAGTATAACTCTCCTTTGCTCCACGTGATAACAGACGGCTTCTACTGTAGTAGAAGTACTCGGCTGAGTTCATCTTTTTCCGCCATGATAGCGACAGAGGTCTTCTGCGCCACCTCTAGACGGGCTATTTAAAGTCCTCCAGCAGGGAGAAATCGCTGGTCCTAGACATGGGCAGCCGGCCAGAGACTATTTCAATTGACAGAGTGAAGCCGGCCCACATGGACATTTCCTGGTCTGTGGATTTGGCTCCAAGGCCTCGTCAAGGTCCCCACCGAAGCACCCTTCTTCAGACCTGACCGGGCCCACTTTGTTTGTCCCAGTGCTGCCTGACGCTGGTTTCCAGGACTGTTCTTCTATGACCCCCTTTCTCCTTGTGCTGCCGAGGTTGTTACACGTAGCAGACGGGTCATCGTTCCACCCAGGCGTGGGGATTTTGACTACGGGTGAATTTTGGGGGGGGCTGTCTACTGGGACATACATAATTCACCCACGGAACTGTGGTTCGGAACAGGGTGTTCAAGGGCAAACAATGATACAGAAGAACGCGTAGCGAGAGAGAGAGAGAGAGAGACATGTTCAGTGTTTAACTAATGACGCGTGTGTGCACTGTTGTTGGCGAATGGCATCATACATGGGTGTGGCCCATGTTGATTCATGGACCAGTACCGGGCCACGGGCTGGTGGTTGGGGACCTTTGTTTCGAGACCACACACACACGCACACATACATATATGCACACATACTGAAAATTCTGCCGTAAACTACGACACACAAAATTTCAAATGAATTCATTATTCATGACAAAGACGTTGAATTTCTTGGGATTTAATGTTGAATAATGTTTATTTGTGTATAAATTTGTATAGAATTTTGTATATAAATATGCTATTGAGCTACTTTTGACTGTACCTTAGAGTTGTGTGTGGGGTGGCGTACGGATTTGAATGTTTTGATTGTACAATAATTGTAAATTTACAGTAAATATAAGCTTTATCTGCGTTTTGTTCACAGTAAATTACTGGCCAATTTTTACATTACTTCCAAAGTACTCGTAAATTCACATTAAATTCTTGTCAATTTGTGTATTATTTTCACAATACACACTGTAAAAGTACAAGGCCTTGTTGTAACGGGGTACAACACAATGTTGTAATTGTATTATTTCAGTAATTGCTTTGCCACTAAAGTTGTGAGGTTATATTACAATTCTCTCGACATTACGGTTTGGTTATCACTCTACCGGTTTTATATTTATAAATTCATAAATATTGATGACCTTAACTTTTCTATTGCAGGTTTACATCGCAATTTTTCTTGCAATTTTTCTTTTATGTCGCATCACTCAAAGGGTAGCAATTGTATTTATTAAAATATCTTCAACCACCAGATTACCATTTATGACATTAGTTATTGAAGGTTTACCGGCCTTAGTTGGAAATAGTAAATCTAAAAAAAAAATACAACAAAAGCAAAATAAATGTCATTGTCTTTATGATGACGAAAGAAATGAATATTGTCTATTTGTTATATTTATTGCCAGGGAAATATTTGTTTCTAGAACAAAAAAATTTAGTGCCCTTATTTCCTCCCGCTATTCAAATAAAACCATTGTCTGTACAGGGATTTCGAGCATTTTTGTTGGAGACTGTAATAGCCTTTATATATTTTAAACTCCTTTTAATCAGTGAGATAACAATCCAGGCAGATACATTATTGAGACAGAAAGAGCATTGGTTTCTGCCCCAGCCAGGGTACTGCTTATTTATCCAGCATTAGGGGGCTCCCTCAGTTTATTTTATCTGAGTTGAATTTCAGCATCAGACTTACTTTCTGAGGGGAAGCAGGCCTTGTCTGGCTATTTTCAGTCTGAGCACGCGTGGATTTGGATGGGAGGAGGGGGTCACTGAGGCAGTTTGTCGTGAGAAAATGTGGAAAATAAATGCTTTACATTTAAAATGATGGCTAGTTAAAAATCCACAGCTATATATCAATCACCATTTAGTTAGCAAAAGTCACAATTCTGAAACTGTTCAAAGTCACACATAATATCTTATGTGTCCTGATTGGGCATTCACTCCAAAGTGAATCATTAGAAACGTTTTTGTGATCAGAAAAGAGCATGTCATCAAATTTTGAAGTGTCATTTGTCAGCTGTTGGACCACCCACCTGTCATCATCAGTTTGTCATAAATTTAAACCAAACCGAAACAGTCATGGTCCGTCCCTCACCCTGTCATCGTTATGCTGCGTTGACACCAAACGCGAGCATGGCAAAAAAGCGGACGGTTTTGTATTGCAGTCAATGTAGTTTGTGCGACAGGGTGCAAAGGAGCCTTGGGCGACACAAAGGATGTATATGGAACGTCACGCGAACCCATGCGACACAAAATTCCGCTCATTTCACCTGTGACAAGAAGTTAAATTTTAACTTGTGTCGCACATTGCGTTACAACAACCAATCACCTTCGGGAACATTTAACGTCTCACACAAGGGGCAGGGATGAATCATGGTTGCCCGTTTGCGGTCACCCGACACAGCCAGTTGAGCTTTTCAAACAAAAACACAGATCAAGCAAGAGCAGTCACCTGACTTGTAGAATAGCGGAAGGGAAACTTGGGATAACTGCTATGTGCAGCAGTTTCTTCCTTTTTTAACAGCTGTTGAACCGTAGTTACTGTGCCAAGATAGTGATAGTGCAGCATTGACAGCACAGTATCGGTTACCTGAATGCGATGTTCAAACATTTTTTTACTGTCTGATGAATATTGCTGCAAAGCAAGGAACATGCAATACCCAAAATAAAGACAAGAATAATAAAGGTGTTGTAGGAGAAAACACAGGCTCTGCAACATCCCAGATAAGTAGTGAAAGATCTCCGGCGGTGCTCTCCTTTATCCACGGTAAAGTTTAGCTAATGACTGACAGAAACACACGTGGCTTATGTTTATTCACTGGGCTTTTAGCAGAACAAAGCAGGGGTTCCCCTTTCTTCTGACAAGAAAAAAAATGTTTGGACATCAATGGTCAACCAGGTGACCAGTGGTTGTGTTGGCTGCTAATTATTGGTTCCCTTCCTTAAACCTGATTCGTTTTTACATTAAAATGGTGATTTGGGAAAAATTCAAATTTTCAAACAAGAGAAAACTCTAGTGAAAATAATAATATGATCAATAGCATCAGGGTAGTGAAGCTTCATTTAATGTAGAAACACTTGTAACTCAGCTCACTATATATTCAATATTTAAGAGTTTTATAGTCATATGCATAGTAATACTACACAATGTAATTCTTATTCTGTTCACTTCCCTAAGTAGACTACATCCCATAGTCAAGCAAATAATAAAGTAGGCAAAAAACAAAAATAAAAGAAACAGTAATACAGCAATAAAGGCAGTAATAATGAACCACTAAAGATGAATAGACTTACATTCTGAGCATATAATAGAGTAGCTGGAGTGGAAGAAACTGTATACAAATGAAGATTATGGTGCAAAATATCATGTAGTGCAAATATTATGTACTGTAGGGTTTTTAAGGTGCATGTGTCCATGCGGTAAAGTGAGGAGGACTAGTGTGTGAGGGATTTGTTGAGAATCCGGATGGCCTGTGGGTCGAAGCTGTTTTCCAGTCTGGTAGTGCTGGCTCTCAGGCTGCTGTAGCATCTGCCTGATGACAGCAGTTCAAAAACAGTGTGTTGTGGGTGAGTATTGTCCCTGATGAGGTTGTGTATCCTCAGCCAAACCCTTGTGTGGTAAATGTCCTGCATTGAGGGGAAGGCTGCTCCTCGGGTGCGCTGTGAGATTTTGATCACATGCTGGAGAGCTCTCATGTCTTGGGCTGTACAGTTGCCGTTCCGAACTGTGATGGACTAGGAGAGAACACATTGGATTGTACATCTGTAGAGGTTGTTGAGAATCTTTGTTGGCATGCCAAATTTCCTCAGTCTCCTCAGAAAGTTTAGTCTCTGACGGGACTACTTGATGATATGTTGAGTGTTGTGGGACCAAGATGAGATCCTCGCTGATGTAGTTGCCAAGGAATATGAAGACTTACACCCTCTCCACCTCTGTTCCATTGATGAATAGTGGTGGTTTGTGTGGCTACAACTGCCGCCTTGGGTCTATGATCAGTTCTTTGGTTTTGTCTGTGATGAGGTGGAGATTGTTGCTGCGATACATGGACACAAGTTCTGCCACCTCTTTTCTGTATGGTGTCTCGACCCCACCAATGATCAGCCTGATGTCTGTAGCATCATTCGCATACTTCATTATGCTGGTGTTGTTCTGGGAGGTACACAGTCATAAGTCATCAGTTTCACTAATTATGTTCAATACCACTTTTATTTTCTTTTGACCGATACTTGTTTTTTAGCTGTACTTCTGTCATAGTCTCTGTGAGTTCAAATTCTTGTGTTTTCCCGGGTCCGTTATCCAAGTATTTTTTAACTAGTTTATTTCTGGGCTTTTGTTTGTTGCACATAACCGCTCAAGAACAAGGAAGCTATGAAAGCAAGCAAGTCTTCTAAGGGCAAGACTTTCCTTGTCAGGGGCAGACCTCGGCCAACAACAAAATGGAGAGGCTTCTTATATTATGGATTAAAGAGAAGAAAATAGCCAGTGACATGTTCTCGTTTAAGAAAAAAATAAAATAAATTCTGCAGGTTCGTCTCTGCTCCCCTCCGCCTCCACCACCAGCTCAAGTAACGTCGCCCCAAAGATAAATGTCATTTTTCCTTTGTATGTTTATGTTATTTAATTTAACTGTACAGTAGATTATGTTACTAATCATGATGTTTTTACCTTAGGTTTTTGCACGCGTTGCACGCATTCACTAATTATCATAGGTTTGGATTGCCCGTCATATGACCAATTTGAGTTACGAGCCTAGCCACTGGATTAAGTTCGTAACACGGGGGCCCACTGTATTTTGTGTCTTTTTTTGATTTTGGCATCATGTTGCAGCTTTCTTTGGATTTCTTTGGACATCAGGCACCATACAAAATATTTTGTAAAATTTGAAAAAAATCCTTATATATGTATATATATATATATATATATATATATATATATATATATATATATAATTTTTTTTTTTTTTTTTTCAAGAGGGCTAATACTACTTAAGATTGGATACAATACCTGGTAACTGTACCTAATCACCCCTATTTTTTTTATGTACTGCGTGATTAGTACTGCATGTGTTAACTATAGTGAAATAGTGTCAATGAAAATAAGGAAAAAATAAGTGATAAAGAAAAACTAGCAGTAACCTCTTAAATCTCAGAGGTGAATGCTCCATGCAGTGTTTTGTCTTTTGAAAAGGTTTGCAATGTAAAAATAGAATGGCCTTCCTGAATTCTCTTTCGCAGGTGAGGTGAGCAGATAAATTCAAGCGAAGATGTCAAGTTGTAGAGGGGTCTCAGTCGAATCCTTCATGACTTGCAGAAAGAGCAGCAGCAGGTTCCCACCGCCATAGTAACAAGTGTGAAAAAAATCAATCCTGCCTGCTTTTCCCACCCAATGTTGCATGCATAAAGGATCAAGAGGCTACCCGCTGGTGTAGTGTGGTTTGCTCACATGCCCCATCTTGCAGGGGACTTTGAAAATATGGTCATTCTTCAGCCTGACTTATGCTCATGCTGCCATTTAATGACATCTGCGCAGCCATCAACAATGATCCTCTTTAAATTGCTTTTACTTTAACGGTGTTTACGCTCTTTCTTTTACTAAATCTCGTCAAGATGACAAAAACTCACCTTTTTCATGGCCTGTCAGCTTGAGGAGCAAAATGGGGACAACCTGTGAGTTTACATTATTGTGGTGCTTCTTCCCCACTGTGGTATTGATGTGGCATTATAGGGCTCGGGGGTTGAGGAGGCGCTGAGAGGTAGACAGAAAAGACTAAAAGTATCACTATCTTGAGAGCTAAATAGATCTAAGGGTCTGTGGGAATGCACTTTGCCCACCCTCTGTGTTATTTTTTTCTCACAGCTAATAAGATTTAACTTGATGAGAAGTTGAGCATGAGAAAAGAGACAGTGAATGTGTTTGTGTTGTTTTTAGTTTTTTTTGCAGTCAACAGCATCCCTAGTGGCTGTAACCAGAGTTGCATGCTGTCAGACAAGTAATAGTTTCAACAAAGCTGTCATGCTTATGATGTGGATTTTACGTACGGGCCAATTGATGTGCTGTAATAATTTTATTATTTACATTAAAGTTATTGACGTGTTTATGGAACAATTGTTGCAGTTGGCAAAATTGTTTTATTTGTTATGTTTTTGGATGTTGTATTGGATCGTGGAGGATATTTGATATACACACACAAACATTCACACAATTTTATATATTATTATATGGAAGTGCAACTATACACACTATACACACGTTTCTGATTGATACTATTTTTTAAATAGCAAAATGTTCATACATATTTACTTATTATTTTTTTAACTTAGATCCCCTCCAAATCCATCAAAACCAGCAAGAGTGGTTAGTACATCCACCTCACCGTTCAGAGTCCCGTGTTCAATTCCCTGTCACTTTCACCTTCCTGTGTGGAAATTGCATGTTCTCCCAGTATCCGTGTGGGTTCTCTTTGGGCACTCTGGCTTCCTTGCACACTCCAGAAACTTGCTGCATTTGGCTGTCCCCCGCCTACTGCCCATAGATAGCCGGCAGCGGCACCAGCAAGCTGGCGACCCTAGTGAGGATAAGCAGCTATAGAAAATGGATAGATGGATGGTGGAACTTAGATACCTCAATGCCCTCCATGACAAAATGAATACAAACAAACGGGTTACAAAATGAAGACAAAAAATAGAATAGTCCATTGCTGTGCTTCCAACTTTGATAAAAGCATGACAGAATTACCGGGGTTTCATGGCTCAGACCAGCCAACTACACACACACACATGCACACACACGCACATGCACGCACACACACAAACGCACATGCAAGTATGTTGTGTTTTTGTGTTTTCTCTCCCTCTGGCTTGATTTGTATTGATCTGTATTGTTTATATGCGAGCTCAAGAAAAGTTTGGTCATCTCTTTGGACTTGTGCAACACTAATCTATTCATAGTGTGACTGGGTTCCCTCCAAGTCCCAAGAAAAAAAAAACATTCCATTTGAATGGATTTTGAACCGTTTAAAAGGATGCAAGAGAGATGTTTTGCCATATTAAGTATTAATATTGAGATTGTTGTGATGCCTCCATTCCACATTTTAGAGGCTAGCTGCAGAGGTCTAAAATAACAGAAAAAGATGGAAAAATAGAATACATTTGCAGGAAAAAGCATCTATCTCCAGCGAGACTGTATGTGTTGGACATTGAAGGTACATACCTCAAAGCATTTTGTGCCATTAATGTTACTCTAATAGCTTGGTCATCATCGGAGTGAAAAATAAAAGCTTGCTAAAAATACAATTGTATAAAAGCAACAAAAATGTTCCATGTATTTGATTTTAATGTTTAATTATTTATATATGAGTAATCATATGGATTTGTAAGTACTAATGCACTGAACCATAAGGAAATTGAAAACATGCTATATTTCTTGATATGTAATGGTTGCAAATGTTTATTTTAGTTAGTTGATCATAGACAGTCACATTTGATGTCAATATTTTATGACCATTTTTGCTAAAGACTTGTAAATTTTTTATACTCAAAGGGAAAATAAATGTGTATTTGTGGCACACTACTTGAAGATATAGAATAGTTTTTTAAGCTACATTTACAATTCTGTATCTTCTTGATTCTTACACTTTACACATTCCCATACCCCTTCAGATCCTGACCTTCACCTTACACAGTTTAAAAATTAATAAATACATCTTATCCATTAAA